>NC_138375.1:96874479-96893199 GCF_054177405.1 Leptonychotes weddellii | reverse complement strand
GTTCCCCTTTCTCCACAACGTCTCCAACATTTGTTGTTTCTTGCCTTGTCAATTTAGGAAAATCTTAATTATTTTAAAAGTGAGATAGGTAATTTTATACTCAAACAAGTGAGAACAACTACAATAATGCATTATATAATAAAGATGTTTATAAAATTGGTTGATAAATTAACATTGATCACTGTCTAGCATAGGAAATAGTTGTGGAGCTGGAGCCGTTTATTGGTTTGATTTTTAAATGGGCAAAAACCCATCCCAGGTTCTGACCTCCTCTTCTGTAATAAGCATAGACGTTAATATGAAACCACACAGTCTTTTTACTATTTATTCTAAGAATATTCTATTATTTTTCAGAGGAAGAAACTGCTCCTGATGGTGCTGTTGCAGAATACAGAAGAGAAAAGCAAAAGTATGAAGCTCTGAGGAAGCAACAGGCAAAGAAAGGAACTTCTCGGGAAGACCAGGTAACTTCATAAGCCTAAATCCATAGGTAATGCATTGCCTTTTAATTGTCTTTAGGTGTTCCTAATGAAGCCTAATTTGATTATACGTCAGAAAAGCACTACCTCTTAAAAATGAAGAAAGACCTATTCGTACAGGAAGGGGTGACAAGAACCTTGGCCACTCCTGTTCTTTCCAGACATTATAGGCAAAAAGCCTAAAACTTGCAGGTTTCAACTTTGTACTCTCATATCAAGCACAGGAACCTTATAAAGCCACATATTCTCAGATAGCCAGGTAGAACCTCTAAGTAAATATTATGAAATGGAGAAGTGGTGATTATAAATGATGAAGAGATCTCTTCTAGCACAGCATCTCACATGCTGACTAGCCAGTGCTGCTCGAAATTGTACACTGCCTGTAAATAAGGCATTTGGTCCACTAGTTGACTTCTGTTGTCAATAATATTACAGGACTCTGCTTGTTTCAAATAATTTCCGAATTTTTAAGAACTAATAAAAGAAGACTATTAGAAATAAGAATAAAAAGAGATAGCTCAACAATCTGAAAGTCAATTTTACACACCATGCCACACTTGGCATTTAATAAAGTAAATATCTTCAGCAGGCATTCATGTTGAAAAGCTAGGGGGAAGACCAAAATCATTTATTTTTGGTGCTGCCATATATATCTATTTGAAAACATGGCATTTTAGGTGTATAAATAAAATAGACAAAATAAAAGTATATTAAAAAGCACAAGTCTAGGGCGCCTGGCTGGCTCAGTCGTTAAGCGTCTGCCTTCGGCTCAGGTCATGATCCCAGGGTCCTGGGATCGAGCCCCACATCGGGCTCCCTCCTCGGCGGGAAGCCTGCTCTCCCTCTCCCACTCCCCCTGCTTGTGTTCCTGCTCTCGCTATCTGTCTCTGTCAAATAAATAAATAAAATATTTAAAAAAAAAAAAGCCCAAGTCTACTTGAATAAATTAATATAATCAGGGACTACATTATAAATGACACCTAATTACTGGTAAAGAAGGATCATGCATCAGTACTTAGCATGAAAATAATCATAAGAAAAGTTCCACAAGAAGTCAGGTACAGGGAATTGTAATTATAGAGAACGAATTTGAGCAATTTTCGAAAGAAATGGCACATCAAATGAAATTAAGAAAAAGTACATTATTAACTTGTTTTCATGGAGTCACAATGAATAGCAACTGTAGTCAATATACTACCAAAGATGCCCTAAGGCTCACTCTTATTCATGCACTCTTATTTTTTGCCTCCTAGCAAATAATTATTAAGAACCATGTACTAATCAGTGTATTTGGTGGTAAACAAGGTGGACACACATCTGTCCTCTCTGAGCTATTAGGGAAAAGAGCCAGGTAAGTAATACCAATAAAAGAGGATGAGCATTATGACAGGTTAAGTACAGGGAACTATGGAAAGGTCTAATAGTAGGAGCTAACACGGCCTAAGAATCTGGGAAGGCCTCCCTGAGAAAGTGATTGGTCAGTTGAACTGTGAAGGCTAAAGAGGAGATAGGTAGCCAGACAAAAGGAAGAGTATATGAAAAATATTTGATGTCTTTGCAAAGAACTATATGTTAAATATGACTGTAACATAAACTAAGAGAAAGATGAAGCTAGAGAGGAAAGCAGAAGCCAACTCATGCAAGGCATTTTTGAGCCGTATTAAGAAATTTATATTGACCCTAAGGGCAGTGGGAGCCATTGAAAGAAGGAAGTGACATGATCTCATTTGCAGTTTAGGAAGATCCCTCCAACCAGGCTGCAGTATAGACAGTATACTGAACCAGGACAGGACTAGAGGTGCAGAGGCCAGCTGAAGAGACTCTTCTGTGTGGATACACGTGCACAGTCTGCGAAGGAAGGGCCTCTTTGAAAGAGTTTCCTCCTGCTAGGAAGGCTCTCACCATGCTGAAGAGCCATGCTATAAGTGGTTGGCCATTCATTCCTTCAGCAAAAACCAGAAGACTGATTCCCCTGTAGATGCCAAACAGAAATGTCCCTATGCAAATCCTATCTTCTTTTTTTTTTTTAATTTTGTTTATTTACTTGAGAGAGAGAGAGAGCAAGCGAGAGAGAGCATGAGCAGGGGGGAAGGGCAGAGGGAGAGGGAGAAGCAGACTCCCTGCTAAGGAGGGAGCCTGACACAGGGCTCTATCCCAGGACCCTGGGATCATGACCCGAACTGAAGGCAGACGCTTAACCAACTGAGCCACCCAGGTGCCCCCAAATCCTATCTTCTTTACTCTATGTTGTGCCCCATTATTTTTGTGATGTTTGCTTTTCTGCCTAGTGTCTTCCCTTGCCTTTAGAATGCAACTACAGAAAGTCCAATCTTGATTACAGGAGACGCTAAGAAAAGCCAAGAGGATGTTTTTTGTTTGTTACAGTCCCCCTTCTCTGAGCAAATGCCAGTAGCAGGTTAATTGGATCTAAAAACAGACTGCCTTGCCACTTTTTCAACTCAAGGAAAAAGATCCAGGTCTAGGGTAATTTTCTAGGAAGCTTTTAAATTTGATTCCACTAAGAAGTCTCCTTTGTTTTCATTTTTCTTTATGCCTTCAGAAAAGACATTTCCAAGTGTACAAAGGTCCACCATTAAAAATTGATGGGGCTGAGGTGCCTGGGTGGCTCAGTCTATTAAGTACATGATCCCAGGGTCCTGGGATTGAGCCCCTGGTTGGGCTCACTGCTCAGCAGGGAGTCTGCTTCTCCCTCTACCCCTTCCCCTCCCCCTGCTCATGCTCTCACACTCTCTCTCACTCTCTCTCAAATAAATAAATAAAATCTTTTAAAAAAGTTGATGGGGTTTACTTTAAGCTATAGGTATAGAAATATGCATATGCAGATATATTTTATATAATATATATATAGATATTATAAACTCATACACATATACACAACAACACCTAAAAAGCCTTGAAGGATATTTACCAAAATGTTATTCTTAGTGGTGGGACAACAGATATTTTTGTTTTGCTTCTCCTTGTTTTCTGGTATCTCTAAATTAACCTTTTTCTTATTATAAAGCAAATACAATAAACGTTTGTAAGCACAATGGTTTTTTTAATGAATGAGGTTTATTTTTTTTAAAGATTTTATTTATTTATTTATTTGAGAGAGAGAGAGAAACAGCACGAGAGGGGAGAGGGTCAGAGGGAGAAGCAGACTCCCCGCTCAGCTGGGAGCCCGATGTGGGACTCGATCCCAGGACTCCGGGACCATGACCCGAGCTGAAGGCAGTCGCTTAACCAACTGAGCCACCCAGGCGCCCAATGAATGAGGTTTAAAAACAAGGGATGCCTTCTTTATCTGTTAACACTGTTGAAGAGCTTAGTCTTTTAATTACTACTCTGGAAACAGATAAAATTTCTAAACCCTAATGGACTAGGCAGCCCTCAGAATGCCTATGAGGATATTCTGTAGGAATTTATAGTGTTTCCCCAAAACTCATCTCATTCAGCAGCTATGGCAATGTGTATATTTTCATCTGTTGTCCATGTGCGCATTAAATTTTGCAGAACTTATAAAACATATAAGGTACTTTTACTGTCATTTTTTGGCAATAACTGCCTTTGATTCTTGCACCACCTGTCTTTACTGCGCTTAAGTTCTAGACCTACCAAAATCTACTTAATTTTTTCAAGAACTATGGTCTTAAGGGTATTTCCTAGATAAATTACAGAGCCTAGCAATTTATTATGATTCCTTATTATACTTATTATTCACATACTGAATTATTATACCTCTTTTTCCTTATGAAATATGACTATTTTAGTACTAAATTCAGTATGTCAGTATCTTAATTAGACATTTGATTTTTTAGACAGGTAGTACTTCACCCCATTTCACAATTACATACTTTTTTAAACTGTAGGATAAAAAAATTTTTTTCCAACTTTGGTTCTCTGCTCAAATTCGGAGTCAACTGTTAAGTTACAGCCAGGGGGACAATGTGATTACAAAATTGTAGGCACTTGTTGTTTGTTACCCACAAAGGACACAGGAGACAAACACAAATCAGAGAAATGGCCCCCTTTTTTTTTAAACCTACCGAACCATGGTGTTTATGCCCCACTTCTTATACTTAACAATAGAATGTAATACTTCACGAATATAATTTTTATAATAGTGTAATGGCATAGTCACTGCTTTTTAGCAAATTTATCTAGTTCATTATTGATAGACATTTTAACATGTTTCCATTCTTCACTTGTATGAGTACCGCTGCAGTGTACATCTTTTGCATAAACCATTTTCTGTGTTTCACATAATTTTTCTTCATGTATTCCCAGGATTGAAGTGATTGAATCAAAGGGAATGAGCATCTTAAAGTTTCTGATAAATATAAAGAGCTTTCTAAAAATATTACTCCCATTTACCCATCTTCCAACAGTTAATGTGTTCATTCATTTTACCGTCCTTAACAATGAACTTTTTAAGTTTTTGGAAATTTGTTCAGTGACAAATAGTGTTTGTTATTGGTGTTTTATTTTTAATTTCACATATTTTAGTAAAATACATCCTTTTCTTATGGGCATTAAAAATTAGCCATTAACAAGCATGCCTTTTATTGTTTAAGTATCTTTTATATAAGCAAATTTGTGTTCCCCAAAGCAGAAAACAGTCACCTATGTCTGAGGGAAAAGGTCAGTGCAAATGCAAACAAGGCAATGTCAAGGTTTGTGAATATCAGTCACTGTTGCAGTTTTGTTATTTTCCTTCAAGATTAAAAATTTAAGTGCTTTATGTGTTAGTGTTTCACATTTTATTTTCTCCCAAACTTCAGTGTTTCTTGTAAAATTATGTTTATCCTTATCAGAAAACTTAGCAATGTAATTGTTATTCCAGACCCTGGCGCTGCTGAACCAGTTTAAATCTAAACTCACTCAAGCAATTGCTGAAACTCCTGAGAATGACGTTTCTGAAGCAGAAGTAGAAGATGACGAAGGATGGTAAGGGCTTTGACTCCTCTGTATTAACCGTGAACAAACAGGCTCAGAGCAGAGATGCTATTAGGACATTCCCACTATATTGTCCTCTTTTCTTTTTTCTTTCAGACTTCACCTTTCATTACACCCTTGTCATTGTAGGGCCTCAGCACCTTTTGTCTTCATTTCACTTGAGTAAGCATTTATTGAGTGCTTGGTGTGTTCCCAGTATTATGCTAGCTAGCGGAAAATATACAAGAAATATGTGATGTTCTCCCTGTCCTAAATAGCTTTCTAATATTGTGGAAAAGATAAGATTCACATTAAACAGCTAGAAAGCGCCTCAAAAGATTCTAAATCATTAATTTTTTACACTTTCCCACAAACATTTTAGGACTCAGTAATACATTTCATAATCCTACTAAGTTCCTCTTAAAATTTATGACCTACAGGATCCTAGCAATTCATACACAGTCAACTTATTTTTTCTTTGGCTATTTTTCAGCTTTTTAAGACACTGATAAGAAATAAAGGAATTAATGACTCGTACATGTCCTATCCTTAGCACTTTATCCTATAATGGCAAAAGGGAAAAATAAAAGGAGTAAGAATTGTGCTTTTCCTTATCACACTCCTCTGTCCTCCAGTTGACTTCACATGTAGTATATTAGGACTCCCCACACCTAACTGCCCTCACCTCCCACTCCACCCTGGCTCAAGCACATTGCTGCAAGCAAGCCAGTGGGTCACCCCCCACATATGACTCACCCTCTGGAGCCTCTGAACTGTCACATGTGCCATTACCCCAACCCAGAATCATAGCCTCACTCCTCTCTGCCAGACAGCATCTCTCTCCTATTTCAAAACTGCTCAACACTCCCATCCTCCAGGAAACCAGTCAGCAAGATTTGTTGAGCGCTCACAAATCTAGAGGGTGGAGGAAAGAGGGCTGGGACACACATTAAAAAAGACATAAAAACACTTATTAAGAAAACATTTAAGCAAGTAAGATTCTACAACTATATATAACTTTAATCAAAAGGGCTGAGGGGATGATTATTTGAATAGAATGAATCCTACCTCCCCTGGGACCCTTAAGTACTTACGTATTTCTCAATATATAGTTTCTGTAGGATCTAGGTTATTTTTTTTTTAACCCTGAGACTTTTTAAATTGGTTTCTATTACTTATGTGTATTTGTTTATACTTAAATTCAAAGTTGCTTAAAGGCAGAAACTGGCTTCTCCCACTGTCCTGTGCCAAAGGGGAAGGCTCAGTGAGTGTTGATTGACCCACAGAGATAAATGCACATTACAAAGAACTTTCTGTTTTTTTATATGACTGGACAGGTTTAGTTTTATTTTGGATTCCTTGAATGTCTCAAAATATCTTTCAAATGTTTTGGGTTCAACCACCACACAAAAAAATGCTTTGCCAAGTCCTCTTCCCCTTATTTTTGAATCCATATGCATTTTTTAAGGAAACATGATCCATGTGTTTCTGATTCATTTACACTTAACTCATCAAGATGGTGTTTTGTAAGAGCAGTTTGATGCCCAATAAGTTTTTTTAACCTTTTTATAAGCCATTTAAGTCCTTTTTTATTGAACAGGAAAGTCATCAACAAATTTAAACCCAGAAGTTTCATTTGAATCTCATAACCCGCAGGATTCAAATTTACTTTCAACTTGGCAAGACCATTTAACTTCCCAAGGTTCTTCCTAGCCACTTGGTTCAGTATTCTCTCACTGTGAATTCCTCATTAGCTTCAGATGTCAATTAGTGTTTTTAAAATTGTCATTCTTGCTTTTGTTGTGATTTCACAGTACAATCTATGTTCTAACATCCTCATTAGAAAGTAAACAAATGGAAAAACTTTACCAGATGGTAAAATCACTGGTCAATGATGTTGACCACTTCTCCATCTGGGGAACAAAAATAAGTGGTAAAGGAAGGGTAGGTAAGTTAAGTTAAAGACCTAGTCTTCACCAGGTCTTCAGGGGGTTCATTTCTACCTTTAATTGCAGTCTCCTTAACAGAAAGTCAGAACTGTAAACTATGTACCTACACATTTTTCGGATTTGTTTTATTTGACATCTAATAAAATACCTTTCATGTTCAAGGCACTAAAGAGAATCCTACAGAATACATGGGACCCTTTTTATCCCACTATAGACTATTGAAATTTTGTAACCTGATAAGCAACAACATCCTTTCTGTTCATAAATGCACCCGTTCAACTTTATCCGGTCTCTAGTGATTTAGATCATCTCTCATAAAATATATTCCACTCAGAAAAGAAGTCTTGTATTCAAAATGAGTTATGGCAAATATTATGAGTGCATGGCATGTGCATGTGTGTTATGCATAAATTACATGGTTACCAGGCTATTTTGTAGGTCACGGTTACCGCTTTTCTAAGAAGTGAAAGTCAGCCAGTGCTGTACTACACTGTCAGGGTCTGTTATCTGAGGTAAAATGATTGCTTCTCAGACATTTTTATGTGTCCGCATGAGTGACCACACATTGAGGGATCATTTTCATTTTCTGTCAAGATAGAAACCATTACCAATTTGTTATGTTTTCTTTTACTTGGCAAACTGTTCTATTCGCATTTTTGGCTGAGCTGCTGTATTGGCATGGTGTACAACAGACATTTGGGTACCATTCAGCAGCATTCTACTTTTCGTGCAAAAAAAAAAAATGGGGGGGAGAGAAAGAAAAGAAATATGATTCTATTGTAAACACTGTATATGGTGTTTGATAATTATTCCCAGATTTCACTGTCTAACAAGGCATTTAAATAAGTGTTATTAGTAGATCTAAGCTGAAATGCATGATGGAAATTTTTCACTCAAAATTATTAGGATTGTTCCTTTGTTGGGACATACGCTGCCAATACTTGGTGGCAGTGATGGCTCCCAGATTCAGTGTAGCCGCTAAAGTAGCCTCGTTGCCGCTACATTCCTTCATCCCACAGCATCGCGCTCTTAGAGCTATAGGATCCTTCTTCAAGCATGGATTTTCTAAAACCAATTAGATACATGGCAGGAGTCATCAGCCAACAGATTCATGTGACCATGTGGATGAAGTCCATATGCCATTTTGGGTTTGGTTAGATAAGGCTTGGTTAGCTCCCAAAAAAGTTTTGAGAGAGCTGTGTCTGACAAGATAATAGAGAGACATAAAAAAGAAAGCCACCTGCTCCTACAGAACAAAATCAGCATTCCAAGGAGAGGAGAAAAATTAAATCTATGAGAGTAAAGTGCGGTTTTGTGAACATTTAACTATTTACTACTAAGTTCCATTGAAATTTTTTCCAGATTGTTAAATCTAACATTAACCTAATCCTTTACAACAAATATACGTGACAAAATAATAAACAGTATAAAGTCTGTCCACTTTGCTCCCTCCTTCTCTTCTCATCTCTCTCCCCCTACCACTTTCCATAGTACATACAGTATTCAGTATCATAAGAATTAGAGAAACACTAAAAATTGCAATGGTTGCCTCAAGTATTTTAATAATTATTTTTATTATATAAAGAAAAGATGTTCACTGTAGCAAAACCAGAATACGGACCCCTCAAAGAAAATAAATAAAAATCAACAGTGATCCCAACCTCAACAGTAAATACTATTAATTTATATCCTTCCAGATATTTTTATGCATATATATATTTTTCACAGAAATGAGATCATATAATGCCATAATCTTATAACTTGCTTTCTTCCCTCAGCAATATACAGTAAGTACTTTTCCTTGACATACATAACTTTATGATGAATTTTTATGTTTTTGTGTTATGGCCACATAGTCATTTATATGATAAACCACAGTTTACTTGATCAGCCCTATATTGCTGGATATTTAGGCTCTTTCCAGTTTTTATTATTATATACAACACTGTAATGAACATCCATGTGTCCTCATCATTGCCAGTTTTCTCCGGATTAATTCCAGAACTGGAATTTCATAGTCAGTGGGTATGCATATTAGGTTTCTGCTAAATATTTTCAAGTGGCCCTCCCAAAATGTCATTCCAGTTTATACTCCCATGTAAATATCATTTTTATGACTTGCTTTTAGGGCTGTTAGAATCTCAAGGATTAATTAAGATATTCTGCAGTACTTAGTGAAAAAGAATAACATTTTAGAAAAAATGCTTCGCCCTTGTAAAGTTTTAAAAAATACAAACAGTCTGATTTGCTTCTGTTTTTAATAAAACTGGTACAAATTTCATCATGACTCCTCAGCATCCTCAGGTCTAAGTGGTTTTGTTCTTGATTCTGAAAAATTCTCCTTCCAAGATAATCTTATAGGTTAGAACTTTTGGATCTAGATTTTTGTTTGTTTGTTTTTGTTTTTCAATTTTATTACTGCACCTTGACTTGCATTAAAAATCAGTTTGTCCATTGGTCACAATTTGTGCTAGAGATTGGAGTTCAAGAACCAAGGTTTAGCATGAAGTAGTTTTCAAGTGTTCCTCTGGAGTTAGCAGAGCATAGAAGTAACAAGTACCGGTTGCCTGAGTGGCCAAAACTGTGAAAATTTAATAATGCAGACATAAAAGTAATTATTGACAGGCCCATTCAGAGCTCCTTAGAAGATACCATTGAAGGACATAGCTTCATCTCACTGGCAAAGCTTTAAACACCTTTTATATATAATACATACTGGAATTTGTATACGATGTAGTCATGTATTGAGTAAAGGATGCAGTAACTACAAATGAATATTTTAATTATAGTTGCCACTTCATTCAGTCAGGACTTTGCCAGGCATGGGTAATAAGTAAGTGTAGACAAACCCAAATACAGGTATAAGGACAGACGCTGTGAGAATAGTGAAAGCCCACATTAGCAAAGTGAGAGATCTTCTTTACCCCTTAGCATTAGCTAGGGCACCAGGTCTCAAAAATTTTGTCTCTGGACCCCTTTATACTCTTAAAAATTAGTGAGGACTCCAAAGAGCTTTTATTTGTATGGAATATATCTATTGATTCTTACCTTCTAGAAATTAAAACTAAAAAACTTAAAATCACTAAAAATATTTCATGTTAACATAAAAGTTTTATGAAGAACTGTTGTATTTTCATAGGAGAAAATCTAGTAAGAAGAGTGGCACTGATTTACCCTTTTTTTTTTTTTTTTGCTTACCTTTTTTACATACCTCCAGTGTCTGATATAACAGGAGCAGCTGGGTTCTCATATCTGCTTCCGCACTCTGTTTTGACCCCACACATCATGTAGTCTCTGAAGAATTCCACTGTACATTCCTAGGATAAGAATGAAAAAGGCAGGGGCGCCTGGGCGGCTCAGTCGTTAAGCGTCTGCCTTCAGCTTGGGTCATGGTCCCAGGGCCCTGGGATCGAGCCCCGCATCGGGCTCCCTGCTCCGCAGGGAGTCTGCTTGTCCCTCTCCCACTCCCCCTGCTTGTGTTCTCTCTCTCGCTGTGTCTCTCTCTGTCAAATAAATGAATAAAATCTTGAAAAAAAAAAAAAGAATGAAAAAGGCAAATAATGTTTTAGTATTCATACTAAAATAATTGCCATTGGAGACACAGAGAACCCCAAGTCACACTTTGAGAACTGATGGACTAAAGCATCTTTAGTCATTGTGTCATTGTTTCATGGTGGTTCTTTTTTGTTAGATATAATAACCCAATCTATAGGTCCTGGGAAGCTTTATTCAACTTCCCAGTTTGTGATCCTTGTTTTCAAGCAGTACCAAAGTAATGCTTTCTGAATTAAATGTGTCCAACCTATTGGTCTAGACCTGCTTACAGCATAATTCTTACCATGCCCATAGCAATTCCAAACTGACCCATAACTGTTGTTTTTTTTTTTTCTTTTTCAGAAATGTTTTGTAATAGACCTTATTTTTTTAGTCCAGTTTTAGATTCACAGCAAAAGTGACCAGGAAGTGTAAAGAGTTCCCATATTCCCCTGCCTCCCCCTCCCCCAACACACAGCCATCTCAACTATCAATATCCCACACCAGAGGTACATCTGTTACAAATGATGAACCTACATTCACACATCATTCTCTCTCAAAGGCCACAGTTTACATTAGGGCTCACTCTCAGTGATATATATTCTAGGGTTTTGGACAAATGTGTGACGACATGTTTCCATCATTATAATACCATGCAGAATAGTTCCACTGCCCTAAAAATTCTCTATGTTCTGCCTCTTCATCTCTCACTTTCTGGCTAATGCTGGCAATCACAGATGATTTTACTGTGTGCGTAGTTTTGCCTTTTCCAGAACGTCATATAGTTGGAATCACAGAGTATGTAGCTTTTTCAGGTTGGCTGCTTTCACTTAGTAATATGCAGTTAAGATTCCTCTACATCCTTTCATGGCTTCATAGCTCTGTTTTTAGTGCTGAATAGTATTCCATTGTCTATATGTAGCACATTTTACTTATGCACTCACCTACTAAAGGGCATCTCAGTTGCTTCCAAGTTTTGGCAATTATGAATAAAGCTGCTGTAAACATCCATGTGTAAGTTTTTGTGTGGACATAAGTTCTGGGGTAAATATCAAGGAGCATGACTTCTATATCATATGGTAAGAGCATGTTTAATTTTGTAAGAAACCGCCAAACTACCATCCAAAGTGGCTTGACCATTTTGCATTCCCACTGCAATGAATGAGCGTTCCTGTTGTTTGACTTCCTTACTCGCATTTGATGTTCTCAGTGTTTTGGATTTTGACCATTCTGATAGGTGTAGAGTGGTATTTCATTGTTATTTTAATTTGCAGTTCCTCAAGGACCTATGATGTTGATCATCTTTTCACATGCTGTTTGCCATCTCTATATCTACTTTGGTAAGGTGTCTGCTAAGGTTTTTTGCTCACTTTTTTATCAGGTTGTTCACTTTCTTATTATTGAGTTTTAAAAGTTCTTTGTATATTCAGGTGTGTCTTTTGTAAATATTTTCTCCCAGTCTGTGGCTTCTCTTCTTATTCTCTGGACATTGTTTTTCACAGAGCAGAAATCTTTTAATTTCAGTGAAGTTTGTCTTATCCATTGTTCGTTTCATGGATCATGCCTTTGGTGTTTCATCTAATAGCCAGGGTCATCTAGGTTTTCTCCTGTTATCTTCCAGGAGTTTTACACTTGTGCATGTTGCATTTCAGTCGATGATCCATTTTTTAATGGAAGTATAATTAACATACAGTGTTATATTAGTTTCAGGTGTATGACATTGATTCAGCGGTTCTCTACATTACTCAACCACAATAAGTGTAGTCACCATCTGTCACCTTACAGTGTTATTACAATATTATTGACTATATTCCCTATGCCATACTTTTCATCTCTGTGACTCACTTACTTGGGTCTATGATCCATTTTGAATTATATTTTGTGAAGTCTGTAAGGTCTGTGCCTGGGTTAATTTTTTTTCTTTGCTTTTGGAGTGTTTATATTTTCGCAGACTTTTTGGTTTTAACAAGTCTGCAGAGTTACTTTAATGTGCAATATCATCATTTCTTTTAAAACAGCCTGTTAAGTATATTTTTACCCAATTATCAATTATTCCGATTAATAAGGTTATACAAAATAACTGACAGAGTAGAAGTCACTTATATTTGACTTTAAATATACATACTTTTTATGCTTTTTGATCATATAGTCTTCTACTGGTAGTAGGAGATAAAGGTGGCTCTGAATCCTACCAATTCATTCTTGAAGCAGATATTTGCATATGCTATATTTCAGGTACCCTGCTAGGACCTTAATGCTGTCTTCTCTTATTTAGCCCTCCGAGGGCTCATAGGTTAGAGACCAGCCATGGTGGACTTGTTTCTTACAACTCCACCAGATAATTAGGATTAGTCCCATTCTATAAATGAGGAAACTCTGGCCCAGAAAAGTAGGTTATTTGCCCAAGATCACACAGTAATAAATGGTGAGGGGTCACACTTAGGACGCCATCCTGCTTCCAGAACAGTGATTTCAACATGAAGAAATAATTAATAGAGTGAAGGGGGGAAAATCAACTTGACTTTCATAGACCTTTGATTCTAAATCATAATATCTGTCTTCTAGAGCTGGTTACAGCATATATCATCCATTCTCATGTTTGGAATACTTTCTACATTCCTTTAAAGAAATGCACCACCATGGGCACCTGGGTGGCTCAGTCGGTTAAGTGTCTGCCTTTGGCTTGGGTCATGATCCTGGAGTCCCGGGATCGAAATCGAGTCCCACATCGGGCTCCCTGATAAGCGGGGAGTCTGCTTCTCCCTCTGTCCTTCACCCCGCTTGTGCTCTCTCTCGCTCTCTCTCTCTCTCAAATAAATAAATAAAATCTTAAAGAAAAAAAAATGCACCACCATGGAGGCTCTCTGTAATCCTACATGTTGAATTATCTTTTAATTATATTGCGAGCTGTTAAATCAGACTGCCTGAGTAAGCAACCTCTATTGCAAGCCTCAATTTCTTCACCTGTAAAGTGGAGATAACAATATCTACCTCAGAATTGTTATTAGAATTAAATGAGATAATTCATGTAAGGCAGTTGTAAGTTACAAAGTACCCGACTCTAAGGAAATGCTCAGGAAATATTAGGTGTGAGAGAGGGAGGGGGCGTGCATAGTACTGGGGTAATATTGGTAAGGCCTGACAAATTACTAAAGCAGCACAAAATAAACATTCTAAATTAAATTGACAAATTGTTATATAGTTGGCTTGATGTAATAATATCAAAGAAAAATAATATATAAAGAAAAGGCAAATGTTAATTTACCTCAGTTACGTTGTCTGTGACCAAGAAGGAATGTAGATAAATTCATTAAATATGCTAGTTGTGCTTAATGGTTCTATTTTAAAATCTCTTGAGAAAAGGAGAAAAGTATTGTAAAGCAGGTTCCTTAGCTGAATCCAGATTATAAAATCCTCAGGCTTCCAGGGTATACCTAATGTAAATTTAGCATTCAGAGAAAGAAGAGGAGAGTGGACAAGATAACCTTTTCTATGCTGGGAATACACAATCATCGATTATGGACTTGGACTCTCTCCAGAATTTATCTTTTTTTCTTTCTTTCTTTCTTTCTTTCCTTTTTTTTTTTTTTTTAAGTTGACAGCATTTTGAAACAGAGGAAAGGCCCTGTAGGCATAAGTAGTTCATTTTTATTGGAAAGAAAATTTAAGGAGCCAAGGTCCTTGGGATTAAGCACAATGTAGTAAAAAAGTTATTTCACAATGGGAGTTACAGATAGCAACCAAGCCAGTACAAAATGAAAGTTGCCATTGTACACAGGCAATCAAGAAAATACGACCAAAAGTTCTGTTACTTTAACCATATCTGGAAGTTAAATATGCTTAAAGTGAGATAGAAAAACACAAATACTAAGATTCCAGGTGAAATTTAGTGAAAGAAGATGCAGAATTTGTATATAGTTGCTTGTATTTCTATAAAAACAATTTTGTGTCATTTCTTTCATAGAATGTTTAGGTGAAATTAATACAAATTGTCATATTGATTTTTCAAATAACCTAATTTGTGTTTATAATAGTCAATATAAAAAACATTGAAAAAGGACAGGAAAGAAAAAAATCAATAGTAATTTCATACCTCACAGAGAATCATCATTAATGCTTCAGTCTGTCCTCATACATATATATATATATATATATACACTTTCCTCAAGAATGGAAAAATTTATCCAATTTTTCGTTGTAAGTTTTTCATGAGTGAATAATCCAACAGTTATATATTTTGTAAGTCCACTGTTATATCCTTAGGTTAAAGGAAGTGAAACTGCTGAGTCAAATATTTTTTTTTATTTTAACAAGGAATAATTTACATATAAGAAGTTGCATAGTTCTTATTTGTTCATTTTGGTTAGTTTTAAAAATTGTATACACCCATGTAAACACCACCAACACAAGATCTAGAACATATACATCACCCCTGAAAGTTCCCTCATGCCCCTTTCGACCAGTTCTTTCCCCAAAATCATTCTGATTTTTGTCAGCTCAGGTGTGTCTTGATAACATCTTTGCTAGATTGCATTCCAGAAAGTTAAATTATTTATACCTGTACCAGCAACACATGAAATTGCTGGTTTCTCCTTATGCTAAGTAATATGTATGTGTATGTTGTAATATATCACAGATAACAGGTAAAGATACATTAATCTTTGCCAGTTTCTACTTTGTATTATTTTGTATTTCTTTGTTTACTGGTAAAGTTGAACTTTTTAGGGGTTCTGGGTGGCTCAGTAGGTTAAGCGTCTGCCTTTGGCTCAGGGTCCTGGGATTGAGCCCCACATTGGGCTCCTTGCTCAGCAGGGAGCCTGCTTCTCCCTCCCCCTCTCCCTCTCCCTGCCACTCCCCCTGCTTGTGTTCTCCCTTTCTCTCTCTCTCTGTCAAATAAGTAAATAAAATCTTAAAAAAAAAAAGTTGAACTTTTTAAAGATGTTAACTGGCCATTTATATTTCATCACTCTTGTGGTGGTTGTTAATTGTATATAGTATGATTATATATTTCTTGCTGATTTACAAAATTTCTTAAATATGAAGGATATTTTTGGTTTTAAATATTTTTACTAGTTTGCCATTACAATTTGTGTGGGGGTTGTTTTGTTTTGTTTTGTTTTGTTTTTAACATGGAGTTTTAAATGTGCATTGCTAAATCTGCCAATCTTTTCTTCATGTTTGTGGCCCAATGTCATTCTTTAGGTTTTCATAATCCCAGGATTATGTAAATACCTACTTATATCTTTCCCTAGTGTTTTTATAATTTTATTTTTATTTTTAATTGACATCTTTACCTGGAATTGATTATTTGGTGTATTATGTTAAATTATTCTTGCAACGTTTTTTTCTATATTGCTAACTTGCACTATTGAATAATCCTGTGTTTTCCCCCCACTGATATTAAACACATCCTTTATCATAGAGTAAGGCCTTAGGAATATTTTTGGGTCAATTTCATTATTTTACATGGATTTTTCTGTCTGTTCCTGTGTCAGTACTTCACTACTAAATTACTGTAGCCATATAATAGTATTTAATATCTGGTAAGCAAGTTGGACCTTTATTGTTCAACACATATTTTTACACTAAAAGCTTAAACATCTGGATAATGTGCTCCATTCGTATTTTCTCTGAGGTAACCACACCTGGAAAAATCTTAGACAACTGACCATGGAATCAATAAAAAGGCCCCATTATTTAACAGGTGGGCACTACCTGAATTTCAACCCTAGTGCCAAGAAGGAAATAATCAGTCTTTAGACAAACTCCCTACCTTCAATGGAAAAGATTGCATGTGGAAAATAAGTAGCATGAGGAATAAAAAAGAACAAAATCTAGGATATTTGATTGCCATTTTATGGTATAGGTTTATAAATGTTTTTATGAGAAGTCTGATCAGAATTTTTTCCATCTCCCTGGTACTGAACAAAAAAGCACAAAGGATTAACAAAGTCATACAGTAGATAACATCTCACTTTTATTTTACATGATGTCAATCCCCAGGACATCTAGGATGGCCATATATAAATGCAAGCCACAAAATCTTCTTCCAAAGACATTCATTAATAATCTTCCTACTGCCCGGAGCACCTGGGTGGCTGAGTTGGTTAAGCGACTGCCTTCGGCTCAGGTCATGATCCTGGAGTCCCGGAATCGAGTCCCGCCTCAGGCTCCCTGCTCAGCAGGGAGTCTGCTTCTCCCTCTGACTCTCCCCCCTCTCATGTGCTCTCTCTCTCTCTCTCTCATTCTCTCTCTCAAATAAATAAATAAATAAATAAATAAATAATCTTTAAAAAAAATAATAATCTTCCTACTACCTACCATTTTGAATTATTAACATCCCTTATCCTCTCTGGTATTGCAGATAACGAAGTTAAATGTAATAATAATGTTCTGTTCTTTGTGTGCTGGCCATGAAATTTAAAATGTCAGGCTTGGGCTGTTTTTTAGTAGAAATAAAAGTTATAAGAAGAAGCTAACCTTTACTGAACATGTACAAAGCACCAATCCTTTTTAAACCTATAAGCTAAATCTTATTCTTATGCCCAAATCATATGGGAAGAATCTGAAGCACAGAAAGGTTAAGTAATTTTGGTCAAGATGTCATAGCTAGGAAGTGGTAGTTCTCAAAAATAACTAATCATGCTTGGTTCAATAGTTTGTGTGTGTGTGTGTGTGTAATTTTATATTATAACAATTTCTCTAACTGAGCTAGCCTATATATTTTTTGCAGTTGCTTATAAAGAAGTGTTGTTGTTTTTTAGACTGTAGTAAGAAGGCCAAACAAGTGACTTCAGGACGTCATTATAAATTTTTGGTCAAAAATTGTCTATCCCCCTTAAAATCATGGCAGATATTAAGTCCATGTCCCTAATATTATAAACCCTATATTATTTGAAGAATTAAAATTCAGAACGTTATTTAAAAGTTTGTTTAACTTAAACTAAGAAGCTCCTCATTTAGCCACATTTACCCATAATTTTCCATGGGAATATAAAGAATAGAGTGGTTATGACTATGGGATTTGGAGTCAGACCTGATTTGAATCCCCATTTGGAAATTTACTAGCTGTGTGATTTCAGGCAAACTGTATAACCTTTCTAATCCTGTTCCTTAAACTGTAATCTGAGGATAATAATAGTACCTTTCTGATAGATTAGTTTGTGGATTAAATGAAATACTTTTTTTAGAGGATTTAGCAGGGTGTCAGTGCTCAACAAATGTTTTGTTATTCTTATTTCTGATGTCATCATTGTTATTTTTTTAAATTAATTTCTCTGTATTTGTCAGTAGGTCAAAATGATGATTAGAATATATACCATTTCTATAATGTTTGACAGTTTTTATGACCTTTTCTTAATTAACCCATAATAAGTTGCAGTAATTAACTTTAGTTTCTGTCATAATTCTTTCTGAGATAAAATAAATTTGAGATTTGATATTTTTATGGTAAACAGTAATGCCTCATTAATGAAATATTGTTTTTTTTTTCCTTGAGGCTGGTACTAAAAAAGTGGTGGGGTGGAGGGGATATCAATTAAAAATAAAATTTAAATATAATGTAAAAGAACATCATCACTTTAGAGGGCAGAGAATTATAAGTTCAGTGTAATGTAAATGTTTTTCTTCCATTCCTCTCCCTTAGCCAAGTTCTAAAGTAGTAATATGATTATATGGAAGGAAGGAATATGATTATAAACCTTGTTCCCTAATTAGTGTTCATTTTATAAAGGACTATAATGCTGCAGAAGACCAATGAGATTCTTCATAAATAGGAACTTGTCAGAGTCACTGACCGTGGAAAGGTGGTGGTTTTATTT
>NC_138375.1:96825067-96874379 GCF_054177405.1 Leptonychotes weddellii | reverse complement strand
GTGGTTTTATTTCTAATCCCTCTGACCAATCCCTGAAGTCACCTCTTTTTCTGCCTTTTTCTTCTGTATAAAGAAAACTCTTCTGTATTGACTCTGCTCTCATACAGTTTGAATTGAAATAAATTTCTATCACATTAGGTAAGTTTGCTTTGTTCATGGATTTGTTCTGAGAGAGATGGGCAGATAGCCATGTACCCCAGCTGCTTGCTTATCAGGGCTTTTTGACTGAGAACTCCATCTTCCCAAGTTGTTTTGTTAGTTCACTAGCCACAGATTAAATGTTATTGGCTGAGCAGTTGGTTAAACCCCAGGGCAGGTGTAAGAATGCGTATTACAGGCTTATCCCGGAAAGCTTCTTAAATCCTTCCACCTGTATCGTACTGAGTGTGAAGCATGTTAGATAGGCAAGAAAGCTGAGAAATTATTCCCACGCTGATGAAGATATTTTAAAAATTACATCTTTCACTTTTGCTCCAATAATACTCACTGTTTATTAAAAACACTCTATAAGGATTATTTTTTTTTCTTTTTAAATGAGGGAAACAAAAGGTTTTATAAGAGTTGGCTTTTCAAAACCCCAAACCAAGGGAGAAATATTAACATTCATTCAAAATTCAGAAGAAAGGAAGTTTTCCCATGTTAATGGTAAAGAGTAAAAGAAATTCCACTAGTGTTTATCTTTGTTTTCTTTTTCCATAGGCCAGCGTCTTTCTTGGTTTACCTAATGTTCTGTTTTCCTATACTTTCTTCATTTGTGTATCAAATATTTAATAATACATTTTTTAATTTTTTGTTACTATTGTCCTCTCTCTTCTAAGTTTTGGCCATTTCTGTCTGCATTTTTCTCTGCTTCCTTTAAGTCACTGTTTCTGTTTCCCATTTTGAGTCTTCTTTCATCCTTTTCGTCCTTGATTTCCTTCTCTTGTTTAGCCTCTTCTGCTTCTCAGTCACCTCTGTCCTGTGCTACCCTGCTCTGCTGGACATGAAGACCCCAGCGACTTCACTTTCCTGGACTTTTATTTTACATACTTTGATCTCTGGCCTCATTCATGTTTTGTCTGTCTCTCTGTCTCTTCATATGAATTACTGTCATTTCTACTATCTAATTCCTGTTGAAAAAGACACACTATTTTCATATGTAGTGATACTTTAATTCTTTAACTTCTTAATTCCTAAAGAAGCTTTAACATTTGTGAAAAGAACCCTAAGCTACTTGTAATCAGTGATGGAGAAAAGTTCTAAAATTAAAAGTTCATAAGGTTTTTACCTAAATATTACATTTTGATAGTTAAGATACTATCAAAATGAAATTTAAAAATCATCCAATTGATGTTTTAAAATATATTCTAGAAATCATAAGAAAATGTCAAAAGTTTAAACAAAATTGACGTTTACATTTTAAATAGTATCAAAAGTGAACATAGAATCACAGAAAAAAAAGAGTTGTAATATTTGGGGTTGATAATGTCATTATTCTCTCTATATGGCGAGTTTTGATTAATTCATTTGAAGTAAAGCTAAAAGCTTATGATTTTCATATTAGATATACTTTCTTAAAATTGTAATAAATACCAAATGTTTAACATAGTTACCCAGATTCTGCAGAAATTATTTTGATCTTTATTTTTCATTAGCAGCAAAAGTACCTGTAACAGTATCTGTCATCTTTAGGCTTCCAAAGTTTCTAGACTATGAACTGGGAAGCAGGCTTCAGTCTGATAAATAAGTTCAATATCTTCTCTTTAGTTACTTATATGTAAAATAGAATGGAGGAAACCAGGTTATTTGCAGATCTAGAAAATCCAAAGTTATCCACCAAAAGTTCTAAGACTTCAGTATTGTGGCCAGATACAAAATAAATACACAAAGATCAATATCAGTTAATCAATTAATTAGTGCCCTGAAATAATCACTTAGAAAATATTTTTTTAAAGATTTTATTTATTTGAGAAAGGCAGAGAGCACAAATAGTCGGAGGGCAGAGGGAGAGAGAGAAGCAGACTCTCCACTAAGCAGGGAGCCTGACATGGAACCTGGGACTGGATCCCAGGACCCTGAGATCATGACCTGAGCCAAAGGAAACGCTTAACCAAATGAGCCACCCAAGCACCCTGAAAACATTTTTTATTTAAGAAAATACAACCTGCTTTATGGCTAAATAGGTATACTATGTTTCTAGAATGCTTAATTTTTAACAAAAAACAAATTATCTCAAAATTATTTCATAAACCTAATATAATCCAAATAAAAATACCAGTTGAAGGAGGGAGAAAAATATGCAAGCAAAAATAGCCAAGAAATTTTTTTAACAAAAAAAAATAGGAAAGCATAACTTCTCACTCCTTAGGTATGGGCTATGCATAATAACTTCCCTCCAAAGAGTACAACATGGAAAGCTGGGGCAGGGGGCGTGGAGAATAGAGTGGAGAAAACTGACAAGCACTCAGTGAGGTGATCAAGGTCAACTTCAACATCATAAATCATGTTGGTAATATTTGCCTTTGATAAAATGTAATGAAAATCACACTTTGCATTGTGGTCTTTCTCCCAGTAGCCCATAGCCCACTCTGATCATGAGAAAAACATCAGATAATTTCTATTAGTGTAGACATCCTACAAAATTCCGAACCAGTACTCCTCTAAACTGTCAAAGTGATCAAAACAAGGAAATTCTGAGAAATCACCATAGCCAAGATTAGCCTAAGAAAACATGGCAACTAATGTGATATCCTGATTGGAATCCTGGAACAGAAAAAGGGACATTAGGTAAAAGCTAAGTGTATTAGTCTTCTAGGGCTACCATAACAAAATACCACAGACTAGGTGGTATTTGAAATAGAAATTTATTTTCTCACAGTTTTGGAGGCTAGAAGTCTAAGATGAAAGTGTCAGCAGGGTTGATTTCTAGTGAGACCTCTTTCCTTGGCTTGCAGATAACTACCTTCTTATTCTATTATCACATGGCCTTCTCTCTGTGTGCATGTGCTCTTCATGGTTCTTCTTCTTCTTTTAAGGACATTAGTTCTCTTTGGATTAAGGCACACCTTTATGACCTCATGTAATCTTTCTTTTAATTGAGGTATAATTAACATATAATATTAGTTTCAGATGTGCGATGTAATTATTCAATATTTGTATGTATTGCAAAATGACATTTTATCTTAATTACCTCTGTTAAGGCCATATCTCCAAAGACAGTCATATTGGGAGTTAGGTCTTCAACTTATGAATTTGGGGGAACACAATTTAGTCCATAACAAGGAAATATAAATAAGCTATGGATTTAATAATAAGATATCAATATTGGTTCATTAAATGTAACAAATGTACCATACTAACATGAGATGGTAATAATAGGGAAAATTGATTTGGGGGTATAAGGGAACTGTCTGTACTAACTGCTCAATTTTTCTGTAAATCTAAAACTCTTGAAAAAATAGAATCTATTTTTAAAAATAAGCAAATTTTTAGAAATTTTTTTTAAGAGTAAGAAAGTAATGATATTTGCCAGTCAGATGCCAAAATTATGAAAAGAGAACTGTAAGAGTGCTGTTGAAAATACAGGTGGATACTTACATGGTATTAATGTGAAGAAAGACTTAAGTATGACTTTAAAGACAGAGACCACAAAGGAAGAGGCTGCTCACAATGACTATATAAAAAATTGTAAAGTTCTATATGGAAGGCAGGAAAAAAGGAAAGAGGGATGGAGGGAGGAAGAAAGGAGATAGGTAAGTAAAACTCAATAAAAAAACAAAATTAAAGGACAAATGATAAACTAGAAAAGGTATTTTCAATGTATGTGATAAATATAGATTTATTTTCTTAATATAGTAAAATTTCTCACAAATCCATAAGGAAAAGCTGAATATCACATTTTTTCAATGGGCAAAGGATATATACACACATATCACAAAAGAAGAAATACATCTATAGCCAAATACATGGGAGAAAGGGAAAACAAAAGCTATTAAAGCAAAATAAGACACTCTGCCAATGAGGGTGTAAATTGATAAATCCTCTCTGGAGTGAAGTTAGACCATTCGTATGAAATACCTTAAAAATATACAAATCTTTGTCCCAAGAATTCTACTTCCAGGAATATATCCTAAGCATGAGTAAAGATTCTCTATTATAAATGATAGAAATATCTTAAACAAAAATAGGGAATCTATCAGCATGGGAAGCTTAAGAAGTAGAGCTAGGGCATGAGTAGATCAGAGAATTCAACCAGTGTCAGGAATCTCTCTCTTTTTTCTGTCTCCTGGCTCCATTTTCCTCTCAGTTGGCCTCATCCATCGACCAGGCTTCCCCTAGGGGGTGGGAAAGATGGCCGTCAGAAGCTCTAGGATCATGTTATGGTCAACCCAGTAGTTCTAGGAAATGTTCTTGAACCAATTCTGTTTGGCCTTTTCTAATTCAAATGCCCATGCCCTGATGTAATCACTGGTTATTCTGGGCAGACCTATTACATGTGTCCCCTTACTGGGACAAGGACAGGGGATGTCATCCCGCTCCAACAACATGGACTCAGAGTGGAGAAGGGTCATTTCTGAAAGAGAAAGAATTATGCTACCAAAAGAAAGAATACTGAACCAGCCTCTCCTCCCCAAAATTTCTACAAATAAGAAAATCCAAATTTTTCTTATTCACATAGATATTATTAGCAGCATTTTGTTTATAAAAGTGAAAATTTGAACAAGCCTAAGAATCCTACAACACAGGGTTGATTGTAAATTGTCTATAGGATGACATATTAGACATTTTTTTTTTTAGATTTTATTTATTTATTTGAGAGAGACATTACAAGCAGTGGGGAGGAGCAGAGGGAGAGGGAAAAGCAGACTCCCCACTGAGCAGGGAGCCCCCAATGCGGGGCTCGATCCCGGGACCCTGAGATTATGACCTGAGTTGAAGGCAGACACTTAACTAACTGAGCCACTCAGGCACCCCCAAATACTAGAAAATAATTAAATGATGTAGAAGTATACTTATCTGGGGCGTCTGGGTGGCTCAGTAGGTTAAGCGTCTGCCTTTGGCTCAGGTCGTGATCCCAGAGTCCAGTTATTGAGTCCCATGTCAAACTCCTTCTTCAGTGGGGAGTCTGCTTCTCCCTCTGCCCCTCCCCACCGCTCATGCACTCTGTCTCAAATAAATAAATAAAATCTTAAAAAAAAAAAAAAGGTAGAGTTATCCATGTAAAGAAAGATGATTGTGGTATAGTTGGGTATGAAATACAAATTATAAAATTTATGCATTATGATCCCTTCATATATATATATATATACACACACACATGTGTATATATATACACACATATACACACACATATTACATATAATACATACATGCATATATATATATGTACATAGAGATGTACAGGAAGCGATGTACCTATATATTTACAGTAATTATTGATGAGCTAGGAGATGATTTTTGTTTCTTTTTTCTTTTTACTTCTAAGAATTGTGTTACTTTGCACAAAAAAACCCACAAAAACAGTGAATATATATTTATCATGCTATGAAAGTTATAAAAATAAAATTTCTATAATCCTTTGATTCTGTAAACAGTTTCTACCCTTCGAATGGCTTGTAGTCTAGTATAGACTGGATATATTTTAAAATATACATATAAGCCTCCAAAGTTAGCTAAGATCAAAGAAGTTATATGTGTGTGGTATGTACACAAAAATATTTGAAAAAGTCTATGCAGTGTAATAGAATATTATGAAATGATAACTTTATACAAGCACAGTTTGTATGTAGCACATATACACAAAATACAAAATTAATTGAAATAATGGACTTGGTGGAGGCATGATGTTTGAATCTCACTCTAATTATGTGAGGTAACTAGGGTGCATATCACAATCTCCTCTTCACAGATGAAGAAACAGGCCTGAAAAGCAATGTGACTTTCCTACAGTAACATTTAGTGACTGAACTATAACTCAAACCCAGGTCATCCACCTGCAATCCACAAAAGTTTCCATAGAAAGTATCAGAGAAACTCAAAAGTAAGAGCAGATCCTGAAAACCAGGGCAGTCAGAAGATTTTTAGAAGGAAATGGGAATTACACTTGGGCTTTGAAAGGACAGGGGACACCGACCAGTGGGCAGGGGATGGTAGGACATTCCAGAGAAGTGACATGGACAGAGTATGCTGCAGGCCATCTATGATAGAGAGCTGGGTGTGGTCCTTTCAAAGAATCAAATGTGGGCAAAACTTGAAAATTGTTTTGTCTTGCTGAAATTTTTCTTTAAAAACAAACAGGGCTATTTTTGCTTTTCAAATGCAAATCTCCTTTCCAGTCCTCTCCCTCAAAAGAAATCTTCAACCAGATCATTTAAGTTTCTTATCTGTAGTCCTATAGAATAATAAACTTAAACAATAACTAGGAGTTATTTAGTTGGGTTCTTAGGAATTCTAATTTAACAGAAAATGAGAAGCTGTCAACACAATATACTAAAAACAAATTATGAGGATGACAGTTTCAATGGCAAGGCCTTTCAACACAAGTCAAGGGAGGCTGTCTGAGGGCAATATATGCATTTTTCCCCCCACCTCATATCTCAAAGACCAAGAGTACAAAAGACGAATGTCAATCAGTAGGCAATTTAAGTGGCCATTTGAGGAAGAAAAGTGTTGGATTTTCACAGCATATTTATGTTAGTAGTGGTGGGAATTCTTTGTTTTAGCTTTTTGAAATATTAGCCTTTTCTCTGGTATTGTGGAGTTTGAGAGTTACTGACCTAGAAAACTCAAGGGTTTATAAACATAATAGCTAAATAATTTGGAATTATATATTAATACTATTAAGGAGAATGGTGAAAAACACCAGAATTCTAGCCAAAGGTTTTAGAAGTGACTGGTTACCCAGAAACATTTTATTTATTCATCAAAAATTTATTGAGGGTGTTTTTCCTGCCAAGCATTGGTGACTGGTGCTGGTACAAAGGCAAGTAAAACAGAGCCAGCTGCAGTCTGGTGAGGGAGCCTAAACTAGAGAGATATACAGAAGAGGGTCTAACCCCACTGGAAAAAGAGGACAGGCCAGGAAAGGAATCAGGGACTCTTTCCCACAAGGGATGACACCTCAGCCAGTACAAGGGAGAGGAGAAGTGTATTACGATAGAGAAGCAGTAAGCAGGCAGGAGAGAACAGGTTTTGTTCAGGAAACTGCAAGTAATTCGGAATGTGTGGGATATAAATGTGATCAGAGAAGGTGATACAGGAACTTGGAATCAAAAGCCAAATTATAGAGGCCACATAAGAAATTTGGATTTCATTGTGTAGACAATGGAGAGCACCAAAGGATTTAAAACAAAAGAGTTTTCATGGCTAGATTTGTACCTTTGAAAAATATATATATAACAGAAAAGACCCAGATATCATCAACTACAAGGCATTCCTTAGTAATTAGATGCCTGATAGGAGAATGCCAAACCACCACCCTTACAGGGGCAGCCCGTGGGCCTTTGACTCTCCCACTCTGGGACCTCCAGCTGAACGGGGTGTCCCGACCTAGCATCCTCATTTCAGGAAGTATAAGGAGAAACTGAGACTGAGATTCTAAAGAGCAGTGACTAAAGACAATAATGGGAGAAAAATTTACAGTTAATTACCTTTTTTTTTTTGCAAGCTTTCATCTAAAAGAGAGGTGCCTTTTCCCAAAGAGCCTCCCACATTGCTCAAGACATTTTTGGAACTTCTCTTTTTGAATTACTTTAAAGGCTAGCCTGGGAGCCATACAAATAATCATTCTTGTCTCTTTATAGTTGGATTTAAAAATTTTTTTTATTCCAAAATAAGCACTACCCCACCTGATTTTTTTATCCTACTCACTCAACTTAGCACTGAATTAACTTTCTATTTATTCCTAAAGTTAAATCCATCTTCATTTCATGAAAATTTATTACCTCTGAAGACATTCAGTAGAGTACCTCATCAGGTACTAATATTTGAAAGGCTAATATTTCAAAAAGCTAAAACAAAGAATTCCCACCACTACTAACATAACTCCTTACCAGCTACAAGTTTCTTGACCATGAAAAAAAAAGTTTGCCTGTGCAGTGGGGGTGATGATAACATCTTTCCTGCCTCCCCCATACCGTTACTACTATGAAGATAATAGCAGAAAACACGTGAAAGCTTTTTGTAAAGAGCTGTGTCAATGGATGCTCTTCTTGTCGCCTCACGCTTTGCAGGCGATTCCAAAGTGTGCATTTGTTCTAGTGTCTGTGTGTGCATCTCCCTAACAGACTGTTCCCTTTAGGATGGCAGGGCCTGGATCATATTTGGCTTTGTGTCCCCGGTGTCTGACACAGGGTCTCACACATAAAAAGTCCTCAGATGTTTGTTGAGTGAATAATTGAATCGAGTTTCTTGTCTTATCTTCAAACCATATCTAAGAAAAGGATAATACACTTGTGATTATTCAGTTAATGAGCTCAGGGGCCACTTATGCTTCTTCAAATGAGTAGTTTGTCATTAGGAACTAGCTGTTCATCTCTGAAGGGGCCAGAACAAATAGCTGATGAAATAAATCAATGTAAAAATGTAAAGATTCTTAAACTTCAGTGCTGTGGGCTTAACTTTGACTGTATTTTAAAATCACCAGGAAAAAATTTTAATTACCAATTTAATTACCAACGCTGGGGCCCCATCCCAGCACAATTAAATCAATACCTCTGGAGGTAGAAGCCAGGCATAGTTTTTAAAGCTACCCAAATGATTCTTACATGCAGCCTATGTTTACTGCAGGGCTCTAGGATTAGTCTGTGAGAAACTGCTTAAAAAAAAAATCTGTCAAGGGGCACCTGCCTGGCTCAGTCGGTGGGGCATGTGACTCTTGATCTCGGGGTCATGAGTTCGAGCCCCACGTTGCACACAGAGTTTACTTAATAAAAAAATTAAAAATAAAAAACCTATCTAGTTTTACATGAGGGATCATAGTCAGTAGGAAAGAACATAAGGCATGCTCGCCCTGCAGTCTATGAGTAACAGCTAGCCGTTAGGTGAGAGGACCACAGTGGAAAAGCAGCAATCAGTATGTGCTGAGCTCTGAGAGGTCATGAAAAGGTGGGCTTGTGCTGAGCATGAGACTTTCTGCAGAGCTATTAGACATTTTAAAAGTTTATCACAGAAATAAAAGATATTCCCTGCCCACAAAAGGAGGTCAAGTGTTAGTTCAGCAGACCAGCTAGTACCAGCCAGCAGGTCTGGCCAGTACAGAGGATCTGGGGGTTTTGCTTTACAACACAAAACACCATTCTCAGCACTGGGAATACAGTTGGGGACAAGACTCAAACCGTCTCGAATAACTGACAGTCTATTCACAATTAAGTAGACAGCCAGTTACAAAAGGGTAAATGATGAAAGAAATGAAATAAGGTTGGTGAGATAAGAAGATGTAGTTGTTAGAGAGTTTTAAGGGTCTGGCTGAGGTAGTTCAGTCTAATACAATAGTCAATAATTCCTGGTCAAAGAAATGTATAAGAAAAATTATTTTAGGGGCACCTGGCTGGCTCAGTCAATAGAGCATGGGACTCTCAATCTCAGGGTTGTGAGTTCAAGCCCCATGTTGGGGGTGGAACCTACTTAATTAAAAAAATTTTTTAAAGATTATTTTAGAACCCTTGGAGGATTAGAAGAAGGAGAAATAATACAGATGTAGAACATTTAGAACACCTACAAAAATCTAAAGGTGGGGTGGTAAGTTCCTAAATTGGCGAGACTTGGGAAGGAGTGGTTTATAGAATTTTCAAAGAAAAAGATGGCTGTTTACACGATAGAAGCATAAGTAATCTTAATGCATTTTAGTCAGAAACAAGTTATTAATACTGGAATTCTATATTGCACTACTTACTCTATGTTTGAGAATAAGTACCTCTCTTGTGTTCTCCATTAATATTCATTACTGTCATTTCTTAATCTAGTTCATGATTGTGGGAGAACTTTAAAAACTGGATGTCAAAATAGTGAATTTAGTCAAGGTCCAGGTCCTTTTCGAAGAATCAGTTGTTTACTTTTGTTTATAATTTCATACAACCCCATATGAAAAAAAAGACCTTATTCTACCAAATAACCTCTATGAAAATGTAAGCCTCCATATTTCTGTAAAACACTAAAGTCAATGTTCTTATTTGAGAATCTGAGCTTATGTAAATTTTTTATTAATCAGAACTAAATTTTTTGTCTTTTCCTTCAAGTGAACAAGTTCTGGGGCACCTGGGTGGCTCAGTCGTTAAGCATCTGCCTTCGGCTCAGGTCATGATCCCGGGGTCCTGGGATGGAGCCCCACTTCGGGCTCTCTGCTCAGCGGGGAGCCTGCTTCTCCCTCTCCCTCTCCCCCTGCTTGTGTTCCCTCTCTCGCTATGTCTCTATCAAATAAATAAATAAAATCTTTAAAATTCTAAAATGTTCATATGTAAATGATCAGTGTGCAATTAATTCCAAAAAATTAACTGCTCTTGTTGGGCCAGTTCCATCACCAGACACACAGAGTGAATAGTATTGAGTTATTGGGACATACAAACTTGTAAATGACCAGACCCTTATGTCCTTCAGTTAAGTCTGTAGTGTAAGTCTGCATGTATATTCTCAGAGGAGGCTGTAAAATGTGGGCATGCTTTCAATTCATGCAGTCTGTGATTTATGGAGGCACATAGGTCAGGAGTTTATTATGCTGAAAATCATAATAACTGTTTTGTTTTGCTTTTTAAAATGAAGTGATCAAAGCATGTTGAAAGATAAATGGGTGAACCATTTTGATTATGCTTTTATTTCTATTAAAGATTAAATATTATTGCTGAGTAACCAGCCATGCTAAGTATTATGATATTAAAGCTGAAGTAGTTTGTAAGCTGATAGCCCCCTCTTTCCTCTGGGTTTAGGTTTGTTATTAATCAAAATGTTGGACTTGTTTAGTGCAGTGGTGTATGATACAAACAGTTGAAAAAGACAGCTACTTTAATTTATGGCTTTCTGTTTTTTGCAAATTTGTAGGAAAATCTGTTTCTCTTTGTGGACTTTGTGCTGTTGTTCACATGTCTAGAGTTCATTTCTCATACCAGAGCCAACTAAATCCAATAGTTGCAAGCTACTCTCATGGGATGGAAAGGAGGAAGGTGCCTATAAGGTTTTAATTGACAAGTTCTGGTAAAGTCATTTTTGAAATGTGGGCAGTCCCTAATAGAAATGGATATTACAAAACATCCATCTGTATTTTTGGACAGAGAGAGCAATAATTTTTGAAATAGAAAAATGTGTATATAGAAAGATATTAATAAGTTAACTAAAGACAGTGGTTTTGTTTTTCACTATCAATATAGGAGTATTGAATAAAATTGTTTTAAAGGGCATGTTTCGAGCTACTTCCTGGTTTCGGCTTAGGTATCTGCACAAGAATCATTTGCTAAACACTTACTGAAATGCAGTGCAGGGTCTGTACTCTCCACGATGTGTAGTAAAGGACCTTCAAAAGGACATCCTGCCACCCTTCTAAACTTGTTCTTCAGAAGTGGAAATACACTTAATTCCTAAAAAGTATACTTTGTGGGGAATGCAGCACAGATTGTAAGATGTGTCAAAGAAAAAGACCACCTCTCATTACCTGAAACAAAAGGTTTAATTTATTACTTAAGTAAGGAAGAGCTATGCTTTTAGGCCCAGTCTCTGAGCAAAGTGGGTTGCAAATCTTACACAGAGTTTTGGGGTCAGGGATTATTTGGGGATTGACATCAGTCTCAGAAGCCCCATTACTCACGAGAGACTGTCAGTGATTGGCTGGCTTTCAGAAATATGTTTGCTAGAGAGCCCACCATTGATTGGCCAACTGTCAAAAGCATAAGGCTGTCACTGATTAGTTGGCTTTCAAAGGTGTATTTACTGAACTGAGTTGTCACTGATCATTTAGGCCTAAGCAAATTATCATTAATTGATTAAATCCAGTTTGTGTTTCAAACTGGTTCTAGTTGTTGTTTGTTACCATGAATGTAGAACAATCAGACTTTTTCTAGGAGTTGGAATTTTTTTTATTCTCAGAAGCTAATAGTTAAACACTGTAGGAAATTGAAAGCATAAGAAAATCAGACTTGAGGAATCCATTTAAATAAGCAACGATCTTATGATGCATTTCCTTTTTTTTCATATTTGTAGCTTCTAGTATTTTATTAGTATCTCCAATTGAAAAGTTATAATCAAAACCTATGAATACCCTATCTTCCTCCTCCCACAAAGAATCTACAGATTTATCCTACTAAATTGTATGATTATCCATGATAAAATTGATGCTATTTATTGTTACCATAAGCTTAATTCAGAGCTCTTTTTTCTATTTCTTCCATTAAATATATCTGCTCGTTTTCAAAGAAGATAGAAACAATTTAAAATGGAAACTTAGGAAGCATGGGCCTCAATATCACCATTCTTGAAATTATCTATCAGCATGGTTTTTCCCCTGTAATTGCTATGATAAAGAGGTCACTATACTTTCTGATTTTCTTTTTTTGTTGTTTTGTTTCTTTCTTTTTCTTTTTTATATGGTTGCCATACAATATTGCATTAGATTTCGGTGTACAGCATAGTGATTCAACCATCTATACCTTATACTACGCTCACCACAAGTGCAGCTCCCATCTGTCACCATGCAACACTATGACAGTGCCATTGACTATATTCCTTATGCTGTGCCTTTTATTTCCATGACTTATTCATTCCGCAAGTGGAAGCCTGTACATCCTATGCCTCTTTACCCATTTGGCCCATCCTCCCACCCCTCTCCCCTCTGGCAACCATAAGTACTCTGTATTTATAGGTCTGATTCTGTTTATTGATTTGTTTTGTTTTTTAGATTCTACATCTAAGTGAAATAACATGGTATTTGTCGTTGACTTATTTCAGTAAACATAATACCCTCTAGGTCCACCCATGCTGTAAATGGCAAGATCTCACATGATACCTTTTGTAAAAAAGGGTGTTTACTAAAGCAAGAGAAGTGTAAGAAGTCGGCAGTTGTGACGGGTGATAGGGCATGTTCATGTATTGAAATTAGTTATGAAACTTGATGCAAATAACAAATTATTAATAATGAAGTATAGAAATGAGCATCTGATTTACCTCATTTAGTAAGTTAAAGTAGATTCTAGGTCATCTGTATAATAATATCACTTGTACTAATTGCATTCCAGTAAGCTTTTCTGGAATGGAAGGGGTGGGAATAGAGTTAAGACTCAACTTGTCAGCCCTCGAGAACAGTAGCTACTGAATCCTTAGTACCACCAATATTGTAACATTTTATTTCCCACCAAAATCTTTTCTTCAAAATCTGAATATATCCATGAGAGTTTATCACATAAGTAAACTTCACTCAGCATTTGTGTTACTGCAGGGAAAAGGGGTGGGGGATTTGTGCTAGTACCTACTGCCCAAATCTCTGCTTATTCAGGGGAAAAGAAATTCATGTAATATTTGGGTTTCATGTGAAAGTTACAACGGGTGTATGCGGAGTGTTAATCCCATAGGCAATTTAGCCCTATCAGCTGTGATAAAAGTGTTGGGTATGCCCACTTTAAAATTGCTTAACTAACAGGTGGGAAAAGCCTTAGTAGTTTTGTTTATATATCAAAATTGAACTTTTCTCTTTCCAAATTCATTCAACTGCCCTGAAATCTGGTCTTTGACTTCCCCATTTATTTCTGACACCTCCTAATGGGGGCAGAGCTAATCACTTACATATTTCCCTGCTGCTAAGGATAGCCAGCTTATGACCACTTATGATTCAAGCACATGTTGATACCTTAAGACCAGTAAGCATTTGATAAAGTGGGAAAGCAGGATGGTTAAATTTGTTGTAATCAACAGTAAGAGGAGGAAATTAGTCCATGGAGTTACGCCAAAGCTTAGTTTCCTTGTGCGTGAAAAAAAAAAAAAAAAAACACCTTCTTTTTTAACCCTGCAACTCCCCATTAAAGGCAGTCATAACACCATTTGAACAAGAATTTTCTTAACACATTCCTGACTCTTGACCCCTTTAACTACTGAAAACAAAAAGATCAGATGGGGTGGTTTATTGTCTGGAGTTCTGCCCTGCAACCCTGCCCACTCTCGCTAAGTGAGTGTGCTCTTTATAGAAGCTGGCAGAATGTTCTCTGAGTTTAGTTGAAGGAACACTTCTGGGTAGAATTCCTTTAACCTCCCATCAGGAAAGGACCTTCAAGTGAAGACTGAGGCAAAGAGACTCATTACTAAAAATACAAAGCAACAGAACAAACTCCAGACATGTTTTTCAAACTTAAGTGTTTTCTGAGAAGTTGGTTTCCATGTGGTATAAGCAGCAATAAACAATAAACCCATGTTGGTGTTCTATACCCTTATGGTTCATTATGCCAAGGACAGTAGAGTATAAAATTTCTACTTTCTGTTCTGCCAAAATCACTGAACCGTCTCTCTCCCTCTTCAGGATGTCGCATGTACTTCAGTTTGAGGATAAAACCAGAAAAGTGAAAGATGCAAGCATGCAAGATTCAGACACATTTGAAATCTATGATCCTCGGAATCCAGTGAATAAGAGAAGACGAGAAGAAAGCAAAAAGCTGATGAGAGAGAAAAAGGAAAGAAGATAAAATGACAGTAATGTTAACTAGAACTAGCTAGAAATGTGCCTGCAATAAGTGGCCTTATAACAGCCATTGTTCCCAACAGCATCACTTATAAGGGTGTGAAAAGAAGTATTTTCGAACCTGTTGTCTGGTTTTAAAGAACAATTATCTTGTTATGTAAATTGTGGAATGATTTAAGCAAATGTTTTTGGTTACCGGTACATGCTTTTTTTCCCCTCCATTTGACCTTTTATAGTGCAAAATCTGAAATAAAATAAATTTCCTGCCAGTTTACATGTTAACTATTTGTAGACTGTGCCAGCCTGTGTGTCTTTTTATCCTAAAATATGTGAAGGCTTTGTTTTCAAGATTTTTTTTTATAAGAAGTTCTTGCAAAAAAGAATATTTAAGGGAAAGCTCCCTGGCATTCTGTTACCACATTACTAAATTTAGAATATAATAAAAAATACATACTATAAAGATTGATTTTTGTTGTTGTTGTTTTGGATATAAATATCTAAAAATAGCCAAATCAGTAAGACTCAGTAGCCCCATGCCTTTTTTTTTAAAGATTTTATTTATTTATTTGACAGAGAGAGACACAGCGAGAGAGGGAACACAAGCAGGGGGAGTGGGAGCGGTAGAAGCAGGCTTCCTGCTGAGCAGGGAGCCAGATGCGGGGCTCGATCCCAGGACCCTGGGATCATGACCGGAGCCGAAGGCAGACGCTTAACGACTGAGCCACCCAGGCGCCCCAGTAGCCCCATGCCTTTAATGCTTGAGGAATCCCCAAGGGAATATTCTCACCTGCATCTAAGCCAAAGCCTGGGTTTTACAGATATAATCAAGACACTAATACACTAAGTAATATCAGCCAAGCTTACTGCACACACTGGCCTAATACGGAGCTCCTGTCTACTCCTCTGTCCTTCTCAGCTTAGCAACAGCAGGAGCACATGCAGAGGTCCCATTCTAGCAACAGAACTCATCAAGAATTTAGCCTTTGATGACAACCACGCATACTGGTTATTTACTATATATTATCTATATTTTACTCAGTTTTTCTAGAATCTGATTCCTCAAATTATACCACAGGCTGACTTTCAGTTACCTAATTAAACCTCACCAGCCACATCTTTTCAGATAGTGTCTCATCGCCTCTCTTTTTCCAAATGTAATCCAACAGACTTTCTCTAGAGCACTTGTTCTCAAAATGTAGTCCCAGATATTACACTGCAGTGGCAACAGCATCACTTGGAGACACGTGAGAAATGCAGATTCTTGCCATACTCCCCATCACCACCACCCCACCTCCAGATTATTGAATCTGAAACTTTGAACCCAGAGGATTTGTTACACAGATTGCTGGCTTCACTGCTGATGATTCCATCTTTGGAGCATGGCAATATCTAGTAAAGTTAAAGATATGCATATCCATTTATCCAAAAATTCTTTTTTTTTTTAAGATTTTATTTGTCAGAGAGAGAGGGAGAGAGACAGAGAGTAAGCACAACAGGGGGAGCGGCAGGCAGAGGGAGAAGCAGGCTTCCCGCTGAGCAGGGAGCCCGATGCGGGACTCGATTCCAGGACCCTGGGATCACGACCTGAGCCGAAGGCAGATGCTTAACAGACTGAGCCACCCAGGCATCCCCCCATTTATCCAAAACTTCTAATCCTATGTCTGTCCCCTAAAGAAATTCTCACACATTGCTCAAGGAGACCTTGAGGGAGAGGAAGAGGGAGAGGAAGAAGCAGGCCCCCTTCCGAGCAGGGAGCCTGCTTAACCGACTGAGCCACCCCGGTGCCCCTTAGTTATCCATTCTTTTGTTGATGCTAAGCATTGAAGAACAATTATCTTGTTATGTAAATTGTGGAATGGTTTGTTGTTGATGCTAACCATCAACAAAAGAATGGATAACTAAGGGGCACCGGGGTGGCTCAGTCGGTTAAGCATTTGCCTTCAGCTCACGTCATGATCTCAGGGTCCTGGGATCGAGCCCCGCATCAGGCTCCCTGCTCAGCCGGGAGTCTGCTTCTCCCTCCTCCCTCTAACCCTCCTCCCTGCTTGTGCTCTCTCTCTCTGTCTCAAATAAACAAAATCTTTAAAAAAAAAAGAATGGATAACTAAGTTGTTGTATATCCATACTATAGAATACTGTGTAGTGACGATCAATAAACAAGTTATGTGTTAGCTTATCTTGAAAATAATGTGAGAAAAGGGAACCATCTCTATAAAAATTTAAAACATGCAACACAGCATTCTATTTTGTTTAATGATGTACACATGTAGCAAAAGTATAAAAACACGAATGAAAATAGTGGTTACCTTTGAGGAGGTAGAAGTAACATAGGGGGCTTCATTTGTGTTTGTAATGTTTCATTTCTTAAGGGAGATGTTAGGTACTCAAGCCTCATTATATTCTCTCTATATTCTAGTATGCCTGAAATATTTCATATTTTTCCTTTATGATCATATCTAGAACCTGAGGTGAGAAGACAGAAGGACTCCCAATAGTAACAAGAACACTTTTTTGCTTCAGAAGTAGGAGAAAGTCTCAAAGAGGAGGAGAGGGATAGGATAGGGGTGCTCTGGGGAAATATCAACACACTCAAAAGTAGGGTAATTAGTAGACACCAACCCACCAAAATATAAGCTAGTGTTTAGAAGTGTGCCCTATCTTCCCCTCACTACAAAGTTATAATATCAGTTGTTTTACAGATATTCACAAAGCAAAATTATGTTTTCCAAACTCACGAAGTTTGTTGGTTATTAGGAAATACATTAGCACTGGATTTGTTTATATTGAAGAATCCTATAGGTTTCTCTCCTATTTCTACCTGAATGTGTCCATCTTTAAGAATAGAGGGGACCACAGGCCTCCAGAGAACAAGCCAGAAGAATATTTGTAGGCATAAAAATATAACTGAGTGACAAATTAAACCCTCAGGTTGGTTGAATGCTCCTTATCCTGCTTTAACCACAAGGAACAGAAAAACCTGAAATTTTACAGAGATTAGAATCCCATCTGAAAATTTCACCATGATAGTAAAATTCACTTAGAACTTAACTGCATCAGGGCGCCTGGGTAGCTCAGATGGTTAGGCATCTGCCTTGGGCTCAGGTCAGGATCCCAGGGTCCTGGGATGGAGTCCCGCGTCAGGCTCCCTGCTCGGAAGGGGGCCTGCTTCTTTCTCTCCCTCTGCTGCTCCCCCTGCTTGTGCTCTTTTGCTCTCTCTGTCAAATAAATAAATAAAATCTTAAAAAAAAAAAAAAAAAGAACTTAACTGCATCATAGCAATAACAATTTTTTAAAGCTTAAGAACATAGTTAAATAGGGGCACCTGGGTGGCTCAGTCGGTTAAGCGGCTGCCTTCAGCTCGGGTCATGATCCCAGGGTCCTGGGATCGAGCCCCGCATGGGGCTTCCTGCTCGGCAGGGAGCCTGCTTCTCCCTCTCCCACTCCCCCTGCTTGTGTTCCCTCTCTCGCTGTGTCTCTCTCTGTCAAATAAATAAATAAAATCTTTAAAAAAAATAAAAATAAATAAATAAAAGATCATAAAATTTGAAAAAAAATAACATAGTTAAATAATCTATTAAATATGGTATTAAATGTGCTTATAGTAAAGTCTTTGGCATATCACAGGAATGTTTGGGCAAAAAAAAAAAACCTGTTCAAAGACAAAAAAAATAAAAAACATGTAAGAAAATTAAGCTTTATAGTTCTTCTAATTTTCTATTTATTTGGGTTTACTTTTCTTTTATGTGTCTTGCCATAGGGATGTCACCCTGAAACAGTGAAGTCTATCAGCATTCTTGTTGGTTGTCTATCACAATCCTGGACCTTCTGGAGATCAAAGAGAAAAGCAACTCCTGGCAATTTTCGTCTCATTTTCTGACTAGCCATTTTTTCACTTTGGTTAAAGCTGTTGGCAAAGTGGAAGTTAAAACTAATCCTAGACCTCTCCTTTCTCAATAGGTAATTGAAGTAAATGCAGATCTCCAGAATTTTTAATGGTGTCATATCAAAACACATATTGTCACATGCCTCAGCTTTCCTTATGCTCCAAAGCCACACAGTCAGTAATACATCTGCTGCGTTCTTGACCATAGAACAAGGTCACTAAAATGTGTGAGATGAGTGGTTTGCTGCTGTTGTTTTTAGAACAAGTTCAATAAGCTACGGTGTCCTTATCAAACTGTCAGTACCAAGTTTCTTGATAGGATCTGACGTGTGAGGTACATAAACCTGTTCTGTTGTATCAGTGTGGCCTGTATGGAAAAGGTTAGATGAATGCAGAATATTGCCCAAACATGCTGTTTAATCTTGGTGATAACAAGAAAAAAAAAAAAATAGAGGTGTGAAGTGAGTTACCATTGAGGGTTGTATCAGTATAAGTAATTTGTATGTACGGGGTGTAGAGAAGTTAAGAGGGGTTACATTCTTTAACACTGTCATTCACAAAAAAAAAAAAGAAAGAAAGAAAGAAATCAGGTCTGGCTCCTCTATGGCTTTGGCTCCATTCCAGTGACTTTATACAGTTTATCAGGTGCTACCACTTCTGCTTACTAGAAAGCAGGAAGTTTTCCTGCCACACATATATTTTATCTTCTTGTTTTACCTTTTAATGAAAGGAAGTGAAACAGAAGCCATATTTTTTTTATCCTTTCTAAGAAGAATTTGATGAAATTTTAATTCCAAGAGAAAAAAAAAGACACAAATCCTTACGAAGACAGGTATTAGAAGTCCCCTGCTTATAGAAAGAATACTCATTTATTCCCCAAAATCCCCCTCATCAAACCATACAGGAATATCTTTGTCACAGGTGCTAAGAGTTTCATTAATCCCTGTGCAGAGTTATTTTCAGTGGTGTACTGGTAAAATGGAAAGAAACAAAAAGCCCTGATTTGTAGCATTTGCAGATTTCCATGGTGTAAATACCATGGCGGACTTCAAGCCACCAAAGGAAGCCCCAATATACAATTGGTTATTTTTCCCATTCTGTTTCACCTCAAGCTAAAAGCTTATATAGTAACTCTTGCACTGGCACTAAAGAACTCACAAAAGCTTTTAAACTTTTTCCAAGATCACAATCTTCATGTGTATTTCTATTTTATGTGATTACTTCACATAATTTGGTCAAGTTCTAAGTTCTAGTAACATCTGCATCCTATGTTTTTATGACTAGTTTGTATCTTCAGATTCTTTCAACAAAGTTTCCCAGAGCCACTTGGCTCACATTTATTTTTCCCTCTGCCTGTCATTTTTGCCCCAGTCATATGTCCAACTCAAGAAGCAACCACATCTCACAGAAAAAAAGTAGGGAGGAGGAAGAAAAGAAATGTAATTATAGTTCTTTGAATTATTTCCTATAAGTGATAACATACCAATTCATCATTTAATTTTTTTAAAGGTATTTTGGGTTAGGAATAAAGAATCCTACCTGGAGAGAAAAGAAGACTGGCTTCTAATTAAAATGCAGACAGGAGTCTGGTCTCTCTCCACATCTGCTGGAAATTATTCCTTTAACGTTAGATCATGGTATTAATTCATGTTACTTGTTCAGCAAAAACAACTTCTAGAGGCTTTCTTCTCAGCACCAGTCACAAAGAAGATATTCTTGGTCTTTTAGAAAATTAAGTCTCTCATCTTCATGATGCCAAAAATGGATAATTGTTGCTAAAGTTCTGATACTTTTTACTAATTAAAATAGTTTTGAGAGCAGGAAACTCTTAAGTGACTTTCCCATTTATTTTCTGAATTTAATCTAGTTGGAGCTTTAATATTCAAATTTTTAATTGAAGGGTATCATGTATAGAAAATAAATTACTAAAGTAGAATATATTTTATGGTTAGTTCTCAATAGTTATGCGTACACTTACAATTTGTGCGTTTCCTCTTTTTTTGATGTGTACAAATTGTTCTTCAATTTGCAATTTTCGAGGAAATACTCTATTTAGGGTAAGAGGAATGTAATCATTTTACCTCTGTTCTAAAGTTATACTATATTGTTAGTGTAAATGAATAGACTGATTAAGAATGGATACTATCTCCCAAGCAACTAAAGAATTCAACAAGTGATTTTTGAATAAATTTAGACAAGTTATACAGGATAGTATGTGAGGCACATGTCCATTTTAGAGTGAAATTTCATAATTTCATTATATGGTCTTCATGTTCCATCAATGATATGTCCAAAACTAACCTCTCATCTGCACTTGCTTGCCCTGCCTCCACCAGTCCTGCTTTCTCCGCACTGTCACCCATCTCTGCATTGGCAATACCATCTTTCCGGTTGCTCAGGCTAAATATTTGCATTCCTGTCTTTACATCACACCCCACATCCATTCTGTTACAATATTCTGTTGGCTGACACCTTCAAACCATATCCAGAATTTCACCATTATTTACCACTTCCTACTGTTACCACCCTGGTCAAAGGGACCATCAACTTGCACATGGACTACAACACTAGCACCATAACTAGTCTCCCTGCTTCACACTTGTTTCGCTGTAATTTATTAACATAGCAGCCAAGTGAAACTTTTTAAAACAGAAGTCACATAGTTATACTTCTGTGTTCAAAACCCCTCAATAGTTCCCCCATTTAATTCCGAGTAAGAGCCCACAAACTCACAATAGCTACAAGACTCTAGATAATTGCCACCCCTCCCCCTTAACCTCTGATCTCCTCTCTCATTATCCTCCCCATTGCTCACTTTGTGCCAGCCACACTATCCTTCCTGCACTTCATCAAATGAGCTAGGTGTGATCCACCTCAGGTGCTTTGTACTGAATGAGCCCTCCATCTGAAACACTCTCCTCAAGATGTCCAAATGGCTAACTCCTTCAGCTCCATCAGGTCTGCTCTCAAATGGCACTTTTTCAATGAGGCCTACAGCAATTGCTCTACTTTAAAATTGCAACTCATCTCCTCCCCATGTGCTCAATCTTTCTAAATTTCCGTCTCCCATTATATTCAATAATATGATAAACACCTAAGCACTTTGCCTTATTAATGTATTTAACTCTAACAAACAACCCTATGTAGCAGGGGCCCTTGTTGTTATTTCACAGATGAAGAAACTGAGCCTTAGAGAGGTTTCTTACTTATTATTTATCATCCAATCTCCTACCCTAGAGTGCTCTACATGAGGGCAAGAATTTTTTTCAGTTTAGTTTACTATTATTCCAGTGCCCAAAACCATGTCTAACAAATAGTAGACACTTAATAAATACTTGCTGAATGAATAAATCAAGCAGTACATTTTAAAAAGTACCCAATATCATGTTATTCCATATTTTATCATTTACTATCACCATCATTTCACAGAGTTAGAACATTTTTACACTAAAAATGAAGGAAGGATTCAACCGCAGTTCAGGGACAGCTCTAACATTTGAATAAATTTAGCTTTAGAAAAACCTTACTACATTGTCTTTTTCTCATTTTAACATAAGACACTTTGTCTCAGATGGGCATTGATCCACAGACCAGTTTTGGGGAACCACATTTCTGTAGAGAAACAAATTTCTACCCATATTCCCTGAGTACCTGCTCTTTTTTTAATTTTTTAATTTCAATTAATTAATATATAGTGTATTATTAGCTTCAGAGGTAGAGTTCAGTGATTCATCAGTCTTATATAACACCCAGGGCTCATTACATCACGTGCCCTCCTTAATGTCCATCACCCAGTTACCCTATCCCCCCTCCGCCCCCCTCCAGCAACCCTCAGTTTGTTTCCTATGATTAACCATAGAAGACTCTTAATCATAGGAGTACCTGCTCTTTATAGAAAGCAATATTCTAACTCCTGAGATTAGAAAGAACTGAGGGCCAACATGTAATGTGCAGAAAGTAAGGCTATAAGTCAAAAGAAAGAATAGACAAGAAAACTGGGCTCTTACAAAGCTTATAATGATAAGAGCAAAAATTTGATGGATAGTTTATGCCAAACATTCTTCAAGGCACTTTATCTGTAGTAACTCTTCCAATCTTTATAAACAGCTCTATAGAGTAGGCTCTATTATTATTTCCATTTTACAAATGAGGAGGAGATCTGAAGCTTAGAACAGTTAAATAATTTGTCCAGGTCACACAGTAAGTAGAGGAGCTAGAATTCAAAACAAGAGTGACTCCCAGAGTTTCTGTCCTTGATCACTAGGATACATACCATGCCTCTCATTACATAAGCCAGCCTAATACTGACCTACAACGTTTATAATCTAGTGAGGCAAAGGGGGAAGACAACACCCAAAAATAAAATACAGACAACAGTGATTTCATTTGAAACTAATTATATATGTAAAAATGCTGGTATGAACCAAAATTTCAGTTTGGTGGCATTAATCTAGAACTGCTTCATGGCAGAGGCAATTTTAACCATAATTTGGAAGGAAGGGAGAACATGGCATCGAGAAGACAGGTCATGCTTCAGGTGGAGAGGACATTGTGCAGACAAGCGATTAAGATAAATGCCGGAGACAGCAATGTGTCTACATAATGCCAAAACATCTGGTCAATTCAGTTAAAAAAAAAAAAATCTCTATCAATGTAGTGAATTTCTTCAGTCAATCCAGATGTTTGGCATCTTGTAGACAAAACATCCAGATGATTAACTGAAGATTTGACAGAGTTGACTGGATTAACCAGATGTTATAGCATTGTATAGACATGGTGTCAGGACGTTTGCTTGGCTGGAGTGGAATCCAGCTGTAAAGGAGATAATGGTGCAGGCAGTGAGAGGAGGCTTTGGAGCAGAGGACCTGGAGGTTCGATTTGATGCAACTGGGAGCTGTTGGAGGACGAGTGTGATGGAAATGATGCTTCAGGAAGAGGATTCTAACAACTCTGAGAAATTAAAAAAAAAAAAATGGTGAGAGGAAAAGCTGTAGACAGGAAAGAGGATGTTAGGGGAGTGCAGGTGTGTGTGAGGTAATTAGAGCCTGGACCAGAATCAGGCTTGGGAAAGCAACAGGAAGGAGCGGATCTGAAAAACATTACAGAAAAAGAACAGGAAGTCATGATGGCTAGACAAGGGAGTGAAAATGCACATCACCCTAAGGTTGGAAGTGCTGAGGCCTGGGAAAGCAGCTGCCTTCAGCCTCACCACAGTAGTAAAACAAGAGGGGATCCCCAAGAGACTCCTCCGCTCAACCTCTGTTTCAAAGGCCACAGCCAGGCCCATAGGCAGAGGGAACTTGAACCACAAACACATCTCTCATACTAAGTAAGGGTCCTCGATCCTTTATGAGCCACCTACACTGATTTCCCTTCAAGTCCAATTTCATAAAAGGATTGAGAATGCTGGATTCAGGTTGTAGGTAGACATGATTTCAGGGAAAAGCCTAAAAAGATGGTATTTTAATGGCATTTGCTTTTATACAGCATATAATGTAAACCTAAGATGTATAGGGGTTTGAGTAAATTAGATGAAGTGAGATTATGAAAATTTACACAATACATATATAACTTGACAGATTGACATTCTTTTTTTTTTTTTTTTAAGATTTTATTTATTTATTTGACAGAGAGAGAGGGAGCACAAATAGGCAGAGAGAGAGGGAGAAGCAGGCTCTCTGCTGAGCAGGGAGCCCAATGCAGGGCTGGATCCCAGGACTCTGGGATCATCACCTGAGCCAGAGGCAGACGCTTAACCAACTGAGCCACCCAGGCGCCCCCATCGACAGATTGACATTCTAAAAGCCTGTTAACAGAAACAAATTAATGGCTGAATCTAAGAAGTTACAATATATTTTTTTTAAATCCTTAATTTATGAAAGCTTGGAATGTTCACCTGTTGGTATTTTGCAGATTTTTTTTTTAAATTCCAAGTATCTGGGCGCCTGGGTGGCTCAGATGGTTAAGCGTCTGCCTTCGGCTCAGGTCATGATCCCAGAGTCCTGGGATCGAGTCCCGCATCGGGCTCCCTGCTCCTTGGGAGCCTGCTTCTCCCTCTGCCTCTCTCTCTCTCTCTCTCTGTGTCTCCCATGAATAAATAAAAAAATTAAAAAAAAAATTCCAAGTATCTTACTTGATAAGAATCAAGTTTATAAGGAGACACAAATTCCAATCTGTTAGATTTAAACTACGCTAGTTGTATAATAGCATGCTCATGTGTATTAAAAAAAGTATTCTAAATATCCATGCAATTCATGGTTTTACAAATTTGCCGTTTCAAATATTTACAGCCCCAGGCTTATCAGCCTACGTAGCTGTTGTGTGCCCTTTACAAACACACCCAGGTTTTCTTCAACTACTCCCTTGTTCAACAGAGAAAGAACCTTCAATAGAAGTTAATCTCTCTTTGTTCATGGTTTGGTACAAAACTGAAAATCAATCTCTATTTCTCTCTTTCCTCCCCCTCCTCCAACCAGAAGAATAAAACAGAATGTAAGATCATAAATATCTGAACATGTTTCAGAGTCACCCTGGAGGAGGCAGAGGGGCAGGAAACTTGTTAAAATCAATTTCCCAGGCCTCAGAAATGACAAGTCCATTGATCTGAGGTAGGAACCCAAGAAGCTATTGTTTTTTGTTTGATTTTTAACAAGCTCTCCCAACTAATTCTGATGCCTGGTTTCTGAAAATTGTACTTAGACGGGCTGCCCTAAAGCAGAATGCTTGAGAATGGGAAACAACTATTGGACATGTGAACCTAAAATGGTTAAAACAGATTTAAATCTTCTTTTCTTAACCCAAGAAATCACATCCCTTCATTATTCCTTTATATAATAAGCTCCTAGGTAAATTCACTGTGTTCTTTGATATGCAGAATTTTCCAGAGAAACAACATAAAGTTAAGTACACCTATGCAATCAACCTGAGCAGCCTAGAAGACAAGGAGGACAGCTTGTCTGTTCTCAATTCACAGCACTTCCCACTAGAGCCCTTCCCCAACACAATGTTTACATGATGGGGAAATGTAACAAATGATCTTGGTAAATCTCTCTAGTGCTCCAAGGCTAAGTGAGTCACTTATTTATCAAATAGAAAAAAAAAAAAAAAAACAGTTGAGTTCACTGAAACAATGGGTAATTTATCCAGGTATTTCAATATAACCTTCCCACAGCCATCGTTTTATAAGAAATACCTTGAAATTAGTAGATAGCTAACTAGTTATTCAAAAGGTAAATCAGTGAAATATTCCCCAGCGGAACATCAAGATTAGAGTGTTTGTTCTTTTCATATCATCTCTTAGGTGCCACTTTTTTGGCAGCACCAACTATATACTACAGTACAAGAAAGATTAGTGGATTTTTTTTTTCCCGGTACTATTGCTTCATTGGCCTTAAAATCAACTCATTCTCTTAAATCTTCTTCCACGGATATAGGAAAGAAAATAAATTGGGAGTATTTTGTTAGAGGCCCTCATTACCCAAGGTGTCACGATTGAAAGTCAAATTTACTTTTTATGTGCTTCAAATGATGCTTTTGAAGCACATCGAAGATATTACAAGTAAGCCAAGTGGTTTGGACTTGAGCAGTGATTCTTTCCCACTTATCCATTCTCCTGCCACTTTCAAATCTCATCTAGCAACCACAGAAAATGACCTCATGCCCAAGTGGGAGAAAGTCAGGACAGGATAGGATTGCAAAAGAAAACCTTCATGAATTTTCAAAGCACAGAAAGTACCTGCATTCTGATATAGGTTAAAACAGAGAGAAAGATTCATTTCCAGGATCTCTTTCTTATCACCCACATAAAAATATTAATCTTCAAGGCCTCCATCTTAACCACAGTACTGATAAGGGTAAAATAATAAACGTATTCTCTTTAGAGTATTTCACTGATTCCACAGCTTTGACACTATAGCATTGAAATGCCTTTTGAGTACTGTACTTTTTTTTCTTCAGGGTCATTACTAGCCCATATGGTGCCTTTGTGTGAATTAGAAAAAGGCACTCATTCCCCAAGACACTTTACTTCCATATGTCAGAAAATTGTGATAATATACTGACTTTGTTTGAACAGGACACTTCGCCACATCTGCAAGAAAAACTGAGATGATAAATATCAAATCTATGTTGCTGGTGATGTGAATCATGTCCCCTTACTCAGGATACCCTTGTGCAGTGATCAGCAGCTCTTCCTTCTCTCCCCCTTCACTGTCAGGCTTCTCCATGTGCTAGCCAGCCCAAATGGTCCCGAGAATCTTACTGAAACTCTAGTAAACTGCTCTCTCAAACATCACTCATGATATTCTTCCTGCCAAGTTCAAATCTACCTTCTTGGAATTCTCTCCTCCTACTTTTAATCCTGATTTCTCTTTCTCCCTTTCCTACTAGCGATTCTTGTTCTGTTACTGTTTTCTGTGGGCTCTGTTCTTAGGCTCTAGTTCTGAGGAATCTGGTCAATATTCCCTGAGATAAAATGGCCTTTGGAGCTAAGGCATTTTGCAGGTGGGAGCTAAAAGGACTGCCTATTCCACACAGCTTAGCCTGAACCACTTCACTGTTTCCCATAGCAAATATTCCAGTAAATATTGGTTTCCTGTAAAACTTGGGGCATAGGTCTCTAGATTCAGTGACAAGACAATAACCTGTGACTTGTGCCAGGAGATGTTCCATCTCATGTGCAGAGGCCCATTACTTGTTCAGGAAGCGGATCTGGAAGTTCAGATTCCACAGTAACTGAAGAGACTTCCATCAGCCACTCTCCAAGATCACAGCCCTCTGCCTCTGGCCTCCAACATTCTGCAGCACTCTGAGAAAGATGGTTCTTCACCAAGCCTACAATTCAAAAGCCACCCAGTAAGATGAGGAACAAAGACATTCTTTGCAGCCCTGTAAGCTGTATGAGTAGCTAAAGTGTCTCTCTACAGGCTAGGGACAGTCCCAAGTTTAAGAATTAGATCTTCATGCCCTACCAGGTTGGGGGAAGATCGTGTTCCTGAATGACATTCTACTATGTCCACGACCTGCCTCCAGCTCCTGGGTGAACCCTCTCCGTATGCATAATGTGGGAAAGTATTTCGTGCCTCTCTTCAAACAAAACCTTCTCTCTGCTAACAGGGGTTAGTAATATGCTAGAATGGAAAACACACCCCTCTTCTCTCTCCTTCTCCCTCCTTTAAATATGTAAGACAATGTCTCCTGAACTTACTAGAAAGAACTACCTAAAGAGGCAGCCATTTCAAAATCCATGGTGACCAAAGAAGTCCTCCAGCACCTGAATGCCCATTCCCTTTGCCTTGTATCCCACATTATCCTCACTGTTGGTGAGTAAAACATGTCCCACCAATAAGGGAAAAAATGTTTTGTTTTGTTTTTCTACAAGTGCACTTTTCCTCCAACCATCTTAGGTGCAAAAAAATGAAGTAAACATTGACCTAAAAATGTTAAAGCACCTTCAAGAACCAAGCAGTTTTTCCCCCTTCTCAGCCAATATGATGCAGGCAAGGTTTGACATTTCCAATGAAATCTAAAATCACAATAGGGCTAAAAAAATAATCTTAGTGGCCACTGGCCTGACATGAGTCTGGTTAAACCTTAAGGAAACTCTTCCAAGATAGGAATTAGATGCTTCAAAATTTGTTGGAATGTGGTCAACAGAAAAATAAAATTTTAAAACCTGGTTTGCTTGCCTGAAGGACCTCCATGAGGTAGACTCTATACAGGAAACAATTCCATCTTCCAGAGTGAATATTCACTCATTTTCTTTTCCAGCCAGGAGTTTGTAAGAAGCCAGCAGGCAATGCAGTCATGTGGTAATGTCCTTCCCACTGCCAAGATGGATTAATGCTGGGAGAGCTTACAACTGGTGAGTAATCAGTAGTGCTTGCAGACCCTCCAAGATCCCCAAGGTGTGATTATTTTCATACGTCGATTTCTGTCATCATCCTCCAAAGGGTGCTTTGTCATTTCCTTTACTCTTCCCTCACTGGACTCTCAAGCCCATGTTACAAGGACGACATAGTTTCCAAGTCATTGCCAATCTCCTTCTCAAACCAAGTTGGTGAGCACTTTAGAGACACTGCTAAAATGTGAAGGCTATATTAACAAAATTATACTAGTTTTTTTTTTTTAATGATTCTGGAAAGGTATGAATAGTTGTTTATTAAAATAAGATTTAGAACCTAACTCTCCTCTAGACCCACTGATGTGGTTTATCATGTGCCTACCTAATCCTCAGGTTGATATCAAGGTGTCAAGGAACTATTAAGATCTCAGACTATGAATAACCAAATTGAAACAACAACCCCGGGGACGCCCGGGTGGCTCAGTTGGTTGAGGATCCAACCCTTGATTTCGGCTCAGGTCATGAGATGAGCCCTGCATTAGGCTCCCCGCTCAGCAGGGAGTCTGCTTGGGATTCTCTTTCCCTCTGTCCCTCCCTCCGCTTGTGTGTGCACCTGTCTCTCTCTCTAAAATAAATGAATAAATCTTAAAAAAAAAATGACCCCAATTATCTAAGATGTGAGTTTTCAATTTTAATTGCTCTTTGCATATTTTAGCATTTACCATCATTCATTCCTAAGTTTCTCTTAACCACCACCCCACTCTTTGACTTGCATTCAGCTCCACTCTGGGAATAAAGAGGCCTCTGAAATGGGAAGTCTCACATCAGGAGAGCTCACATTCTGCAGTCAAACAACCTTATGTTCAAGTTCTGTCTCTGCTACCAACTAGTCGGGAATTCTTTGACGATTCACCTAAATTCTATGAGCTTTGGTTTCCTCATCTGTAAACTGGCCATACAGTTTACCTCAAAAGATTGTTGTGAGGGATTAAATTGGCTCATTCTTGTAACATGTTTAGCACAGTGCTCAGTAAATGCTAACCACGACATCATTTGTATTAGCAATTATTACTAATATTATTATTACCTCCTTCACTCAAAGCTTACTAAATTTAGAACTCTTGTCTAAGAGTGAGTTTTAGATTCCTATAAGCTTTAACTTACAGCTGTTCCCTGCTGGTGGAGCTGGGAATCAGGTCGGTGGATGCTCAGCAGAGCTGTGCAGCCACTTTGGATTGTCCTGTTACTATCCCTCTCCACTGGTTGTTCCTTGACCTGAGCCTAACACCCTTCCCCGGGGCTAATGGACCTGCAAGTCTTTGCTTCCTAGTCACTCAGGAGATAGGTACCTCTGTCCTCTTCCCAGATCCCTTCAGCTCTGTGTCCCAAGTCTTAAGGTCATACCCTACAATAATGGTATAATTTTGGCAAACTGGGCCAGATATATCTCCAGAACCTCATAAATTCTGATCAGCAACTCCAACCCCAGGCACACTGTATTGCCCCTGATTCACAGAAGCCCAAGCCATAAACTAGCCTTTGCTGATGTCAGAATCTCCCAAGAGTTTTGAAAAACACAGATGCCTGCCCCAATCCCAACCCTGGAAGTCTGTATTTTTAATTTGCCTGGGTGATTCTGATGATAACCCCAGTTTGAGAAGTTCTGATTTTAGCAACTACCAAACATCCTTATCTGTTCTTCCCATGTCTTGGAACTGTGTTATCTTTTCTGAACTACATAAACCTGCTGCTATTTCTCCTAAACCCAGTTTGTTGTTGACTCTGGTTACTATGAACTCCAAAAAGGTCATAGGAATCAAGCTGCTGATTATGACTTAGGAACCTTCCTCCATATCCCCATTCCCTTGGGCCCAAGAGACAGAAAAGATACCATATTTGAGCCAAAGAACTATAAGCAAGAGAGCACCACGGTTGCTGAATCAGTAGCTTCTAGTGTCGAACAATGGATGAGTTCAAAAGATTCAAAGGTCTGAGACTCCAGCGGCCATCAAAAGAAGATAAAAACGTCCTTCTCCTTGCCAAGGCAATCTAACATGAGGCAGCACTGAGTGTACTGGTGAAGTTCGTAAAACAACCCTAGTGAGACCTTTGCTTTGTAAGAGAAAGGGAGAAAGGAAAGAAAACAGAAAGACGGTGACAAGCCTTGACGTGATTGAAACACATCAGGAGGGAATTTGAGTTTGTGGGTATTTTTGAGGGGTGCCAATTCCGCTCACTGGACCAGAGCTCCACCTCTATTTCCATTCACCCCCAGGTGCCAAGGGCCTTCTTACACCCGGTTCGCTGTTTAACATGTGCCTAATAAACCAGACTACACAGGCAGGCTGGGGAGCTGGGGCACTGCGCTGCAGGGCGCCAGAAGGGGCTCCTTCAAGACTGGCCACAAGGCCAAGTTTGCGTGAGCATCCGCTCTAAGTGGCAACGCTCTGAGGGCAAGATGCAGGCGCCCCACACTCCATCTGCTCCGGCGCACTCTTCTCAGCATTTCCTTCTGAGCAGAGCCCAGGGGCTTCCCACTTGAAACGCTTCAAGTCTTCCTCCTGCTTTTGCCTAGCCTCACCCAGGATTCTTTTCAGAACATTTTACAAGGCCATTCCTAACAGGAATATATTTCACCTCCAGGTACCTCTACTGACATCTCAGTCTCCCGGAGTCCTCTGATCACTCTCTTCTCCTCAAGAGCACAGACAACCTTTTATACAAATTTTCTCTCACACTGTGTGAGAACTTTCTCCAAGGAAAAGTGAGCTCTCGGCCAATGTCTTCCCACCACGGTGACAGTAGACTTTAAGAGCGTGCTAGTCGGTTCGCGACCACTAAGCAAGCAGTATACAGAGTCGCAGCCCGAAGGGAACCGGCCCCGGCGGGCGGGAGGCTGGCGACGCCGAGCAGGTGGCGCGCCTGCGGCTGAGGGGCCGGCCTGCGGGCTGCGCATGCGCCATCTGCGCCGCACAGCGATCCGGGTGGCGGCGCGGCGCGGCGTGGCGGCTCGGATTGCGCCCCCGTGACGGCGCCGCAGCTCGCAGTCGCGCTTGGGGCACCCTCTTGTGTCACCTCGATCAGAGTGCTTTCCAGGGATTAGTTCTGAGTTCGTAATTAATCAGCACTTTCTGCCTTTCTCAGGGTGACGTCATCTGCTCAGAGATAAATCGGGTTCCTCTCTCAAAGCTCCTGCCGGAGCAGGCTCCTGTGTCCCGGAGGCTGTCCCAGGGACCCCGCCCGACCCAGGCAGCCACCGCCAAATCCGCCCCGTGGCCCCTGGAGCGCCGGGTGCCCGGCCATGGCGCCCCTGTCACTGCTTTTGCTCACTGGTTAAATGCAAAAGCTCTAGGTTTTCTTTTTCATAATTATAAAAGGAGGACATCCTCAATTAAAAGGTGGAAAGTTACAAAGAGAAAAGGAATCACCCAAAGCCTCATTCTCAGGGCTCGGTCTGTTAATTCTGAAGCATTTGTGTCCAGTCTTTTTTTTCAACATATTTTTAGGTTTTAAGCATTGCTCAGCTGCAGTCATGTTATACATTATTTTGTATCCTACCTTTTTAAATTTAATATTGTGCGGGCGCCTGGGTGGCTCAGTTGGTTAAGCGACTGCCTACGGCTCAGGTCATGATCCTGGAGTCCCGGGATCGAGTCCCGCATCGGGCTCCCTGCTCGGCCCTCCTCCCCCTCATGCTCTCTGTCTCTCAGTCTCTCTGTCTCAAATAAATAAAAAAAATAAATTTAATATTGTGGCAGAAACATGTTATGTACTTCTAGCAAACATTGCTTTAAAAGCTCATAAAGAGTTACCTTAGTGGATGTACCATCAGTTACTTAAATATAATTTCAGTTTATAGGCATCTAGTACGTCTCTAATTTTTACTGATATATGGTAGTGGGTAGACCATCTCTGCACCTTGGGGGTTTGGGGGTTGTTAGTTGCTGGAGCATACAAGCCCTACCTAAGAATTTCAACCAGTGTTAAGTTCAGGAGTGACAGAAACTTGGAAACTTCTGCTCCTTTCCATAAGACTGATGGTAGAGAGTTAGGATAGAGGGCTGATGGGGCAGAGCAGTAGGATGAGCTTTTGTGCCTGTGAAGTGGGACGTCACAGGCTTTGCAATGGAGGTGGAGGTTAGTAGCAGAGGAGGATGCATCTCGTACTAGGGTGAGAAAGAGAGATCAAGGAAAAACAGTAACCAGGCACTTAAAAGAAAAACTCTCAGGCACCCGGGTGGCTCAGTCAGTTAAGCATCTGCCTTCGGCTCAGGTCATGATCCCGGGGTCCTGGGATGGAGCCCTGCATTGGGCTCCCTGCTCAGTGGGGAGCCTGTATCTCCCTCTGCCTGCAGCTCCCCCTGCTTGTCCTCTATCTCTCCCTCTCTGTCAAATAAATAAGATTTTTAAAAAAAAGAAAAACTCTCCATGAAGATAAGTGGCTTATGATTTTTAGAACACTGATGTTGAACATTCATTTTTAATTCTGTTAGTCACAAGCTCCAATGTAGTATTTGGGAAAACTCTCTTTCTCTCACTAAAAAAAAATCAGAAATTCAGAGAAAGAACTGGTCTAAGTGAAGGAAGAGTAACACCACTTAATGTATTTTCTGCCTTGCTGTGATCTGCCCCTCTGTAAAGACAGATTGGTATGTTTTTGTAAGATTCCAGATAACCTAGGATAAATGGAGCCAATGAGCTCTCCGATACTTTTCTATGAGCTCCTGCATCTACCTACTTCTATTAATCTCCTGCAAGTCACCTTGACTGAAAGTTGTGGTAGTAGATAGAGATGGTGGGAGAAAGGCTGGTGGTTAGAGAATACGTTCAAGCTCCAGCACCTTTTTTTCCAGAAGATCTTACACATACTGTTGTTTGTTAGTCTGCTTAGTAAAGGGCATGCAAGGCTAGTAGTTATGTGAATACCAAAACACGATAGGTCCCTGGTGTGCTTAGAATTGTGATTGTCTGTAACCCAAGGGATAAGCAGGAACAGCCAGCTCTTGGCATCTCCCTCTGCATCTCTCTCTTTGCTTGGTCTGTGGAGGCTTTCCCTTTATGAGAGAAAATGTGGCACAAACTGTCTCTAGTCGAGCCAGTTGTCTCAATGCTATCTGTGTGGAAAGCTAGACTGACCAACTGGCAACGTTTTCTGTCTTGTTTTAAATGCACACCCAAAGCAGGCCATTTGTGTAATAGGCATATACTTTGCAAAGTAGCTGTCAATTCTTGACCCATCTGAGAACTAGCAGTGAAGCAGTGATGTAACTTCAGAAGGACAGAGACAGGCCATGGTGGCTTTCTTTTCCCTCTGGATCCAGAAGAGATGCCTGCCCTTCTCCCTGTCCCCTTTGCAGAGCAGCTTTCTCTACTGACAGTGCAGCCATCCTCCTCCTTCTAACCCACTTGCCCCGCCTCTGTGGTCTCCACTTAGGGGACAGGTCACATCTCTGCAGGGTGATATTTGCTGTAGGAGTAGAAGAAAGCCAGTCTTCTGAGGGTGATACTCCAGACCTGGCTGCCAACAACAAACTGACCAGCTCCCAGATCTCCAAATCTGCTCTTTTTTTTAGTACCCAGGGATTCTCACAGTTCCCATTTCTGGAGTATGGTTTTCTTTTTGCTATCCAGCTCTCGTAGGATGGGGAAAAGCCAGCTCCAGTCTCATCGTGTCCACTGAGGTCAGTCCCACCCAGGCTGGTCTCTCAGCATCTCTTTCTCCAAGTCACAACATTCTCCAGGCACTTGCTAACCCTGCTGTGTTCTGCTGTTAAAAGGTCACCTGCTTTTTGAATTCTTTCCACTCTCCTCCCAGTTATTTGTGATAGCCTCTTAGAAGCTTAAAAATAACATTTATTTCCCCAGTGGTTTTGTATATTTCCATTTGGCAAACTTTATTTTGTTCCATGTGTTTCTAAGGGAACAGAAACCAAAATGGTTTATATCCTACTTCCTACAGTGGCCTGACTGATGTTTTCAGACTGGAATTGTCCTTCAGCCCAAAGTGGGTACACCCAACTATAAGCTGGGTTTTGATGAAGAAACTATATAAACTACAAAGACAATGGACATTGTTTGGCAGTTGGAAAATCTGCTTCATTGTACTTCCTTTAATCAAGCAGTGAATTTTTTAATAGATAGATTCAAGCCACTTTGCATGGATATGATAACAATATAAAAGAGAGTTGCATTATAATCATGAACCATGACACTGTGTCCCATTGTTAAAATAAAACTGAGGGCAATGGAAGAAGTCAAAATGGAAGGCTGGAAGGGATATACTGGGGGGCTTCCGGGGAAAGAAAATATGCAGGAAATGTTCTATTTGAAGATCTCAGTGATAGTTACATGAGTGTGTCCGTTTTGTGAAAATTCATTGAGCTCTATATTTATGATCACATTTTTCTGCATGTATATTCTACTTCAATATAAAGTCAACTTAAAATAAACAAACAAACTGACGGGTTTTGTTGAAATAGGTAGTTCAGGCAATGAAAGCAATTATTCATTCAACAAATAATGTTTTAGTGCCTACTCAGTACACAACGGTAAGCACTGAATTTATACAGATTATAGAAATGACTTAGTGGCCACAGAACATGGCTTCAAGAAGCTTACAGTTAGGAGTCAGCTACAATATAAGTTAAAAGGGTTCAATCCATGTACCAATGCTGGATTATTCATTTTGGCAAATGTACCAGAGTAATATAAGATGTGAACGTTAGGGGACATGAGCTAAGGGGTATACAGGAATCCTCCAGACAATCTTTGCAACTTTTCTGTAAATCTAATCCTATTCTAAATTTAAATTTTTATTTAAAAAATTTTCAGTGTCATTAGAATGACTATAAAGGAGATATTACTTTTGGACTAAGGGAATCAGAAATGACTTTGTAAGAGGGAAAAAAATGTGTGAACCAGGACTTAAAGGAAAAGCAGAATCATAATAAAGGAAATTGGGGAAGAAGTTTTCTAGACAAGGAAAAAAACAATACAAGAAACTGTGGAGTCAATAGCCATGGTACTGGAAACAACCTAAATGCCCATCAATGGATTAATCGATAATGAAGATAATATAGAGAGAAATATTATTCATATATATTTTTATGAATAAATATTATTCATATATATGGTGAAATATTATTCAGCCACAATAAAGAAGGACATCCTACTGTTTTTGACAATGTGGATGGACTTTGAAGACATTATGCTAAGTGAAGTAAGTCAGAGAAAGACAAATACCATATGATCTCACTTATATATGGAATCTAAAAAAGTTGAACATGGGGCGCCTGGCTGGCTCAGTAGGTAGAACTTCTGACTCTTGATCTCAGAGTCATGAGTTCAAACCCAATGTTGGGGTTACATAGAGCTTACTTAAAAAAATAAAAAATAAAAAGCTAAAAAAATTAAAAACCAGAACTCACAGAAACAGAGTAGAATGGTGGTTACCAGGAGCTGGGCATGGGAAGTAGGAAATAGGGAGATATTGGTCAGAGTGCAAACTTCCAGGTTTCAGATTCATTAGAAAATGAATACGTTCTGGGGATCTAATAGATAGCATGGTGATTACAGTTAATAATACTGTATTATATACTTGAAAGTTCCTAAGAGAGTAAATCTTAAATGTCCTCACCACAAAAAAACACAAAAATGGTAATTACGTGATGTGATGGAGGTGGTACCTAATCCTATGATGGGAATCATTTTACAATGTATAAAGGTATGATTCAATACATGATAATACACCTTAAATTTACACAGTGTTACATGTCAATTATAGAACTGGCAAAGAAACTGTGCACCAGCATGGTTTTGCCCAAATGGTGAGTTTGGAGCATGAAAAAAGTGGCAAAGTTGCACTGGAAGAACAGAGGGCTTTATAAGCAGATCAGTAAGAGCCTTAAATTTTTAAAACTTACCAAATGCACAAAAAATTAGCTCTGAATTTCTATTAAAACCCATTTTTTTTAAAGATTTTATTAATTTATTTGACAGAGAGAGACCCAGTGAGAGAGGGAACACAAGCAGGGGGAGTGGGAGAGGGAGAAGCAGGCCTCCCGCCGAGCAGGGAGCCCGATGCGAGGCTCGATCCCAGGACACTGAGATCATGACCTGAGCGGAAGGCAGACGCCCAACGACTGAGCCACCCAGGCGCCCCAAAACCCATTATTTTTTTTTAGTATTTATTTATTTATTTGAGAGAGAGCACGAGTGGGGGGAAGGCGGGGTGCAGAAGGAGAGGGAGAAGCAGACTCCCCGCTGAGCAGGGAGCCTGAGGTGGGGCTCGATCCCAGGACCCCGAGATGGTGACCTGAGCTGAAGGCACGAAGGCAGACACTTAACCAACTGAGCCACCTAGGCGCGCCAAAATCCATTACTTTACAATGAGAGATGAATACATTAATTTGAAAACCAATAGAAATGAATATATTTAAATCACCTTTATGTGTGTACGTCTACCACAAGCTAAAGGAATTAAGTTGCAACATTTACTAAACAGTCACTATGTACCCAGCATTGTGATAAACGCCTTATGTCTACTAGCTTATTTACTCATCCTCAGATCCTTATGAAGCATCTGTTATGATTTCATTTTGCAAATAGAAAATTGAGAACTTGTTTCCAGCAAATACAAAAGAGTCATAAATATAAAAAATAGATACAGCCACCTGAGATCCTGTTTGTTTCCAACAAATGCAAAACTCACAAATGTCAAAAATAGATACAGTGCTTTGTGCCAGAATGTGCTTCAGTGGTCAAAATAGAACTCTGAGGTGAAAATATGTTTACATTCACATTTTATTTAAATGTATCTTTTAACTGAAAAGAGAGTCATCTGGGACTAATTTAAGTTCTTCAGGACCTAGTGGTCTTGATAAGTCCATTTATCAAGCAGTTTTATGGAATAATTCAGACAAGCGTGTTTGGCAAGCGGTCATTATCACACAGAGTACCAAAAACTGATAAAGTCTGGCCCACATAGACTAAATGGAGCACAGGAGAGCTGTTTTCCAGTTCAGTTGTAAACTCTTCTTCTGCAGAGTCAGAGACAACACAGCGAAGCTACATAAACTATAGGATGGACATCCCAGCTCTGAGCTGCGAATGTTACCAAATAGTTCCAAAGAAAATGAAAAGGATTTACCTTTCCTATCATGGGGTTTCTAGAAGCATTGTGACTTGCATGCAAAGCCAAGTTACTATGTATTTGAGAGTGATATGGCTCAATAGTTACTGTCATTTTTTTTCCCCTTACTTATAAGACACAGTGAAAAACAAAATAGGTTTTAGTCTGGCTCTTAATAAATCTCAAATCATGCAGAAATAAAAAGTTCATCAAAGATCCATAGTTTCCATTGAGAATTTCCTTCCTTTGGTTTTGTTTTGTCGTTTTTTTTAGAAGATTTCCCCTCCCCACAATAAACCACAAAACAATTTTTCCCCTCTTTATATGTGTTGAAAGAGAATTAAATTCTTGAATGGTAATTGTGTTTTCCTTTAATTCCTGACAAACTGTGTCCTATACCTGACAGCCACAAGGTAGGAAGGCAGCTGAGTTATTCAAAGAAGCATTCTGTTCCTGATCTTGCCATTCAATATCACAGGGTGTGATGAAAACTGGAACAAATATGGAAATCACAGAGGTGCCAGAACATTACATTTAAAAAATGGAATTATTTGAGTCAATCTGGAATGTCTGGTTCTTTTGGTTTAGGCCTCATGGGTAGCATTGTGCTTCAAAAACAACTTGAATTGGCTACCAGGATTCCTGAAGGGTAACATAATCTCGTACCTTTGTGGAGAGATGCTTATCTTTGTCTACTGTTAACAGAAAGAGGCTGGATTCTTCCACCTTTTCATGTTTCAAAATGAAAATTGCTCAAATAAGTTTCAAACCTGAACAGAATTTGGAAACAGGAATGGGAGGATGTAATTTCTCAGTTCTTTTCAGTTTGTGCTAGTCTTTGTTTGAAATAAATGCCCCAGCATGAATCAAATCCTTTATAGCTATAGAAATATGGGGCTTGGGAGAGGCTCATCCTCCCCACTTCTCCTTCTGTGATTTGGCAATCAGAGAGAAGTTCTCAGAGTTAGTAATCCTGAATACAAGGCTCAGACCTGAGAGGACACAGAGACACTTAAATGAGACCGAGGAGTGCTCACCTCCCCTTCGGAAAAATGCAGCCTGGAACCCGGTGACCTCTGCCCCCTGCCAGTGATGCTGCTACTCCTGCCAAAGCCTCCCCGGAGGGCTGTGACCACAGGGCAGGTCTCACTTCTCCCCTGTCACCAACACACAAAGTTGTAGGGGTGTTGTCCAACCACAGTAAAGGGTTGGGGAAAACCAGAGGGAATTACAACACACGAAGGAAGGAATTTTAAGCTGTGTCATCCAACAAAGGGAAAAAAAATCCCCACCAAGTTAAGGGGACACACCCAAATTGCTAACCTTGTTGACTTCTTGTCGCAGAGTGCAATGAATCCCCAGGCACCTTTGGGACTCCGGAGTTTCTTCTTGTGGGGTTGGTCTAATTCCATCACTCCTCGGTGCAGAAGACACCTCCATGCCTGGTCTATCCCACCTGGAAGAGTCTAACGGCTCCAGCAGGACAATCCACGATGCTTTGTAGGAATCTAGGGCCCAGTTCCTTTGAAAGCGTCGCCTTCAGTCTAGGTTACAGACATACCTCCAAATTTTTCTACTTAGAATGTGCACGCATTCTCACACACATGCTTCTCAACATTTAATGTGCCTGTAAACCACCTAGGGTGGGGATTGAAGCTGCATTTCTTATAAGCTCCCAGGTAATGCTGCTGGTGTGGTCAGTGGCCCATATTCTGAATAGCAAGGATCTAATCAATATTCAATCCCTATTGGACTGTCTTCAGTTATCCCAAAATATCTTTGACAATTCTTTTTTAAATTCAGGATTCAATAAGGAATCATGCACTACAATTTGCTGTCGTGTCTTTTTAGAAAGAGGATGTGAGATTTTATTTGGCGGCTTACTTGGTTACACAAAGACCCATGAAAGTGTTAGCATTTCCCCCTGTGAGACCCTTCTCCGTTAAATGCGTAGACAAGGACCACACTCCTCACAGCCTCTGTGAGGGAGGGGCAGAGGGGAGAGTGATGTTTTCCATTACATGTGAAAGGAACCACCTGGGCCAGCGGTATCATGGCAACCGGGAACCCGGAACTCCCCTCCCCAAGAGTATGAAAGCAATGATGAGTCTTACAAAGTGTTGGATTTAACTGAGTGTGCAAGGAGACACCATTAGTAGCATCGAATGTTTGGCCACAGTTCCAGACCTATGGTAGAAAAATAACTCAGTGCCACCCAGATTGCAATGGGTGGAGTGACTGGCTGGTGTGCAGGAGTTTTGCTCCAGAAAGTTGGAAACTGCAGAAGGTGGTGGCTTTCTTCTTCTTCAGATTGCCAGTCACAGTGGCTATGTGCAGATTGACTGGAAGAGCATTGAAAAAGATGTAAACAAGGCAGAAAAGATTAAGAAAGGAGCAAATAAGGCAGCACCTGAAATCAACAATACAAGTGAAGAAGCAACAGAATCTATCAAACAGAACATTGTGATATCCAGTGGATTTGTGGGAAGCCTTGCATCTTAAGGGTATGAATATTGTGTCACAGTGGAGTTGCCTGTAAGAAGAGAAATGGTGTCAACAAGCTGGTTTCTCAACATTACTCACCACCAGATTCTCCAGGGCAGCAAGAAACAGCTAGGGGGACAATACAAAACTCACAACTTAGTGTTTTGCCATTGAAGTTTGGCAAACTAGTATCTGCTGTAAAAACAAGCTATATGGCATGTATACAATACTATTCCTGAGAAAAACATGGGTTTCATTATTTTTTAAAATTCGCATTTGTTTTTAAATTAGCCCATAAACTACTACCATTGGATGTAGATATATAAAGAAAAAAATGTGCTGGATATATTCCCCAGTGAAGTATTATATTTGTTTTGTTTTATTTAAATAAGATGTTCTTCATTTCGCTTCATAGTATATTGCTGCCAGTAATTAAAATTTTGTATTAGAGCTTCAACATTAAGGTTGGCTCTTTTTTTAAAGATATGTTTGCAATACACTGAAGAACTGTAATGCCCTTTGTGGAAGGACTTAGAAGTGATAGAATTATTAAAGATATTAAACAGACTTAACACCAGAAAAAGAAAGAAAGAAAAGAAAGGAACCACCTGGAGTTGATACTGTAATGGTTAGGTTGGGTGGGGGTGTGTGTGTGTGTGTGTGTGTGTGTGTGTGTGTGTGTGTGTTTTAAATGCAAACCATATACATTGACCTGGATTTTCTTTTTTTTTTTTTTAAGATTTTATTCATTTATTTGAGAGAAAGTGAGAGAAAGAGAGCACAAGAGGGGGGAGGGTCACAGGGAGCAGCAGACTCCCCGCTGAGCAGGGAGCCCAATGTGGGGCTCGATCCCAGGACTCGGGGATCATGACCTAAGCCAAAGGCAGCCGCTTAACTGACTGATCCACCCAGGTGCCCCAACCTGGATTTTCTGAAGCAAGTCCTGGGATATGGCTCGTACCTCAGAATAGCAGAACAACACTTAAACACAACTGCACAGGAGTTTTACTGTCTTTGTTCTCAGACTTATCCATTATCTTATCCATTCCCTCCAGAGAAAGTAGACTCCAGGGCTATATCCAAGCATGGTGACAACCAATGGGTATACAAACTTCATTTCCTCTTTCCAAGAGCTTAGATTTTAAATATGTTTAGTTCCTTCTAGAATAACTTTCCCAAGGGCTCTAGCAGGATGGGCCACAGGGACCTGCAACTGTCCAAATCTCACTAGAGTGTCCAGTGTGGGTTCTGCAATTGCCTCCCTCACTGGGTGTGCCCATCACTACTCACCTCTGCAAATTTGTCATAGTGGCCTCTGCTAAAATGTGCATATTGCCTAGAAGGAATGATGAAAGAGTAATCCTTATGGTCAGCTGGCTAGCAGACTCTCACCTAAAGAATTAGGAATCTGGATAGGAGACAAACAGAGGCAGGGAACCCAGATAAACCGAAAGCACAGCAGATCATCTGGCATCCAGAATAAGAGTAAGCATCTCAAGAAAAAAGGTGGCATCAAAAGGAAACCAACAAGTTCCCTGTTCACCAGCCTCACACCAGCCTCACGCTTTGCCATATGCTCAGTCAACACATCATGCTCCCAGGCAGCACAGGAGTTACTGCAAAGAATGAAAAAAAAATCCAAAAATAGAATGTTTTAGATCCAGAATCTACCCCTCTCCCAATATGGTGTTCCTTCTACAACATTTTTATAGTATTTCAGCCTCTGCTTAAGCAATCCCTAGGTGGGGGCCTATGTTCCTGTAGAACGCATAACATGTACTAACAGCCAACAGTTATTGAGTTCATTCAATACGGGCACCGTCCTAAGGGCTTTACTCACACTCAATCATTTAATCTCTACAATAGTCTTAAAATGGTAGTTCTATTACAACCTCCATTTCACATATGAGGATACTGAGGTGCTGAGATGTTTAATAACTAGACCAAAATTACATATCTCTAAGTTGGACCCAAGAAGTAGGATTCCAAGGCCAGTGATCTTAACCAGGTCTCTAAACTGCCTCCCAAGAAAACACCAAACAGAACAACTGCTGCTTTATAAAAGAAGTTTAAATCCTAAGACATGTAGCACATATATTTTATATACTCACTCAACTTAAAATTTTAAAATTCATAATGCAATGCAGTACCATGTACTTTTTCTTCATAATGTCTTGCCTTGGCTTTCTGCTTTTTCTGTTTTCTAGATTTTACTTATGGTAGGCTCAACACAGACCTCCTGGGGAAAGACCTGTGCCAGAGAGGAAAGATAAAGATTCCTTCCATAAGTCACCCGTGACAGGAAGCTTCCCCAAGGCGACAGGGGGGACTTGATAATGGATTTATGGGGGAGGGGAGGGAAGGGAGATGATTAAATATTGTCTCTGAGACAATGACTTCCAAATTGATCAATCTTGCCCCAGAGTATTTTGATGTCTAATAGGCATCTCCAACTTAACATCCAAACCAAAATATTTTATTTCTACCACCACTCCCCAACTAGCTCTCACCCACCTCATTAAAGCATACTACTGGTTACCAGTTCCATAGGCCAAAAACATGGCAGTCATCCAACATTTCTCTCTCCCTAGCATCCACAGCAATCCCACTGGCAAGTCCTATTGGTTGTCTCTTCTCAAGATACCCAGCATTTAACCATTTCTCACCACCTGCCATCGCTATTACACCTTCTAAGCCACCATCATCTCCTGCCTGTATTACTCCCAGCTGGTCTATTTTCTTCCACTCTTGCTCTCTCAAAGATGCTACTCCACATGGAAGCAGTGATCTTTAAAAGCATAAGTCACATCATTTCTCTCCCTGCTCAGAGCCCTCTAATGGCGTCTCATCAAACTTAGAATGAAATAAAAATTGCTCATCCTGGTCAACAGCATAGACTTCATGATCTGGTAGTCCCTATCTACCTCTGCAAGGTCATCTGCTACCATTCTCCTCTTGCTCATTTCACTCTAGCCACAATGGCTTTCTCTGTTCCTTAAACACTCTAAGCTTATTATCCCCTTGCATTTGCTATTCCTTTTGCCTAGATTGCTTTTCCTTGTCCCTAAACCTTTTTAGAGCTCATTTCCTAATTCTGTTCAAATGTCACCTCCACAGAGACACCTTCCCTGGACACACTTCTAAAATAGTAGCTGTCCCAATCCCACCTCCAACCATGAGTCTTTATCTCCTTATTCCACCCTTTTTTATAGTACATATCACCCCAAAATCACATTTAGTATTTACTTATTTATGATTTATCCCACTAAATGATAAATTTTATGAGAGCAGGGATCTTATTTTATTTACAGTTGTTTCCCCAGTGACCGGAACGTTTTGAGTATTCAATTAATTTAATGAATAAATATATTCTAGCGAGTCTAAAATTTATTTTAAAATATTTAGACTTCCTTGTTGATATCCAGATCCATATATCTCATGTACCTATGACCCATATGTCCCAAAGGAAACTCACACTCAGCATGTTGAAAACTGAGCTCATTATTACTTCCTGCTCTCTTCCCCAAGCTGCCCTTCCCTCCTCATTCCCAAGCTCAAAAAACAGCACTATCATTCCACCTAAGACAGGAATTGGGACAAAACTGTAGATCTCTCCATCTATCACCAAGTCATTTCTATTTGGATCAGATTGTGTTCTTAGTTACAAACAACAGACGCCACTCTAGCTGGTTAAAGAAAAAAAAAAGAATTTATTAAATCGTTACGTAGCACAGAGAGTCTTCAGGAGGCCTGGGAGCCAGGCTGTCCACAGAAACCCTGCTGCTGCTACCACAAGCACACTGTGCATCACAGACAAACCCCAGGGCGAAGAGCGACTGTGCACCGCAGTGTGGTGCCCACTACCCTCATCAGAATGGATTCCAAGTGCTATCTCCTTCTTCACAGCCCTCTTCCCCGAAACAAAGTCCTGATGGGCAGAGCCCAGCTGATATGCCCATGCCCCATCTGACAGAGACACTGGGAAAGTGAGTTCCTGGCTCCTTTGAGAATGGACACGAAGTTGGGAAATTCCCCAACCGCAGGAAGGGTGTTTGAGAAATGTTGGGCAGCTGCAAGGCATCACAGACGTCAGTTAACACAATCTTCTGTGTCCTCAGTCGACCCCACCACCACGGACTCAGCTCTAGTATTCAGAGCTCATGGTCTTGACTGGTATGATAACCTAAGGTTATCCCTGCCTCTTTTCTCACCTCCACACTAACGCTATGGCGCTACATCTAAAAGCAAGGCTTACCATGTCACTCCCTTGCTCACCATCCATTATTAAAAAACGAAAAGTCCCTCAAAAGCTCTCATTGCCCAGGCGTGTCTGACTCCCGATCTCTGCTCAGGTCTTGATCTCAGTGTCTTGAGTTCCAGCCCCGCACTGGGCTCCATGCTGGGCGTGGAGCCTACTTAAAAAAGAAAAGCTCTCATTGCCTATAGACGAAGTACAAACTCCTTTGGTTTGTCTATAGAACTTTTCACAGATGGCCCTAGTCCATCTCCCCGAGATTCTCTCCTTACTCAGGATCCTATGTTTCAGCTGCACCAAACTGCCCTTCTCCACGTGTCGCCTGTTTTTTCCTGCTTCTGTTGCTCTGTACACACTCCTTCCAACTCCTTGGAATGGCCCTTCTCTGACAAATTCTTACTCATCCTTCAAACCTCATCTCAAGCATCACCTCTTCTCTGCCTCTACCTTGATCCCCTCATTCAGGACAAGACACTCTCAACTTGGCTCTCCCTTGATGCCTACCTCTATCAGTAGTTATTCTATTTTGTGGTTAACTGTTCGCTTTATGCCTGTCTCCAAGGCAGGAAGGAGCTAGACTGTGATCTCTGTGAAGGCAGGAACTATTGCCTTATTTTTGGATCCCCAACATGTTGTCTGGCTCATAGCAGACACAGTAAACTTCAGTTGGGTGAATAGTAATGCTGCCGCTGCTGAGAGTTGTCTCCACTTAGGGAACACTTATGATGTGTCAGTCACTATCAGGTAAGTATGATTATCCTCATTTTATAAATGAGGAAAACTTTGCTGGTATCACACAACTAGGAACCAACTGATCTGAAATATGAACTTTCATTTGATTTCAAAGCCTAGATTCTTATTCAATATATTCTACAGCCCCTATGAATAAATGAATGAGTATGTGGAAGAAAGGATAAATAGATAGCAGTGTGAAACTGTATTGTACTCGTTAAAATTCCTCCCTCTCTAACCTCCACGGCCAGAACACTTGCCTTGCCTTTTTGTTATTTTATTTATTTCATTCTGCTTGAAATACAACTGCCCTTTGAGACAGTAAGCTCCTTGAGGGCAGGAAGTCGTATCTTTCTCATGCCTATATCCACCCATTTGTATTAGTTTCCTGGGGTTGCCAAAATTAAGTATCACAAATTGGGTGGCTCACAGTTCTGGAGGCTGAAGTGTGAGATCAAGGTATGGGCCGCTCCAGCCCTCAATCCCAGCTTCTGGTAGTTCTTTTGCTTGTGGCAGGAGAATGTTCACATGGCCTCTTTCCTATGTGCCTGTGTCCACATTTCCCTTTCAGAAGGAGACTGTCACTTTGGACTAGAGCCCACCCTAATGACCTCATCTTAACTTGATCATCTGCAAAGACCCTTTCTCCAAATAAGGCCACATTTACAGGCACTGGGAATGAGGACTTCAACATATTTTGCGGGGGGCGGGGGGGGGAACGGACACACAATTCAACCCATAACACCATGTGTCTGGCAAAAGGTCTTGCAGTTAGCAGTTAGCAGATGCTCAGTTAAGGTTTGTTAAAAGACCTTGAGGGCACCCCAGTGAGACCTGGCCTCCAGCCAGCATGTTTAAGACCCTCTACCCATGGGCAAAGGTGAGGTGGATAAGCACTGTCTAAAGGCACATCATTCCCTGCTAAATCTCTCGATGGCTGGTGGGTGGAGAGGAGCCAGGGTGAATGAGGCTCATCTTCTCTTAGAAAACAAGGTTTCCTCCCAGGAAAGGTATAATATCCTGGGGCTCATTTTGTGGATAAGAAGAAAGGGATTTGGGCAGGCTGCTTTTATGGCAGTGGTGTGGGCCAAGAAGTTGTAAACATGCCATCTGCTGGAATGTGTCTGCCTGCTTCACTTGGCAGATTCTTCAAGGACTGGATGAGCTCCAGCCAATGTCCAAGTCTCTGCATCCTTACTTGGGGCCCATAAGAATCTGTCCTGCTATCCACAGCCCACTCCTCTGTGCCTCCCTGTCTCACCCCCAGGCCTCAGGGAAGTTATTTCATCCTATTTTTTAAAAATTTAGACACATATCATATTGAGCAGTTCTTAGATGCCTGGCACTTCATGCATGTTGTGTCATTCGATCTTTGCCATAATAGCAGAAACGAGAGTTTTCATTTAATTGCAGAATACATCTATTTTAAAATGAATAAATTTTATCTATAAAATTTTTAAAAATAGTAATAGAATGTGTAACCACTGTACAGGATAAGAAACAGAATATTACCAGTATCTTAGAGGTTTCTGTGGACCTCTCTGCAATGATACCACCTTCTCTTCCCTGCAAGAAAAACAACATCTGAATTCTGTTTTAATCATAGCCCTGCTTCTCTTTATAGTTTACCAACTATGTCTGCATCTCTTAGAGTATAATACTTAGTTTTGCCAATTTTTTTCTTTATATGTAAATGCAATCATACTGCTTGTAGTAGTCTTAGAAGCTTATTTCTTTCAATCATCGTTACGTTTTTAAAGATTCATCCATGTTGATACATGTAAAAGTAGCTCATTTTCTCTGCTGTGTAATTTTCCACTGAATAGAGAAACACAATCTATCTATTCTACTCTACGGATATTCGGGGTGTTATCAATCGGAGCGATTATGAACAACGCTGTCAGTACATTCTTCTACACATCTTTCAGTGCACACAGGTTTTTCCATATGGATAGCCAATTGTCCCCACACCATTTCTTTCTTTCCATGCTATCTACAGTGGCTACTTTGTCTTAACCCACTGAGCCACCCAGGCGCCCCAATGGCTACTTTGTCTTAATTCAAGTTTCCTATGTACATGTCTGTTTGGAGCCCTCTATACTTTTCCATTCGTCTGTTTGTCCCTGCACCAACATCACATTGACTTAATTCCTATAGCTTAATAAGGTCTTGGCATCTGGTAGGGCAAATCCCCCAGCTTCTCTTTGTCTTCCTAAGAGTATCAGCTATTCTAGGACTTCTGCTCTTTCATAAAAATTCTAGTAATAATTTGTCAAGGTCCAGGAAAATCTCTGGAGAATATTGACTGGAACTCTACAGAATCTCTGTATTTAACAGTCCTTAAGATACTGAAGCTTCCTGTTGAAAAATCAGCTATATGGCCCCATTTATTAGGTCTTCTTTAACCTTTCAATATAGTTCTATAATTTTCTTCACAAAGCAGTTTCACATTTTCTTCTTAAATTTCTTCCTACTTATATTTTGGTGTTTCCATAAATGATTATTTTCTTTAAAAATACTTTTTTTTTTTTTAAGATTTTATTTATTTATTTGATAGAGACACAGCGAGAGAGGGAACACAAGCAGGGGGAGTGGGAGAGGGAGAAGCAGGCTTCCCGCCGAGCAGGGAGCCCGATGTGGGGCTCGATCCCAGGACCCTGGGATCATGACCTGAGCCGAAGGCAGACGCTTAACGACTGAGCCACCCAGGCGCCCCAAAAATACTTTTTTTTTAACTGAACACTGATGATGAATGTGATTGACTGTTCATATATTGTTCTTGCATGCAGTCTTTCTTCAAACTCACTTATTCATCCTCAATCTGTAGATCCTTCTGAGTGTTCAAAGCTTTTCTTTTCATTTAAATTTTCAAGCTCTAGCTATGCAAACAATGTTATTTTTTTTCTTCCTTATCTTTTCTAATTTTCTAGTCACTGCATTGACTAGGATTTTTCCAGTAAAATATGGGAGGTCAAATGGACTTCCTTTTTTTTTGGATCTTAAATAGAACATTTTCAAGTTTGGGGTACCTGGCTGGCTCAGTGGGAAGAGCACGTGACCTTGATCTTGGGGTAGTGAGTCTGAGTCCCACATTAGGGAGTAGACTGAACTTAAAAAAATAAGAACATTTTTCACTATTTCCTTTTAAATTAAATGTTTTCTGTAGATATTTTTGTGGATACTGTTTTCCAGGTTAGATACATCTCTTTTTTTTATCTTTAGTTTTCTTCTTATATTCATGAATAGATGTTAAATTTTATCAAGTACTTTTCGGAGTCATTTGAATCTGGTGGCTCTTTGTTTTGTTTTGTTGTTTTGTGTGTGTGGAAACTTTTAAATTACTAATTATATTTTTTTAAAACTAAGGTAGGACTGGGCGCCTGGGTGGCTCAGATGGTTAAGCGTCTGCCTTCGGCTCAGGTCATGATCCCAGGGTCCTGGGATCGAGTCCCACATCGGGCTCCTGGCTCAGCGGGGAGCCTGCTTCTCCCTCTGACCCTCTCCCCTCTCATGCTGTTTCTTTCTCGCTCGCTCTCTAAAAAATAAATAAAATCTAAAAAAAAAAAACTAAGGTAGGACTATTCCAAAAAAGGAAAGAAAGAGAGAAAGAAAATAAAAGAAAGAAAGAAAAAGGAAGGAAGAAAAGAAGGAAGGAAGAAAGAAAGAAAGAAAGCCAGACTATTCAGATTTTCTGGGGTTTTTTGTTTGTTTTTGATTTTGTTGCAGATTTTCTACTTTTTGAGTCCGTTTTTCCGAGTTATATTTTTCTAGGATTCAACCCATTTCATCTAAGTTTTCAAATTCATTGGTATAAAGTTGTTCATAATGTCTTCTTTTCACCTATTAAGTATTTTCATAATTGCAGTTTTGCCTTGTGCTCTCTCTCTCTTTTTTTTTTTAAAGATTATTTATTTATTTGAGAGAGAGCGAGCGAGCATGAGCAGGGAGGAGGAGCAGAGGGAGAGGAGAAGCAGACTCCTGGCAGAGCAGGAGCCCAGCGTGGGGCTCGATCCCAGGACCTCGAGCTCATGACCGGAGCTGAAGGCAGACGCCCAACCAACCAAGCCACCCAGACGCCCCTTTCTTGTTTTCATTCACAGTGTGCTGTTTTCCTAGGATGCTTTTTGAGTTTTATTTTATCATGAGTTGTTCATTTTCCTTGTAACTTTATCTGAAGAAAATGCTAAAGGCTTGAGTTAAAGCTGAGTTCCTTTCAAGAAGATCCAAATTATGGGGCGCCTGGGTGGCTCAGTTGTTAAGCGTCTACCTTCGGCTCAGGTCATGATCTCAGGGTCCTGGGATCAAGCCCCACATCGGGCTCCCTGCTCAGCGGGAAACCTGCTTCTCCCTCTCTCACTCCCTCT
>NC_138375.1:96810928-96824967 GCF_054177405.1 Leptonychotes weddellii | reverse complement strand
TATGGTTACCTAATCCTGGGGGGGGGGGTTGTTTTATATCTCCACACAGTGACTAGGTCAATATAAGGAAATATTATATTTCTCTGTCCCTCCTTGCTCTCACCTTCTGTGTAGCAGGGATTTTTTTCTGGTTCATGCCTTTGGGATCCCAGTTTATGCTAGGGCGTCTAATTCAATCTCCACTTTGGGCAAGCTCAAGGCTTTATCTCCTACTTCTCAAGTCCTGCACATTCATCAAAACAGAAGTTCAAGTTTCCTGGCCTAGGCAAAAACCTCAGAATGAAAATCACCTTGTTCTTAAATTACCTCTGGGTTCCTGCTCTTACCTCACTTTTGGGATTCACAGATTCTTTACTTTTAAGACACTAACAATGTGGTTTAAAAAAACAAAAAACACTTTTTTTTTTCTCTTCTTTCATTTTAGTTGCTTCAGTTGGAAGGGTTAGTCAGTGCATCTAACTCGTTATACTGCCAAAAAGTGAAACCGAGGTGGTCGTTTCCAGATGACTAAAATGAGGCTTAGTAGAGCCATATCCAAGTCCAAAAGCCAGTAAGTGAGTAGTGATGACACCTGAAAGGAACCACAGGTAGCCTGAACTCTCACACAGACTTTTGGTTGATGGACACATGCAGGGCAAGTGATTTAAAGCCAGACTCTCATGCAAAAAGTTCCAGGAAGGTTTAGTATCCCCTGGAAAGTGGAAGTTGATATTGTGTCAAGGGAAGAGTGGCTGCTTCCCTTTGTGGTCCCCTCTTCCATGTCATCTGCCCTTTAATACCATCTTGGGTCACAAATCTGGAAATTTTTTGTGTTATGTAAGTGGGAAGATATAGGGCTAGGGACCTTTGTACAATCAGCCAGGTCAGAACTTTGACCTAGAGCATGTCCTTTATTCCTTCATTTAACAAACGTTTGTTGAATACTTTACTATTCCCTGGGGACTCACTGAAAACAAGACCCAGTATCTGCATTCGTAGAGCTTACAGCTGATGGAGGAAACAGAGGAATGGAGCAGACCTTGTAAGGGTAGGATGGTGTCACAAAGGACTAAGCACTGGATTCCATGGCAGGACGACAGAGTCAGGGGGCCAGGGAGATCTTGCTGAAAGAAGTGACATCGAAGCTGAGACCTGGGGGCAAAGAGAAATTGGTCAGGCAGAGAGAGGAGGAGGCCACAGTGGTCCACACACAGTAAGTCCTGAGCCCAGGGGTTGAGGTGAGGAGTGGCATTAGACAAGGCTAGAAGGTGGGCAGAGAGGCATATGGGGGAAGTATTGTTTCTGTTGCCTTAAGAAGTCTGGACTCTCTCTGGAGGGAAATAAGAAACCAAAGGGTTTTAAGGAGAGTTCACTCAGAAAAATCACTCTGACTGCATTATGGGGATAGGCTGCATGGGGAAATGAGATTATGGTGGCCTGTGGGGACTGAGACATATTTAGGAAATGAGGGCTTTGGAGTTCCACTCCTGGCTCCATCACTTTATAGCTGCGTGATTTTAGGCAAATTACTTAGCCTCTTTTGCCTCCCTTTCCTCATCTGTAAAGCAATAGTATGATAGGATCCACCCTATGGTGTTGTTGCGAGGCTTAAATGAGCTAACACACATAGAGTACTTTTGACAATACCTAGTGTCTACTAAGGGTTTAATCTTACTGTTATCTGAACAGACAGTCAGGACTTACCGGGTGAATGAATAAAGGAGGTGGGGAGAGAAGAATCAAAGATGATTGATGGAGGCGAAGTGATAAGGAACCCAGGTGAGGTGCAGGTCAGTTCAGTGGGAGGAGGCAGTGGGACATCCGTGGAGAGAAGTCTAATCTCCTGCTGGAAGCAGCTGACATAGACAGGGAAGACAACCCTGGGGGGAAACACTGAGCTGAGTCTTGAAGGACAAGTAAGAGCTACTGAGGTGATGGGGAGAACGGGGGAGGAGAGAAAACATGTAAAAGCAGGCCAGCAAGAGCACAACATAGCTGGAGCAAAGGCAGAGAAAAGCAACAGTCGGAGATAGAATGAGGAAAAGGCAGGGGTCTGATCTTATAAATGGTGCTACAGAGTTCATGCTTTACTCTCTCAATACCCATAAGGAGAAGGTGACTTTTTGAGTTTTTTTCTCCCTTACCTTTTCTGAAACACACTAACTTGTTAAGATGTCCCAACACCCAAAATACTCTTGCCCTATTGCTTGAGCTTAATGAAAATAGGTAATGGCGTATCTATTTTATCAATGTAGTAGCTTGGTATATAATGTCTTTTGTGGGCCTGTACTTCTCCGTCATTCTGCATCAAAGGGGTTCTTTCCAGAAGGCGGGGTTGAGGCCTGGCTACCTTTTTCTCTGTGGGACACCCGGGGCAGATGACAGACTTTGATGGTAAGGAAGAAGCTTCTCTGCTCCTCTTCACATGTCAAGTCTGTGGCACAGAGCCAGCTAGAACCCTGAACTTCGCTCACTGTCAAACTCTCAACATGATTTGTTCTTTCCGCCGTTGAGGCTTGGTAAGCCACCCAAATTTAAGCCAGATCCGTAGCTTCAGGCCAACACTGACAGAACATCCTCATGATTTTCCAACATCAGGAGCCCAGGTGTGCTGGTCATGATTCTTCCCGCCCTTTCCCCCTCACTCTTCACAGACCTCACTTACTGTAAACTGTCTGCAGCAGCACCATCAGGCAGCCTCCCCGAATTTGGCCAGATGAGTCATGGGCTGCTGACTCCACATCACTGGTGAAACTTCCTGAAATCCTGCACATCGGTACAGGTCTATAAAATTGAGTCAGTGCCAGTCACGTCACTTCCCAGGGTCGCGAATGTTCTCCCAGGGGATTATTTACTTCTGGCCCCATGGGTTCATTCAGTATCAGGGAGGTGTTAATTTTAGTGCAGAGCTCTGGGATTCTGCGGCAAGCCATTCCTGGGTTCAAATCCTGGCTCAGTCCTCCACTAGCTATATAACCTCTGACAAGCTAAGCCTCTATTTCCTCGCCAGTAAGATCCCCTGTAATATGGCGATGATAATGACTACGTGGAAGGGTTGCTGGAAGGATTAGAAACAACCATATAAAGAACCTAGCATGTAGTAGGTATTCAGAAATTGACAGCTACCATTAATAAGAGCATTTTGTAGGAACTAAGCCTTGGGGTATTAGACTGCATGATTGCAGAGTTTCTGAGAGCAGATCTAGCCATCAGTGCTGACATGCCATTTCCTGCCAGGCCAGGCAATGAGGTAGGTTGGTGGTAGGGAGAGTGCAGAGGTGATCTTACCCTAGATTCCAGGGATTCTCCTGATTTAGGCCATTCCCCATAGGACAGCAGGCAGATTAAAGGGCACATCTGTCTCCATGGTTCACCCTTTCTTTGGGCTGAGACATAGACTCCCCAGCTTCAGGGAACCCTTCTGTCTTCTTTATGAACCACTTCTACAATTTCCCCAAGGCTAATATTTAATATATAATTTTCTAATTAGCACTTCTCAGTCACCATCTCCAACTGGTCCACAACTCCCTTGGGAACTTTGATGTGATGGAATCTTTAATACATCGCACGCTGCCCCAGCTCACCGCAACCCTCTCCTCCAGTGGAATTGGCTCAGAAGGCGATTGCAGGAAGAGTTCCTCGCCTCATTCCTAATGATCACTTCCTCATTCACTATAGGTTGGTATCTCCATCCAGCTGCAGTCTTTGTTCTGGAATCATTCTGGACAGGGAGGGTGAGATACAATGCACACACAACTTACCTTTCAGGCTTACAAGCTTAAAATCCCCTCTACAGTTACAGCTGAACTGTAGGAGTGCCAGGAGAAAACAGGACGCTTGCAAGGCTCCACAAGGATAATCCTTTGGGATTTGAGCAATCTTCCCAGCCAGACGTTATAATGTGCTAACACCCTTGTGAGTCATGAACTAACTCATGGTCAATTCTGTTTGGAGAACAGGATGAATAATTGAGAGTAACTGGGTGTTTGCCTGAATCTGGGCCTAACCCAGTATTTATTCTGTTTTCTTGTCTCTTTTTGCCTAAAACAAACATGTCTAGTTTCCCATCTTCTTCCACATTCCCTGCTTAATCCTTCACTGACTTTTAGAGGAAAGTCCAAAGTCTTTAACACACTCTAAAGACCCCAATGGGTGGTCCTGCCTATGTCTCCAGCATTTCTATGCCAAGCTAGAAAGACTAGAAGTGAGGGCAGCCACATCCTTGGGGGGGTACGTGCCTAAAAGCCATAAGCCTAATTTTTTTAACTTTTTCTGTTGGAATAATTTTAGACTTATAGACAAGTTGCAAAAAGTAAAACAGAAAGTTCCCCCATTTCTTTAAACCAGCTTCCCTTAATGTTTACATTTTATGTGACCATAGTATAATGATCCAAACCAGGAAAATACCATTGGTACAATACTATTAACTGAACTACAGTCTTTATTTGAATTTCAGCAGTTTTCCCACTAACATCCTTTCTCTGTTCCGGGATCCAATCTGGGACCTCACATTGTATTTACTTGTCATGCCTTTTTAATTTCTTTAATCTGTGAGTTTCTTAAGTCATTCATTGTCTTTCATGACCTTGACCTTTTGAAGAGTGCTGGTCAATTATTTTGTAGAATGTCCCTCAGTGTGGATGTGTGGTGTTTTCTCCTGGTGTTTTTTGGCAAAAATACCACAGAAATGATGTCATACTGTTCTCAGGGCATCATAGCAAGGGGTACATGATGTGGGTACGCCTTACAACTGGTGATATCGACCTTGATCACTGACTAGATTTTCTTCCTTATGCTTAGCTTTTAACGTTTTCATTTCTTCTCTAATTATCCTTTCTCCTCTGGGGAACTCATCCTTTCTCATGAGTTTGAGTATCATCTGTCTATACCTCAAATATAACCAAATTAATATATATATATATATTTTTAAAAAGATTTTATTTATTTAATTGACAGAGAGGGAGAGATAGCGAGAGAGATAGAGAGAGAGCACAAGCAAGGTGCAGGGAGCCGCAGGGAGAGGGAGAAGCAGACTCCCTGCTGAGCAAGGAGCCTGATGCGGGACTCCTGGGATCATGACCACAGCCGAAAGCAGAGGCTCAACCGACTGAGCCACCCAGGCGCCTTCCAAATTTATATTTTTATGCTATAGCTCTCCTTTGACCTTTAGGCCATATGTCCAACAGCCTACTTAATCTTTCCACTTGGATATCTAATAAGGATCTCAAATGTAATATTCAAAACCAAACTCCTGAATTTCCAGCTGTCTTCTACATCTTTGTGAATGGCAATTCATCTTTCCAGTAGCCCAAGCCAAAAGTATTGGTGTCATCTTTCACTCTTCTCTTTCTTTCCCACTACATTCAAACCATCAGAAAATGCTGCTGGTTCTATATTAAAAACCTGTCCAGGTTCTACCACTTCTTACCATCTTCTCAGCTACCACTCTGATATAAGTTACTACCACCACCATCTTCCTCTTGGATTACTGTGATTTTTACCCAAACGATGTCCTCGATGTTGGCCTTCTCTCTCTACAGTCTTTTTTCCATAGAGCAGCCACAGTAATCTCTCAAAAGTATTAAGTCAGATCATGTAATTTCTCTGATCAAAACCCTCCAATAGCTTCCCATTTCAGTTAAAAGCTAAAATCCTTTTCCAGTAGGGCTATAAGGCCCTACGTGATCCAGTTTGCCAACTTCCCCAGTCATATCTCTTTGTTTTCATCTCCTATTGCTCTCCTCCTTGCTATTCCTTGAAAATCATCAAGTTTGCTCCTCATTTGAGGTCTTTGCTTGTGATGTCAGTCCTCTTTTTTTAGTAATCCCCCACTCAATAATGGCAACTCAACCAATTCCGCTGCACAAATTGGGAGTCTCACAGCCATCCTCAATGATTTCCTCTCCCTCATGTCCAATTCATCATCAAACACTGTGTCTTTTTTTCCCCACATAAACAATGTTCAAACCTATTTCTCATCCTCACTGCTAATACCTGGGTTCACTATTATCTCTCTTTCCTGATCTCTTTGGCCACTGCCAATCAATTCTCCCCACTGTGGCCCAAGCGGACTTTTCTAAATGCCAATCTCATCCAATCACAGCCTGCTTACATGCTCTTTAATGACTTCCCACAGCTGAGAGACATAGGCCACAATTCTTAACATGCCTTACATAGCCCTGCTGGTGTGGCCCTCATTCTCCATACTCCAGCCACAGCAGTCTTCTTTCCATTCCTCAGATGGTACAATGCTGCCCCCTGCCATGGCCAGCTCTTCTTTTTGGGAAACCCTCCACCCACCCCATCCTGTCCCCACTCTCTAGCTCACTCCTTCGCCTAGCTAAAATCTATACCTATACATAGGCACACTGCAACTTAATTATCATTTCATCAGAGGAGCCTCCCCTCCTCCTCCATCCAGAGAGAGTTTCTCTGTTTTATACTATCAAAGAATCTTGCTTCGTTCCTACAGGATGTTCACACTAGCTTGTAATTGTCTATTCAGGACTGGGATTATTTGTCAAATACCTGTCTGCCCCATTAGACTGTAAATCTTATGATAGAGAGCTAAGTGGTGGACACACGGTTGACATTCAATAAATATTTGTTGAATGAATAATTGAATAAATCAATGAATTGATGAAAATAAAATCATGCTTTTGAAAGACAGATCTGGCAAATCAATTAAAAGGAAGAGAAAGGTGAAGGGCAGGAGTTCTGTATAATTAGGCTGTTTGAGTAACACAGGCCAGGAAAGAGGAAACAAAATTCTAAACAAGGATGGTGGGAGACGAATGGAAAGTAACTGGCTGGGGGGTGGGGGTGTTGTGCTACCAATATACCAGTTTACCCACAGAAAGCCAGCAACACTGTGCTCTGTGCCCACTGCTCATCCCAGATGTGGGCGGAGGATGGACAAACGCCTGGCATGTTCAGCAGTCTCAACACTGGGGGAAGTTCTGTGGTGAGGACAAGAGGCACTTTCTAGGACATTCTCTCTCTTAAAAAGACAAAGCCATCTGAATGACAAAGACATCCCAGGACCATTTTGCCATCCTTTGGACTCTGGAGGTTCATAAATAGGCTGGTTCCTGTGTTTTTAACAGTATCTGATCTATCTGATTACAGTTTCGATTTAAATAGTTCCATTACTACAAGAAGCAGCTTCATCACCAGGAGGGCCCAGAGCCCAAACTGTACTAGCTCCCTGTCATATAATTTAGCCTCAGTCATACCTCAGACAATATTTACACAAGGTCACTTCTTCAAACCATGTCTAGCCTTCCCCAATGACAATATTATTTATGCCAAATGCTTCTCCTAAGGGATGGAAAACTGCCAGCTCGGGTTTAATAGGCTATACGGACAGGCTAGAAAAACATCATTTGTGGCACACACAGTTTATGCATTTAGTGTATAACTAGATGTACAGACTGATCACTGGAAACATGGCCGAAAGCTGGCCCCAGGAAAAGAAAAAAAAAAAAAAGCCACAAAAGCACTAAGGTTTGGATCTTTCCTCCCCGATATTAGTTTTGGAAACCCTAGGTGTAGTCAGAATTATGAATGCACAAGAGAGAGCTGCCTCAGACTTCAGTGGCTACCTGAATATCCAAAATAGGGGGAAAACCTGCAAAAGGAAATTTAACTTGGGCGTATGTGCCCAGCAGCCATCCTCCTGTGGTTGCAAATTCATGTGACCATCCAGGGGAACAGGCAGCCCAGGGGCCTTTGGTAACAAAGAACAGTCTAACCCATTGATGTTAATTTACCAAATTATTCACATCCCGCAATCTGGAATAGAAATCAGTGGCCAAAATATGCCTCCTCTACACCTCAGTCAAAACACCTATAAAAATCTAGATACCAGGAGGCAAAGTCTGGAACATAAACGACTTCATCCTGTTGCCAATGAGTTATTAAAGTACCAAATGATGGGGCCGCCAGGGATGTCTGGGCTGCCCTGGCTTCCAAGTTCTGGTCTTGGGGTATCTTTAATAAGACATTTGGCCAAAATATATTGGTGACAACTCTTTTCTCTTAAAATCTAGTTAAGGATACAAGTCATACCTTCCACTTAATCCCTTACAGACCACTGGAACTTTAAAATCTCTGTAGTAGAAAATTAACAAACTTTGGGAGGCTGAGCTTTCACATAAAGTATGTAATATCTGTCCAGACTTGTATGACTTGTTGATGATAAATATCACTAATAAATAACTTGTACATTATTGTTCTTTAAATAGATACTACCACTCCTACATAAAAACATCATCCTATCTAATTTAAATTTTAGGAAACAAATGTCAATTATAAAGAGGTTTCAAAAATTCAAAATTGTTCCTTAGTATTGATAAATTTGGAATGATTCTTTGTCCTTAAAATGCGTTTTTTAAAGGCTGTAAGTGCTGTATTTTTGCTTCCAAGTGCTCTTTCCAGAGGAGTTGCCTCCCGTGGGCCCAACGTTTAGTAGTACTTGAGATATCATTATTTATTAATAATACTAGCATGCACACTTCCCGATGAGCACTTGGCCAAGCAATTCCATGCCCAGAAATTATTTCAGGACAATAATTAGAAACGTGTGCAGAGATATTCACTACAGAACTACTTACTATTGGTAGTAAATGTACAACAATAAAAGACTGGTTAAACAAAGTAGCCATATGATGGAATACCATATAACCATAAAAAATCATGTTACAGAAAAATATCTAACCTATAGGACAAAGTTTACAGTACACCAAATGAAAAAAGAGATGACAAAACAATATATACCAAATACATGTCCAGGTGGAATGATATAAAAATATTAACTCATGCAGAACAGTCCTGAGGGCTCCCCAAAGTGATGTGGGCAGGATTTAAGAAGGGGGCTAAGGAAGTGCACTGATGTGACTTCATTAATATCCGCAGGCCAGAAAGACTTACAGACATTTGGACAGGAGTTTTTACTTACGCTTTCATTACAGTAGTAATTTGCATCCCACCTGTCATGATCCAAGCAAGGGAGGAATAGCATGGGCATTTTTCGCTGTTTCTAGCCCAGTGGTGGTTTGGACAGGGCCTGCATAAGACTCCATCTGGTCTTCTGTCTGAAGCACTTTGCTTAAGTCAAGAGCAAGAAAACTAACTTCAGTCTCACACAGTGAGATCCCCTAGTCTACAGGAAAGCATTGCCATATGGTTCCTAACATTATAGCACTCATGGGTAACCCCTGAAGCCATCTTCATGTCCACATGATCCTACAGCATAGAGATTTATTAGGATATTGTAAATAAAACTTGGATAAACAGAAGCATGACATGGGAGACCCCACAGGCTAGGGGGAAAAAAGAAAAAAGAAAAACAAACTTGCTTCGTCGGCTTCTCTGGCAAACAGATATGGGTCATGATTTATCAAGATAGGAGCTTTTTCAAGGCATGATTATAGGCAAGAGAAAGTTGAATAAAGTTTTGACTTAGAAGTGCCTCTGCGTGTTTCTGCTGGACTTTCCTATTTGAACGTTCCTTGGGCTCCCCAAGCTTAATGCGTTGGAAGCGAGGATCATTCTCTTCTTTTTTTCCCTTAGTGTCACTATCTGAATGGCACCTGAATAGAGATGACAGGCGAAGCAAAAGAGATGACTAAGAACTCTGTTCAGAGCATTGTGAGATTGGGGAAGAGGACCAAGGACAGCCCTTAGGACCGGCCCACATGTGAGGTAGAGGGAGAAAAAAGTAAATTCAAAGGGATCATCCAAGAAGTCAGAGTAAGAATGACTTTCCTCTGTATCAAGTTATATAAACATAATTTGCTTTAAGGTGGAAATTTTAGTCAAAAATATACTTTGAAGACAAGATAGTTTTATTTTGTTTGATGCTAATGGATCTTTGCCTGACACTAAAACAATCCAGATGTATCAGATAAAACAAAGCAAAACTGTGCTTAAATATTTCCAATAGTTCAAGTATTCCACCCTCCTGAAAAAAAAATAAAAAAAAAACTTTTTAAGAGGTAAGTGAATAATTTATAATATAACTTTATATAAGAGGAGATCCAAAATGTTGAATGTCTCAAGGAATATTTGTCAATGGGTACAACTTGAAAGGGTCCTACTGACTTTATAGACCCAGGAGTCCCATTCATAAAGGTCAAATTGACATTTTTGCTTGAACATATCATTAAACAGTAGGAGCTAATGGGGGTTCACTTTTGTTTCCTAGGCCGAAGTGTTGTTTGGCTCTCTCTGTTCAGAAATAACCACAGGGCTCACTCACTCAGCAGTAATGCCGAGAGCATCCTCCCAGACTGGAAGGTTGAAAACAGTTGCCTCTGTGGTTCCTGCAGCCGGGATCAGACTAGAGCAATTGTGCAGTCAATTTGGCCCATCTTGAGGACTTTGGTTCTCGAATGGCAGGGCTGTGCAGACTAAACTAGAGGTTGTTTTACAAGGACCATCAAAATCCTCATTTGCATGTGTGAAATTCCTGTGGAGAGGCTGGTTTTGAATCTGGCTGGCTGGGCCAGATTACAAGTTGAGTCTGCTAGCGTGAATGTAAATAGCATCAACTAGATCTCGGGCCCTCCCAGTCAGCCTTTCCCTTCTCTGGACCAAATCACTAGCCAATTGTTTGAAGTTCAACACAAGGGACCCCAACACCTGCCATTCACCTCCCAGCTAGCAGAAGACATCACATTTTCTTGGAACAAATGGTCATCGACAGCCACCACCAGCATAACAAAGTTCATTGAGTACTCACACTGAGCTGAAGGCTTTCCACACACCATCTCCTCGGAGCCTCACCACAACCCGATGAAGTGTGGCATTACCACTGCATTATCATTTTTCAGGGGAGAAAACTGAGGCTTAGAGAGATTAAGGATAACTCGTACCAGGTCACACAGGTAGGAAGCAGTACATTTGAATGCAGCTAGTTTAACTTCCACATTCATGCCTTTCACCATTTTTGCCTGATGCCATGTTGCTTCCTTTTAGTAGGCTGAGCTCAGTTGGCAATGAATAGCAGCCGTGAGCACTGGAATCAAGACCGAAAGGCTGTGTGATATGGAACAGCATCAAGTTTGAATGGAACTCAGTTACCTGTGTCATTCTTGTCTTAAAACAGAGCTGTGTGAATTGTAGGAAGCCATGTCACTTGTGGACTGGGATTCTCATTCTGAGAACATCTGGACATTGGCGATTCTTTGGCGCCATCAGGAAACCCTTGCTTTGGGAGGTGTATGACACAGATCCCTGACATCCCTTCCAGGGAAGAACGCGGCACGGCAGTTACAAACATCCCAGCTCTCCATCCCTCCCGCACACCTTCCGCATATGGAGGGGGGTGTCCTACACTCGTCGCCTACACAGCAGTCTGGCAACCCCTGGCCAAAGTGGTTTATAACATCTGGATAACTGCTTCCAGATGTGGCCTTCACCCGAAATACTTGATTAAAAGTTTCACACTCAGCATCTGGAAATAACTGACACAGCACAGAGAGCTCCTATCATCTGCACCTAGAATAGAAGCAGTAGGGTCACTCCAAAGATGAGAGCGTGTCCACGGCCTCTCAAGAGCCCAGGAAAACGGTGAGATTGCGGATCTATTGTGTGCTCATTAAAGTCAAGCAAATGGAGCTGAGCCTGGAGGCAGTAGAATGGACCGGGCAGAGCAGGGGCCTTGGAATCAGATCCGCATCCAAACCCCAACTCCACCAGTCACCAGCAGGGACTTTTAGCAAAGACTTAACTTAATCCTGGAGCCTCAGATTTCTCCTCTATAAAATGGGAACACAACGATGTTCAGGGGACTCAATAAATTGTTGTCTCGCTTTTCTTCTCATTAGTTGAGTCTAGAAACACAATTCACTGTTATGCCTATTACATAACTGAATAAAACACTTAGGACTAGCAGTTCCTTTTTCACTGTTTATACAGAACATTAACATTTTTTAAATAATAGTAGCAGATGTTTATAATGTGTCCTTTTGAGGAGGAGCTCAATTTCACATTAACAAGGGAAAATCTCTGAATTCGTCTTAGAAACAGATTCAGACCAATCCTGAGCCCAGATGAAAATTTTGCGGTCCCTCACATCTTCTGGAGCTAGACATCTTGGTGTTACAGAGAAAAGGGAGTCCAGCTAGACCTGAGGTTAAGATCCACCAAATCTGTGAAGGGGTGAGACAAAATGATCCTCACTTAATAGGTGCAGGAAGGTTAAGCGACATTTTGAGTGTGGGGTTGAAGATTTAGTCCCAGTGAGTAAGCTAATCTCATTCACGCTACAGTATTTCCCCCCTTCCCTTTGAGAGTCATCATCAAGGGCTGTAATTTATGGAGCCATCAGCAATATTGCAGAGCAGTGACAGGTACTTCTCTTACACGACTTCCGTGCACTCTTCTTTACAACCTGCTAGTAAAGCAGACGTTATCAGCATCCCCATTTTTCAGGTGAGGAAATTGTAGCTCCAAGAACTTAAATCGTTTGCCACAAATCATAAAGCCAACGAGCGGCAGACCTGGAATTTGAACCCGCCCGTCTAACTCCAAAGGCATCTGCCGAGAGCTGAGAAACGCCAACTTCCCCCTAACGTGCAGCGAGCGAAGGACTGGTGAGAATGACTCGCCTGCTCATCGCCTGCAGCCCTGAGGATAATTAAACTGTGGCATCCCTTGTTTGCCGTGTCCACAATCTGGGCTGTGCCCACCGTTCCTCCTGGCGGCCAGAACACCTTTTTCTGCGGGTCCAGACTGCTGGACAGGTGTTTGGCACAAGAGCTTCCTTTCTCCCCATCTGCATCTCTGTTCACGGTGAGGCCCCGACCTCTCACGGGCGGCTGCTCCCCACATGTGCTCACAGCCCCGCTGATGAGAAATGGCAGAAGCAGGTATTAAAGGTGGAGGGTCTGGCTTATTGCTCTGAATGTATTAAAAACCATTCCCAGACTCCACATAAAGAGTTTTACACACACGGCACATATGATACAAGGGAGACAGAGAAGCAGACGTGGGGATAACCACAGTGAGACAAGTAACCACAACAGAAGTCTGGAGAGCCGGGCCTAAGGAAAGCTGCTTTTCACAGACCGGGTGATGGATGTCTCCTCCGCAGACAGACAGCTAGAGGTACTTATTTTTATAAAAAGTGGACAGAAGGAACTCCAGACATCCAGACCTGCTCTCTTCCTATTCTTGGGTCCAGAGCTGACTCAGCCTCTCTGCTTCCCTTTGCAGGATGGTGAGTTATTCCATGCGCTCGTGCTAATTATCCACATCCCGCACTCTCTTTTCTCACAGGTCGTTGAAATGTCTCCTTGTCTGGGTTAGAACTTGGGTGGATGCTGAATTGCCTTCTGGAACCCTCCCCAGTGATGAATTTCTCACACCTAGGGTATTGTTTGAGGGGAAAATTCTTTCAATTTAAAGGCCCTTGAGATGGTTATTCCAAAGAATTTGTTTTACTAGGCTCTTGAAGACGATACTTACCATTTATTGAGTACACAGTAAGTGCCAGATAATTTCCATAAGCTATCACATTTAGCCCTCATAAAAATCACATAAGGCAGGTATTAGCCCCATTGTACAGATCAACAGCAGAGAGGACACACACAATAAATGGAAGGGAAGATAAAACCATATGGCATACACGCATTTCCTCAGAGTTTCTTTAGTATGCAAGAGGCAGAGTGATGTGGTGAAAGGAGCTGCACCTAGGCCAGGAGATGTGAATTCTTATCCTGGCATTGACACTAGCCAGATCTGGATCTGGGCAAGACCCTTTAGCTCTGTGCACCTCTGTTTATCTGATCTAAAAAAAAAAAAAAAAAGTAGGTGTTTGGACTAGGCAATTTCTATATATATGGCCTCTTCCTCTAACTTTCTATGGCTATGACCTATTTTCATACTGTAGTTAATAATGTCAGACTCTTCAACAAAACCAAAAGACAACCGACCGAATGGGAGAAGATATTTGCAAATGACATATCAGATAAAGGGCTAGTATCCAAAATCTACAAAGAACTCATCAAACTCAACACCCAAAGAACAAAGAATCCAATCAAGAAATGGGCAGA
>NC_138375.1:96781973-96810428 GCF_054177405.1 Leptonychotes weddellii | reverse complement strand
TGTGAATTGTGCAGGACTGTTGAATCTCAGATCTGTACCTCTGAGACAAATAATGCAAGATATGTTAAGAAAAAAAAAGAAGAAGAAGAAGGTAGCGGGAGGGGAGGAATGAAGCGGGGGAATTCGGAGGGGTGGACGAACCATGAGAGACGATGGACTCTGAAAAACAAACTGAGGGAACGAGGGGAGGGGGGTGGGAGGATGGGTTGGCCTGGTGGTGGGTATTGAGGAGGGCACGTTGTGCATGGAGCACTGGGTGTTGTGCACGAACAATGAATCATGGAACACTTCATCTAGAACTAATGATGTAATGTATGGGGATTAACATAAGAATAAAAAAAAGTAATAAAAATAATGTCAGACTCTTCACGAATAAAGTCCTAAAACAAAGCTAGTCCATCAGACCTGAATCGATGTCTTTCATCACCCAGCTCTGGAGAACAGCCCATCCAAGCCACATCTAGATTGCAACTTAAAGTAACCGTGACACTTTACTCTTTCCAGAGTAATTCAGCAAACCATAGCTTTTAAAGACAAGTTGAGGGGCGCCTGGATGGCTCAGTGGTTAAGCATCTGTCTTCGGCTCAGGTCATGATCCCGGGGTCCTGGGATCGAGCCCCGCATCAGGCTCCCTGCTCGGCGGGAAGTCTGCTTCTCCCTCTCCCACTCCCCCTGCTTGTGTTCCCTCTCTCGCTGTGTCTCTCTCTGTCAAATAAATAAATAAAATCTTTAAAAAAAAATAAAAAATAAAGACAAGTGGGAGCAGAACTTCAAACCCTGTGGCACAATCACTGATGCAGTTGTTTTACTACCTACTACCACTGCTACCAAAGGTTTCCTTATCAAAAGTAGATATTTGATATTCTGATTATCTTCTGCTGTATAATAAACCTCTCTCAAAATTTAGTGATTTACAACTATTTAATATTTTTTTTCATGGTTCTGGGTGTTTAAAGGCTCAGCTGGGTAGTTCTCTTTTGGAGTCCCTCAAATTCATTCCGTTGAATGAAGGCAGAGGTTGGAGTCTTCTAAAGGTTTCTTCACTCCCACATCTGACATGTGGGCTGGGATGGCTGTGGGCTGGCCGTCCCTCTGTCCGTGCGGCTTCTATGTGTGGCTGCCTTGGGTCTCCTCACAGCATGGTAGTCTTGGGGGTAGTCAGCTATCTTATATCACTGGGGCTGGATTCCCCCAGAGTGAGCATTCCAAGAGAGCCAGGCAGAAGCTGTAAGTTTTCTTATGACCTAGCCTCACTTCTCTTGTGAGTTATGCTGTTAGTCGCAGCATTCACCTATCAGCTCAGACTCCAAGAAGTGGAAGCATAGATTCCACTGCTCAAGGGGAGAGTGGTTTGCACATACAGGAAGGAACTGATGGGAGCCATCTTGAAGACAAGTTACTCTACTTGCCTATCTCAGAGCAAAATGAACTATGGGTAAAAGTCAGACTCTCATTCTCTCTCTCTCACACACCACAAACAGGTTGAACCCCATAAAGAAGAGTAATTGGTGGAAAGCACGCTTCCATTTCCCGTGAGATCACATTACACTTTGTCACTGATGGAAAAGGGAGAGCAACTTAATTGAGGAAATGTCTTTAAAAGAAATAGTAAAGGCATGTTAGTGATCTAGTTAAGTCTGCAAGGATGGATTTTGATATCCCAGTAATCTTAAGACAAATCCAGATGTCCATTTGTGACCATCCTTAAATGAAGGTGAAACCACCGGGGTGAAGTTGCCAGACACAGTCCCAGACATCCACACAGATAAGTGGGCTTGATGTGTGGCAGTTTTGAGGGGCAGGCTTAAGAACACTAAGAAACAAACTGAGGATCTGGACAATATCACTATCAGGAAAGCATATCAGAAGCCCCAGAATGTGACATTGTCCCAAGAAAAACAGCAACCCAGAGGCCAACTAGAATACTGGAGATGCTGGAGTAGAAAAGCAGGTCAGATAGGAAAGTGGTGGTGAGCAGAGAAAGTCTGGACAACATGTTGGAATCCAAAGAGGATGGCATAAGCCCTGGAACTGCAGACCCTTCAAGAGCGGAGATTATCTGTAAAAGAAAATACCTGCAGCTCCTGGGGAAGGAAAGAGACTTAGGGAGCCATCAAGGAAGCGGCACAGTGATCCTTTAGGTCGTGGATGCCAGAACAAAGCTAGAATTACTGTGGCTTGGAAGGTGAACCTAAAAGCCCCCGAAAGAAGCAATTTCTTTTTCTTCATGACTCAGAGAGAGTCAGGAATGAATTCCCTAGACATGAAATTTAAGAGGTTTCTGGCCTGTATCTGGAATATTTAGGAGTTGTCAGCCTTGCAATCTGATGGGCACTGCAAGAAGCTCTGTGAGTCTAAGGGGCAGAGAGATGGAACAGAAAGCTATTTTTCTCTCGGGCTCTGCGACCAGATGGTAACAGGAGGCTTGTTCTTTAAATAGTAGGACTTTTAACACCAGAGGGCTCCAATAGGTCGACTATAATCCGCCAGCTGACAGAGGGCACTAACTGCACCCGTCTTCAGGTTAGAGCACTCAGTTACACCCACCGTTCTGGCTCTTAAAGAACTTTCCAGTAATTCTGGCATGCATAAAACTCTGCAAGTCTTTTGAACTCATAATCTCACTTCTGGAAATTGAACAGAACTAAACCATCCACAAGCAAAATACATGTGCATGAAGATGTTCACAGCAGCATTATTTATAAGTAGACTAACTCAGTGCTTCTCAAAATCTGATGTGCATCACTTGGAGACCTTCTTAAAAGGTGGATTCAGTAGGTCTGGGGTGGAGCTTGCAACTCTGCATTTCTAACAAACTCACAGGTGGTACCCATGCTATCAGCCCACAGCCACCCTGAGTAGCAAGGGCTTACTCTTTATGCAGCTAAAAAGTGACCCGACAAGACATAACTAAATAAATGGTAAGTACATCTCCTTGGAATACCTAGATCCGTGTTAAAATAATTTTGAAAACTAGCAACATGAAAAAGTGTTTATGACCTAACATTAAGAGGGTACAAAATCACATACACATTAGGATTGCAATTGTAAAAAAGAAATATGGAAAACATTGGAAGAGAACCCAAAACTACTGAGTGGTTGTTTAGGATTGTGCAATTACGTTTTTCCCCCTAGTTTTCAAACTTTTTGTTATGTTGCTACATTAGTTTCATAATCTAAAAATGCTGGTAAACAGTGGAATATTAAGTAGAGTGATCATACATCCCGCTTTGCTGGAATAGTCCCAGGGGCCTGTTAGCCCTATACAATTATTAATGGTGGTCCCTTCACTCTTACAAGTGCCTTAGGTAGTTGATAAACTCTACCATCATATTAGATACAGGATACGCCTCGAGGTTGTTGGTGTGCTTTCTTTGTCACTCCAAAGCATTTGAAAAGCTGAACTGAAATGCCTAGAGGGAGGAGGTAGTGGAGGTGGGGAGGTCTCTGCTGTGCACATTTTTTAAAATACATTTATTTTTTTAGAGCAGTTTTAGCTTCACAGCAAAACTGAGCATAAGGTACAGAGATTTCCCACATATATCCTGTCCACCACCCACCCACCCTCATCCATTATCAACATCTGCCACCAGGGTCGCACGTTTGTTACAATTGATGAATGTCCACTGACACATCATAATCACCCAAAGACCACAGTTTACATCACAGTTCACTCTTGGTATTGTAAATTCTATGCAGGTGGACAAATGCATAGTGATATGTATCCACCATTATAGCTTCATGCAGAGTCACTGCACTGAGAATCCTCTTGCACATTTTTAAAGGTATATTTTGATGATGATAAAAGACCTCAACAGTATACATATAGAAAATACCTTGATACAGCCATGAAAGCTAGGAATTCTGCAACAAGGGGACAGAGGAAGTCAGATAAACCTTTGTTGAGCGTAAAATTCACTCTTTAGCTATCCCTGTTTCACCTTTCCTCCCTCCTGCATACCACGAGTCACTTCATAAGATGATGTCCTATGTGGCCAGGGCAATGCATGTTTCTCCAGCTGCTGCTGATTCTCCAAGGAAGCAGAGTTCATATTTTAAAATGTTGATGATTTAGTTTGATTCCTGTTTGCTGCTTTTGCTAACTTGTGAAATTTTTAGAGCCAGACTTTTTCAGTGCTGCCTTAACCCATATTACCTATTACTTCTTTTACTTCATACCTATAATAAACCTGAATCAAACTAATGCTACCACTAACTGATTAGATTTTTAAAATCGTGTTATTTAAGACAAAAACTTTAAAAAACAATTGAATTAACTAAATACAAACCAAATTTGCCTACAGCAGCCTCTAAGGCACTATTCCTATTTCACTGACTTGGAATTTTATTAAATATTGTTTTTAAAAAATGTGAGCTATGGACTGCAACTTAGAAAATATACAATGCAGCTTCTGCCATAGTTTATTCAAATTAAATTAAACTTGCAGTGTTATTTCTTTTGTCTTCTATGAAATTCATCAATTTTCTTTGTTCTTACAAAAATTAATATATATTTCTCACACACACACCCTGGTGTGAAACACTTAAATCCTAGGCCTGAAGCATTTGTTATGCTGAGTCTTTGTCTGCTAGTGATTAGGTATGTGGGAGTCCGAGAATGATGGTCTTTGTTCTTTTGTTCCCTCTGTGTATATTCTGTTTCACCTGAACGGAGCTAAACTTATACCCTAAGGACAAATGACACTAGGTGAATGACAATACGTGATTCTAACTTGAGAACAGCTATTCAGAGTGAGTGTAAATTCTGATTGGTGGTGCTTTTAGAAACAAACAAAAAAGGAGCCTTTTGGAGTGGATAGTGTACTTCACCTTTTAAGTCATTTTAAATAATGGTGAAAGAGAGAGAGGTGCAATAGTTTGCCATTCCAAAGAAATAGATAAAGAGAAAAAAAGAGAAAGAAAATAGAGTTGAAAAGCAATGCCTTCTTCAAGTGTACGTGAAAAAAGAAACAAAATAAGAGTGAAATGGAGTGTGAACAAACTCAAGAGAAAGCTAAAAAAATGCTTAGGGGACATGTTACCTAAAGAAAGGAAATCCTAGCTGGTGAGATTTAACTTGAAACAAGAAGATAAAAATCCTTTATACAATCAGCAAACAAAAGCAAGGAAATATAAATTCTCAAATCCCATGGAGAGCCTGGAGGGGAAGTCAGCGAGACAATGCAGAGCGTGCAAGTTGAGAGGATAAATCATTTCTTTACCTCACTCTACACAAAAAGAAGATAACAGACCAGGGTGAGACGTATTTTCCAGCAGAAGGGTAGGGATTGTTGAAATGCTTTTCCCTTACCACAAAAAGCTAACAGAACACCCAATTCTAATGAACAGGATTCTCACAGCAAGACAAAATCCATTTCTACAGTGAACATGGGTGAGGTGTTTGAGGATGGAAGGAAAAGAGTCTGTCCCCTTTGGCACCACATGAAATGTTGGTTGCCTTACCAGTAAGGTCTTGAATCGGTTGGAGGAGCCTCTCTTGAGGAAGGACTCTGGGGTTTTCTGGGGGTGCAGTAGGAGTAATTAGAAAGTTGGGTCATTGGAACATTGAGATCAGGAGTTTCTCAACCATAAAGTCAATTTTGAGAGCAAAGTTAAGATTGTTTAAAATAAAGAATCAGGGGTGCCTGGCTGGCTCAGTCGGAGGAGCATATGACTCTTGATCTTGGGGTTGTGATTTCAAGCCCCAGGTAGGTGTAGAGATTGCTTAAATAAGTTAATTTAATTAAAAATAAAATAAAGAATAAAATTCACTTAAAAACACTTAAATAGCTTGGCATTTACTTAAAAAAACACACACACACAACACACACACACACCCCACCCTGGATTCCAAGAAGCAGAAGTCCACCAGTCTTGCAAACTTAAGAAAAAAAGGTCTGGCATGGTATTGAAGCCAAACACATTTTATCTTGGCCAAAAAGCATTTAAAGTTCATTTCTCATAATAAAACCTAAGACTGAGGAGGAGTTCAGCACATGTTCAGAAGGTTTATTTTTTTTTTAATGGTTGGACAAATAGGTAACCCAAGCATACAGCATCAATAAACCTTACACTAATTCTACAACATCATAGATACGGAGCCCATCAAAAGCAAACATATGAGTGACATGAGTAACTAACCGGATAGGAGCACTCTCACAGATGGATTTTAGAACCATCAGTAATTCTTGTCTCTAACAAACTGTCCTCATTGTCGACCTGCAAAATGGACTCTGTGGTAATACTGGTTTTTCCTTATCCTGGGTTTTTTAAAAAGATTTCCTTTATTTATTATTTATTTGAGAGAGAGAGCAGGGGGAGGAGCAGAGCGAGAGGGACAAGCAGACTCCGTGTGAGCACAGAGCCCGGCATGGGGCTCTATCCCAGGACCCTGAGATCACAACCTCAGCTGAAATCAAAAGTTGGATGATTAACCAACTGAGCCACCCAGGTGCCCCCCTTATCCTGGCTTTTTAATTAAAACTTCTGTTCAAAATCTATTTGTAAATGCTGCAAAAAAAAAAAAAAAAAAGGTCTAGGCTTCTTTGAGAAGTGGTTTTGAAAACAATGAGGAGCTTGGTAATTCAATACAAGTTAATTTGTACACAAACTTGAGCTTCAGTAATATATAGAGAAGAGAGAGTTCAAAAAAAAAAAAAAAAAGAAGTATCTTCCTGAAAAATCTTTTCTAGTTAGAAAGAAACCGTCATGGAGTTTTCACAAACTACGGAGAATCTCATTGACATTTTTTTTTTTTAAAGATTTTATTTATTTATTTGACAGAGAGAGGCACAGCGAGAGAGGGAACACAAGCAGGGGGAGTGGGAGAGGGAGAAGCAGGCTCCCCGCTGAGCAGGGAGCCCCATGTGGGGCTCGATCCCAGGACCCTGGGATCATGACCTGAGCCGAAGGCAGACGCTTAACTGACTGAGCCACCCAGGCGCCCCTCTCATTGACATTTTGATCTTCCTTTTTTTCCTGTTGGTTTCTGATTTAGACACATCCAACTTGAGAAGATGCAGGAATTGTAGGCATAGACAAATACAATTTACATTTTCTCTCCCACAGTCAGGGAGCAGTCTAGATCCTTTTGGAGAATAGAAGGAAGATCATCTCATTGACTGGGGGACAAATTGATAGTTAAAGCCTTTTAATGTGTTTGAGCAGAAAGCTTAAAGATTATTGATAGAGACTTTCCTACTCTTTGAAGCACTGTATAGTAGTAGCCTTTTTTTCCTAAATCAAAATAAGAAAAAATAAGGTTGGTAAAATAGTGGTTAAAAACAACTGAAATTTAGGAAAGTATGTAATTAGCACCTAGGTGGTTATATTTCAGAATTTGTTTAGATTGTGTGAACATACATCTTACAAAAATGTCCTCTCTTTATTCTTTTTTTTATAGTAATATTATTGCCTGAAAAATGGCCCTTAATTTTTCTACATGATCAACAAAAACCAAAGTTAACTATTTATATACATAATTATTTTATGAAGGCTTTTTGCCCAACAAACGTGGTTCTGGAGGGTAAGCTGTAAATTTCTGTAAACAGCATGTTTTGCCTTGTGTGTTTAGCTTTAACCTCCAACATGTTAGCCCATCTCATTAATCACAAAAACTTTTTAAAACAAGAAAAAAGTCCTTGTGCTTTTATGGCAAAAGAATAAAAAGTAAGAAAAGAGACATTTAAAGCCTAATTTCCTTGTTTTCTCTAGACTACAATTATTTTGTTAGGGAAAGCTTCTGTTACACCAGGAAATCCTGTTAGAACTGAAACTTGTTGCATTATCTGAGATGAATGTACTTTTAGTTTGTAGTGCATCTCTTTATTCAAAGCTATTTGGAATGAAAAACCTAGGCTAGAAAACAACCCTTATGGTTTGTTTGTATGTTTAAAAGAACTAATTTGCTGGTACTGATTTCTTCTTAGATAAATCACATTGACTTTTCAAATGCTGATTTTTCAGATGAACCTAAGGGTCATTGGTCTGTAAGTAACAAGAAGGAATAGGCTGCCTCCAGGGTCTGTGCCTTCCATTCATTACCCACCTGAACAGTCCAGTGAATCAGAGCAGGGCCTGTCCTCTGGCCCCCAGACTGCTATACGTATACCACATTGAATTTTGACCAATTACCTCTTTTTTTCTCTTCTTCTTTGCTTGTTCTTCTTTTGTTCTCTTCTCATTTTTCAAAATGAGAAGCTTTAGCATATACTTTAATAAGTAGGTATAAATAAAATTACCTTTCAGTTTTAAAATTGCTTCCCAAAGGTACGGAAAACCTTAATTGTGAAATGTCAAAAGGTCATCGAGACGATGCTTCAGCAGTTAAAAGAAAGAAAGAAACAAAGAAAGAAAGAAAGAAAGAAAGAAAGAAAGAAAGAAAGAAAGAAAGAAAGAAAGATTATACATATATAAGTTTACTATATATATAGTAAAGTTAGACCCTATTAATGAGGAATTTGCAATAATCCAACCTGGTTGACACCAGAGTTTATTTTTTTACTATTTAGAAATGATTTTACAGGGGATAATACGCTGAAAGATCATAGCATTAAGTTTAAATTACTTAAGACAATAAAGTGTTTGGACATACTTTTTAAAGTCAAATGAATACTGTTGTCTACTCAACAGAATACATCCAGCATTTTCTTAGCAGCTAATGTGAGTCACTTTTTGATTTGGAAAGCAAGAGACCACATAATTTTTTAAAAAATACTCTAAATGAGATTTTTAAAAATTAATTCAGAATGTCTTCTCCTTTTGGGTTGTTCCAGATTAGTGAGTTTTTACTGTTATTAGCTGTTTTAGAGGCAAGAGGGTGTCTAAAGCTAATATATTGTACGGCACCATTGCACCTTAATAGGTATTATTTTTGAAAAGAACTTAACTAGAAAATATAATGTTCAGAACCAGAAAATTCACTGAAACCTCTGGGAGAACAAAGACATCTGTTTTAAAGGCAATGAATCTCTTACACTAACTCAGAAGGAAATGTCTTAGATGCTCAATTCATGTCCTACTCACTTTTACTTTGCATATATTTCTAACAAGCTTGCATATCAATTCCTCTCACCCTTGAGAATCGAATTAACAAATGAGAAACAAGACAGTAGAAGCAGATTCACTGACAGCAGCAAAAAGGAATAACTGATAGTCTTTAGATTAAGGGAGGAATAGGAAAAAAAAACTACAAAAGAACTATTGTCTCCAAAAATATTGAGTCTGGGGCGCCTGGCTGGCTCAGTCGGTAGAGTGTGCGGCTCTTGATCTTGGGGTTGTGAGTTTGAACCCCACATTGGGTGTAGAGATTACTTAAAAATAAAATCTTTTAAAAAAAATATTGAGTCTGACACCACTTAATGTAGGGGCAAACAGTTCACTATTTTCAGTAATATCTGAAAATATGAATAAATTTCAGCACAGTGTTAGGAATGACAATCCTTAACAAAGGCATTAAGATCTTATTTAAGAAGGCAAAACTAGTACACCGTGTGTCAGAATTATTCTACCCCAAATTGTTAAAACAATTTTTTTAAATTGAAAGGAAATAATCACTTACAGGAAGAAACATCCTGTTTCTTGAGGATGCCAGAAAAACGAGGCAGCTCTGTGACTACCCAAATTGGAAGAGCCTAGAAAGCAGCTGAGGAATCGCCTCTGAGCGGGAGAGTAAGAGCTGCTACTTTCCATTTTCTGCAGGGAGGAGAGAAGCAGAGATAGCTCAACAGTGCAGCCGGTTCGAACTTCGGCTCTCTCTTTCACAGTGCAATGGAAAAGACACAGATAGTGAAGTTAAATCTGTTTGACTCTGGCTTCTGTCACCCACTAGGTGGATAGTTTTGGACAATCTACTTCTTCAAGCCTCCATCTTCCATCTGTAAATAGGGATAATAACACCTACCTCAGTGAGCTCTTTTAAGTGCACAGAGCCGATTCCTACCAGGAGCTTAGTCCTGTCCATTACTTGCCTGTCCTTGGGCTCTCAGTGACCCAGCTTCTGGGCAGTTACACAAAGAGTATAAGTGGAGATGGATGGAGGGAAGGGGTGACTTTTGCCAAATGGTGTTAAAGAGCTGAGCAGTATACCTCCCTACCACCACTGTGGCCTTCCAGAATGTTCTTCCTCGTGTGTGATAGGAGCTGCTTTTCTGAGTTTCAAATGAGTAAAACTGGTGAAGGGTGGGAAAGCTATGAGGCATTTGGCAGTGCAGTATGTACCTTACTGTATGTCCAACATATCTTGGGAATGACCGTGAATCCTTCAATACCAAGGAATGATTCTAATAACATAGATTCATTCGTTCATCGGTTCACCAGCCATTCAACCAACATGTATTACGTGCCTGTCATATTCCCAGCAAGGCATCAAGTACTAGGTATTCAAAGACCTGGATCTTGCCCTCAGGCATGGTACAGCATCACGGATAAGCCCGTTAACAAGTGTCCCAAAGCCTTGGCCCTCAGAGTATGGCCCATGGACCAGCAGCATTGGTATCACTGGGAGCTTGCCAGAAATTCAGCATCTCAGGCCCCAACCCAGGCCTAAGGAATCAGAATCTGCCTTTTAACAAGATTACCAGGTGATTCACATGTGCATTATAATTTGAATACACAGCTTTATTCTGTATGGCCATAGCTGCTGGCATAATGGGATATATCTAGAATAAGCTGGGGCACACAAAAGTCCATTTTGACTTTATGTGAATCAAGAAAGCCTCTCCAGTAAAAAATGACGTGTATTTGTTTGCTAGGGCTGCCTTAACAAAGTACCACACACTGTGTGGCTTCACCAACAGAAATTTATTCTCTCAGAGTTGCAGAGGCTAAAAGTCCAAGATCAAGGGTTCATTCTGAGGGCTGTTAAAGGGAATTGGTTTCAGGCCTCTCTCTTTGCTTCTGATAGCCTGTCATTCCTTGGCTTCTAGACAGCATTCTCCCAGTGTCTTCACATTGTCTTCCCTCTATGCAAGTCTACCTGTGTCCAAATTTACCTGTTTTAGAAGGGGCCAGTCATTTTGGATTGGGCCTGCCCTACTGATTCCATCTTAACTTGATTGGCTACAAAAACCCTATTTTCAAATAAGGTCACATTCATGGGTCCTGGGGGCTAGGACTTCAGCATCTTTTGGGGGGATGCAATTCAATCCTTAACACGAACCCGAACCTTCAAGTTCAAAGATGATTAGGTATTAGTGAAGCACACTGGGGAAAGAGCAGGGAGGGCATTTCACATGGTGGGTGCCACCCACATGATTAAAGGCATAGGTGTGTCAAACAATCTGCCAAGGAATGACATGCCTGTAACCATGGTTAAAAGACAGGTGCAAACGGGAGATGAGGTAAGGAAGTAGGCAGATCACTAGAAAAGTAGGCAGATCACTAGAAAAGTAGGTAGATCTCCAGAGGCTGTGAGACAGTTGAACTTTTATTCTGTAGGCAATGGGAACACACAGCCAGGTTTTTAGCTCCCCGGAAGCAGGGTGTAGAGTAGGCTGAGGTGGACTTGGATTTGAGTCACCAGTGATGAGGCCACTATTCTGGTCTTAGTGAGAGATGATGAAGGCCTGAACCGGGGCAACATCAAAGAGGATAAGGGAGAGATGAGAGTCACAGGGAAATGGTGATGGATGCCAATCTGGAAGCTTCTTGGAATCCCAGGTTTTTAAGTCAGTCTGTTTATGTGAGGGATACCTTGCCTTGGGATTCGTGGTCCTTCAAGAAGAGAATGTTTGGCCCAAAGAGAAAGCAAGATGAAAGATGAAGGATGTTTCCCCTCCCCAGCCCCACTCTTTATCGATAATCAACCCAGGGGCACGTCAGCAGACCTCACCGGCAACATTCACGCAGAGCTGCAGCAGGAGAAACACTCGCGACTCTCCTGGGATTGGGATCAAAGAACAAAGAGGAAGAACTTGGATTGAAAGGCAGTCTCTATCTAACCAGAAACTTTAGGAATTAAGTTAGAATCTTATCTTCCCAAAATGCTGGAGGTGGGCCAGCTCTTCAAGAAGGGTATTCGAAGAAAAACACCCAAGTATCGAATGGCTCAAAAGATCTGATAAATGCGTGTGCTTGCTGAGAAGCTGGACAAGGGGAGAAACTGGGCTGCTCTGGCAGGCCTGTCCTGGGCTGGGAAGTTAGAGGAGACTGTTCTAATCCATGTTCAATCTAACTTTTCTCCACCCAATTACCTCCTGAGCACCAGGCATGGCAGCCTTGGGCTGCAGTAAGGCCCACCTGAAAGTGGGGCAGGAATCTCAAAACCGCACCTGGTCCTCAGGGTCTCTTAAGGCAGCCAGAGTCCTCCCCTGGGCTGACTGACAACACAGATGGACTGTGAAGGGGAGCGAAGTCACGTGGCAGCTAGAAATGCAAAACTTCTCATTATCATGCCTTCGCAGCTTAGGCATTTTTTCCATAGAAGGCCAGATAGTAAATATTTCAGGTTTCACGGACCACATACAGTCTCTGTCCCCTGTTCTCTGCTTTTAAGTTTGTTGTTGTTGTTTTTTTAACAATGCTTAAAAAATGGAAGTCATTTTTAGTTTGTGGGCTGTACAAAATCAGGCTGGAGGCTGGAGGTTGCCGACCTCTGGCTTATAGCAGGCCCATGATATCACAGACAACCACAAACAAGCAATCTGTTTTGCTTAATCATTTGAAGACATTTGGGTTTTTCTTCACACCTCTATCTACCATAGAGTCTAATTAATTGGACTCTTGCAGTTAGCTGACTTATTTGAGTGCTCTCCAAGAATTTAGGAGCAAGGCTCGTGCAGCCTGCCTTCTGATGAACATACCCCGAGATCCCAGGTCCATGGTGATTGATGTGCAGGAAGCAAATGGCCTCTTGTCTTCCACTGGCTGCAATAAAGCCATGACACTATTAAGAAAACAGCATCCCTACTGAGAAACAGAAAGAAAAGGCCTGGCTCTGAAATGGCGCGACTTCGCCTTCTGCAAACAGTCACGGGTTATACTTCCAACTAGCTCCAACCCCCCCAGCCTTCTGCCCAGCAACTCTTGGGGGAGCAGCTCTTGGCCAGCTCACACACGTCAGGTGTTATATTAGTAACCCACATCATAGAATCAATACAACAGGCCTGGTGTTCGCTTTCTGACTCATGGACAGGGTTTCTATGGAACCTGCAGCATGTATTCCCAACGATGCCCAGTCTGTGCAAGGTACAGACTCTTTTAGGAGTGTCTGGTCTAAAGCAGAATAGGAAAAAGGAATAATCTGAAAAGGAAGAATAAAAAAAAAAAAAGGCTCTCAATTCCAAACCCAAATCTCTATTTTAAGGCCGTAAGATGCAGATACAACTATGTACTTACACTGATACCAGGGAATGAATTAGGCTCATTAGACCCTAGCATATATGCAAAGACAAGAACATGTGATGCATAGCTATGGCTCTGGATGCCAGGAGTACTTTATTCCAGAAGCACAAACAAAGAAGTTGATCACAGTGTACATAACGATAGCTGGATATTTGCCTGGTGACTTATGGAGTAAATAAATACACGTTGTGTACCATCGAGGAAAAAGAGGAAAAACTGCTCTGTTACCCTCTCCTTTCCTTCTCACCCCCCAACTCTGCTCAGCACCCAGCCTGCTGTCGGTTTACAGTGGGCAACCTGCCAATAATCAAAAGGAAAAAGGTATGTCTATCATTAGAGCCTGTGTGCATTTTTGGTCATGTAAGCCCAGACAAAGCCATTCTTGTCCTAGTAGGTCAGTGTGCTCCTGAGCTGTATCCATGGGCATTTCCCTGTGTGCCTCAGAAGCCCCTCAAAATGAGCTTGCAATTGTGTTGCCCAGAAAAGTATCGCATGAAAAAAGAAGACCAACTTCTCAGATACTGCATTGCTGGCTTACTTTATATCCAGAATATTCTATTAACATAGGGCATTTGTTGAACTTAATATAACTTGGAATATGCTCCCTAAAATTTCTAAAATATCATGTAAACCTCTTGTTTTAGATCTAAACATATCCATGAACTACTATTGATCTGCACTAGTTGAAAATTGTCTACAGAAAGTTAAAACTGACCAATATGGTAGGAATATACAACAGTACCGACGATGACAAGCAAATTGCTCTTTAAATTATGTTCCTTTAATAACTGAAAACATGGTACTGCACATAAGGGATTTTACAAGTTATAGCATTTTAACTGCTGTTTCTCAATGTACCCTTCTATCTGTTCCATTTCCTTCTGAATGCCATAACCCAATGCCCCGCAAATGTTAAGAAAGGACAGATTTTGAGCTATAATAGTGAGCTCTGCCATGCACAGCTGCCTTCTTAGGATAGTACTACCCACTGCCAAAATAAATGAGCAGCATCTTTTTGTGGGACTTACTGTCAGAAATGCTCTAGTCTCACATCTGCAAGTTTGATTGGTAACAGAAGCAACACAAGGAAAAATATGTGATGCCTGCATTCTGCTTAATGGTGTTGTCTTTGCATTTGTTATCTAAGACCCAGCCTTCAGAGCAACCTTTGAATATGCAAAATGAATTTAGGGATGCCAGAGTTAATTAACACCAGCTTCATTTGATGGACAATCTTTGTAAACAATGAGGATTCTAACTTCTCTAGACTTGAATTTGGGAGCCTGACAAGTTCTAACCCTAGAGTTAGGAATTTGTATAAAGTATAAATAGATGAGTTCAGGTCACTTTTACTTGCCAAAAGATGGAATACAGATTGGTAAGGATGCTGGCACACCCACAGGCTACTAGATGTAGGAGGATTTTCATTTTTAATGGCTAACAGTAATGCCTCATTTAAATTCAGAGAGATGCCCGGGCTCTTCCTCCACGGAGAGGCAGCAATCTATTTTAGATCTTGGGCAGACGCTTCAGAAGTCCTAGGTTGTAACTTCCTTTTGCTAAATTTTCTTCTGCACACTTCTTCAAGAATAACTACCACTTTACTGTTCTCAAAGTGACCATGTAGTCACTTGGATGCAACAGAAGAAAGTCTAATTTTTTCCATGTTATACACAGCGCCCTGAAGATACTTTAGTGGCTCAGCCTCTTGCCCAAGACAAATTTTCTCCACATTCCCCTTCAAGCCACTTACTTCATGGTTCCATACAAATCATTCCCCCACACAAAATACAACCACGTTGCCACAAAAATACCCATCTCCTGTTTGATACCTGGCATTTGAGGTTCAACGCTCAGAGGTCATAACCAGGCAGGTTATAATCTCTGAAACGAGAGTGGGCACCAGGGGATTTGGATGTTTCCAGAGGCTGAATGTCCAGGTTGCTGCTCTCCCCCTGGCCGCTTGCCTTTGGCACTTTGCTGCCCATTCGCTTCCCTCAGAGTCTGGGCAAGAGAAGTAAATGAAGTTTTAAGTCACATCTGCCAATGCCGTTCCTCCTTAGATACCGCCTGGTGAAAAACTTGGCCAGGAAGAAGATTAAAATGTCTAAATCATTTAAAAATATACATTACCTATGGATTGCAGGCATTCATGTATTAGGGACTGAAACAAATTTTATACCTTCTGTAAATGAGCGGCTTATTCCAACAATTTGGGAGGAATGTAGACAAGTCAGGATCCAAAGAAAATGAATCAAGAACCAGAATATGGAGAAAGCTGAAAAGAGTGTTGCTGAATCTGGAAAAGGAAAGGCTCAATGCTGATTTCCCGGTCTGTAATGTGAAGGACTCCTATTGGATGACAGCTACAGTTTTTTATAGCTGCAACTTTCTACATAGCTAAGTATAAGATTGATCATTATTTGTCTCTGCATAGAGTGGTAATTATGAGGAAAGAGCTGGGCACTCAGGGCTTTTGCTTTTCTTCAGGATGCTGCTATAAGGTTGCCAAAGATATTCTAATAGTCACTATGAATCCACCAACCTCTACCCCATACCATAGCACTTACTATGTGCCAAGCACTATTCTGGGAGCCCAGGATACAAAGATGAATAAGACCCAGACTCTGCCACCTGGGAGCCCAGAATCTAGTGAGAGAGACAAATGTAAAAACCATCCCCGTATAATATATAGTAAGTGCTTCGCTAGAGCTGATGCACGAAGTGTTATGAGTGGCATCGAAGAACTAAGGACTCTAAGAGGAATCTAAAAAAGTTTCTCCTGACATTTTTGTCAGGTCTTGAGGGATAAGGGGAGGGTATTCCAGGCAGAGGAAAGGAAGGAAGGGCATTCCTGAAAAAGGAATGGGAGGAAAAGGAGCAGCCTGTGGGGTCAACGTGGTGTGAGAAGAAGGGAAGGACAGAAAATTGACTAGAGATGAGACTGGAAATATCACTTTACAGGGCGCCTAGGGGGTTCAGTCGGTTGAGCATCCGATTCTTGATTTCGGCTCAGGTCATGGTCTCAGGGTCGTAAAATCGAGGTCCACACTGAGTTCTGCACTGGGCATGGAGCCTGCTTAAGATTCTCTCTCTCCCTCTCCCTCTGCCCTTCTCCCCCTGACCCCGCCACACTCGCTTGCACTCTCTCTCTCTTTCTCAAAAAAAAAAAAAAGCCAACAACAAACCAGTTTAAAGTACCTTATATAGCTCACTAATTAGTTTGGATGTCATCTTTAAGGCAATGGTTCTTGACCATTAGGAAGTAGTTATTGCAAGGAGTCCAAGAATCCACCATGAATGGCCTTCAGATGGAATATATCTTATGTTTCTGAATATATATTATTGGTCAATGTATGTCAATGCTACACTTATTAATAACAAAATAAACTTAAACTTGTTGCTGAATTTGAAGTAGCTTTTGGTTTATGTAATTTCTCAATTAACAGGCACTAAGAGCATAGCTAACGTGTGGGCATCCACCAGGTGTTTCGACATGAAAAAGGTTCCATGCAAGAAGGACAAGAACTACTGTTTTAGGTAATAGAAAACACATTTTCAGTCAGGAATGTGGAATGATTTGCAGCACTCATGTTGGAATGAATGTAGTTTAGAATGATCACTCTAAAAGATATTTAAGGATGGATTCAAGTGGAGTGAAAGGAAAAGAAAGGATACCAATGAGAAAGCTGATCCCAAAAAAAAGAAAGCTGATCAGTTGAACAGTGATTAGGACCTCCGACAGAACAAACTCATGAGATATATAGAAAGTAGCAATAAAAGGATTTGTTGACAGACTGGATATGGAGGAGAGAGAAGGAGGGAGTAAGGACCACTCCCAGGTTTCAAGTTTGGACACTGAGATGGGAATGGATGTATAGGAAATATGATGGTTGGAAAAGCTAATAAGTTTGATTGGGGATATATTCACTTAGAGGTGCCTGAGGGACAGAAAAATGGAGTCCTCAATAGGAGATGGGAAATGTGACTTGGAACCCCAGGGAAGAGGCAGAGGCCACAGATAAGGGTTTGAGAATCGCTAGAATAATGGGGGGTGGGTGGTAAACTGAAACCCCAAGAGTGAGTGACATTACTCAGAGAGAGTTGTTGATTGCAATAAAGCTCAGAAAAGAACGCTAGGAAATATTAAACTTCAGGGTTGGGCAGCAGAAAAGGACTGGCAAAGGTGACAGAAGACTGAAGAAGATCTGAAAGGACAATGAGATAGAAGATTCAAGAAGAAGTGGCAAAGGGCTAACTATTACAGAGGCAAATAAGAAGGGAACAGAAGGGGCTACCTGTTAGCCACTGGCAACCTGTGGTAAGAACAGTTTAGCAGAGGGATGGACAGGGACCCAGGGCACAGGAGATTGAGTAAGGAAGATTGAGATTGAGTTAGGAAGGGAGGAGATGGAGGCCAAGAGTGAAAGGGAAGGAAAGAGAGACAAAGGACAGGAGATGGAGAAACAGACAAACAAGGAAAATGATCAAATCTCTGAGGTGACTTGAGTTTATAGGTTTTGGCCAAAGAGAAGTAGCCTAGGAGAGGGATCCTGAAGCTACTGAAAGGGAGGAGTCAACTGACAGAGCAAGTCCCAGGGAAAACAGACAGGTCAGATCACCATGACCCCTCCTCCCAGACTACCTAGACATGTTACTAGTCCTTCCCCCTAGGCTGACTGAAAGTGTTCACATCCTACACCGTTGTCCATGCTGCTCAATTAGCTAGAAATGACTTCCCTGCTTTCTCTATCTAAACACTTAGATTCACCTCCTCTGATCCACAGGAGATCTACTCTCCTCTGAGAATCCTTCCCTGATTTCCTCTGCAACTCCCAGACCCTACCCAAGCTGAAACGCACCTTGTGTGGACCTTCATCATCGCCCTTATTTGTATTGTAATTCCTGTTGACCACTCTGTTCTCCTGCAACAGAATATGAGCTCTTGAAGGCAGAGACCTTGTCATAACAAACTTTGTTATCTTAAGTACCTAGCACATTGCCTGATTCATAGGGTGGGGAGCTACTATTAAATATTCACTTTGGAGGGTGCTTCAGTTCTGGCAAAAACGGTCTTAGATATGTAAGATGAGGAAGCTAAAATTTAGAGGCTGTAAGCAACTTGCTCAAAGCCATACTATTAAAAGTCATAACAAAGTCAAAGCAAGTACTTATGTTAGTCTTGCCACGTATACTTTGGCTCCCAGTGAAGAAAGATATAACATTGAATCGATACAGCCCTTAAAATTTTATGCCCTTCAGCCTCAACCAGTCCCACAAAATCAACCCTTTCATGTTTTTCAGAGTATCTCCTTAATACAATCCCCACACATTCCGCCAGCACTTTTTTTCTTCTCTTTGAGAAGCTGATCTCCTATCACTCCATTATTCTCAGCACATCATTACTGATCCTAGCTCAAATGTGACCTCTCCCACAAGCCTGTGTGCTCAATTCTGCCATTAAATCTCACAGGTGCAACTAATGCGGGATCTAGGTCACATGCTTACAGCTCATCTGCTGAGGAGATTGAGAGAAAAAGGTTTGTTTGGTTAGCTTTCTAGACCCTACGATATAGGACTAGCTGGAATAGAGATTGAGTGGATGTTGAATAAGCTAATCTTCAGTTTCTTCCACGGATTGACAGCTTTTCCCTCCGAGTCAGCATATCCCAAATGAAAATAACATTTTCCTATACTTGAGATTTCCGACCCTCCCATTTCTTTGCAGAGGCAGTGCCATTTTTTTATCCACCAAAACACACACAAAGAATTTAAAGCTCTTCTCTCTCTCTTCATTGGCTATGTCCAATTTTTTACAAAGACCCAAAGTTTCCTTTCACGAGAATTGTTTTGTGGATAGACTCATCCTGCTCCATTCCTGGTGTCCTTATTCCATCAAGAGTCTCAGTGCCTCAGGCCTGCCTGTTGCAACTACCTCCCAGCCTGTCTATAGGCCTCCAAGCTCAAACTCTTCCAAAACATGGTTCTGGCAGGTCAGGCATCCTCCTAAAACATGGCTCCCATGATCTCAACTCCTGGTCAAAATTATTCACCTAGAGTAAAACATGTGGTGTTTGATTAATAATTTCTAATATAACCTTTCCCATGAGCTAACACATCCATGGGCAGAGAAAAACTAAAACCCAAGATAGCCAGTCAATCTATTTCTCAAATCTGGGAGGAAATTCTACTAAATACAAAATCTTTGAAACTGAATTGAGAAATTCCATAAAAGATGACATATTTTTTTTCACCTAAAATTGAAAAACTGAAGCCTGAGAGAAAGCAAAGCCATTTTACTCCTTTCCCACTTCCTGCTCCCTGTCTCATCCAGGTTTGTACTTTAGAAAAACATACGTACATGACTCACATCAGGTCTCCATTTGACAGTGCTGTTCTAGAATAATGGTCAAGAACACAAAGAGAAAATTCACGAAAGAAGAAATACAAATGGCCAATAAGCTGCAAAACTGTTCCACCCCACTTACAATCTAACAAATACGAAGTAAAACAAGATACTATTTTTTCTTTCTTTCTTTCTTTTTTTTTTTAAAGATTTTATTTATTTATTTGACAGAGAAACAGCGAGAGAAGGAACACAAGCAGGGGGAGTGGGAGAGGGAGAAGCAGGCTCCCTGCCGAGCAGGGAGCCCGATGCGGGGCTTGATCCCAGGACCCTGGGATCATGACCTGAGCCGAAGGCAGACGCTTAACGACTGAGCCACCCAAGCACCCCGATACTATTTTTTGCTATGAAATTATCAGTTAAAAAGGAAAACTCATTGTGGACAAGGGCTTCCTAAAATGGGCACTCTCATACACACTGGTGGGAACAGAAATTGATTCAACCTTTCTGGAAAGCCATTTGGCAAATGAATCAAGAGCCTGGGAAACACTTATACTTTTTGACCTAGTGTTTCCATTTCTAGGAATTCGGCCCAAAGAAATAATTTTTTAAAATGCAAATAAGGATATTCATCCCAGTGCTATTTTTAATAGTGGAAGATTGGGAACAATCTAAATAGCCAATAATAGAGAAATTGTTAAATATGTTATGGTACTCTGACTTTATTAATATTCTCTCACTTTAAATACTTTAAAAAAAATGCTATCTAGCGGTGAGGAAAATGTTCTCAAAAAGCGTGAAAAAAGCAGAACTTACTTCACAGTATAATCATAAAGAATATTGTAAGTAGTATATATGTCATACATTCATGAACACTGTATTTCATAAAGTTAAGATCATAATTTTGTATTTTTAACACATTTCATAAAGTTAGGATCAGAGTTAAATAATAGAAAAAAGATTATATGTGGTTATGTACAAGTGGTGGAATTATTTTATTTCATCTCTCGACTTTCCCGGGTTTTTTTCCCAAACTGTTTGTGAGTATATACTACTTTCAAAATCAGAAAAGAACTATCACTGTCGTTGAAGTACATAATGACACATCACCTGCCACCCTCTCTTTTAGTTGTTGAGGTCCTCTATAAACCGGATCCCCTTTCCCATTGTTCCCATTAGTCATGTCCTGGTTCCCTCGCTGGGATGTCTGTCCTCGACCCCCACTTTTCCCTAATGCCGTCTGACTTCCCACCGAGCACCAGGCTGCTCTGAACGTGCACGAACACTCTCATTTATCCCATCTAAGAATCTTGAAAGGTAGGAATTATCAACCGCACCTTACAGAGAGAGGGGGGAGAGGAAATGCTGTCTTCCCCCAACTAAACTACAATTTTCATCCACTCTCCTTGCCTTCCGTACACATGTTTTTATCTCAGCGTTGCCATTAATCTCCCCAGTGACCTGGGGCAAGTTAAATGTTAATAAGGCTCAGGTTTCTCATGTAGAAAATGGGAACAACAAAAGCACGGCCATCACAGAGCTGCAGCGAAGATCATAGAAACAGTCCCCTCAGTCTGTTTAGCACAGTGCCTGGCACCTTATTATTATCCCTATCAGCCCTTCTCGCCTTCCAACTCTTTCTGGCTCCCGAGACCCATGTCTTTCTCTGCCTTCTCTATATTCCTTATCTCATAATGGCACTTGATTGCTTTGTGTTACCTTTGAATCTGCAACAATACTACAAGCTCCCAACAGGAAGAGACAGAGTCTTCTCCTTCCTCTCCTCCTCCCACCACATCCAGCACTGTGGAATGTTTTTGCAGTCTAGACCCAATAAACATCTAATTGTTTAAAAATACTGAATAGTCAGTAGCATTGTTTCTCATGTCAACCCCTGGGCAAACCTGTCTATAAAATTTCATGTAGCGTGAGCAGCCAGACTTGTGGATTTGATGGGGGTCTCCCAGATATGTTCTCACACCTAGCCAAAAGCTGAGAAGAGGCCCATCCGCTTCTCTCACACAAACCTAACCCACCTGCCTGTTGCCATGGGATAGAGACATACAGTTCATTAATAAGCAGGGCTCCTCCTAGGGGCGCCTGGGTGGCTCAGTCATTAAGCGTCTGCCTTGGGCTCAGGTCATGATCCAAGGGTCATGGGATCGAGCCCCGCATCGAGCCCCGCATCGAGCCCCGCATTGGGCTCCCTGCTCCGCGGGAAGTCTGCTTCTCCCTCTCCCACTCCCCCTGCTTGTGTTCCCTCTCTCGCTGTGTCTCTCTCTGTCAAATAAATAAATAAAATCTTAAAAATAAAAAAATAAAAATAAGCAGGGCTCCTAAGCAACACCCATTTTCTAGTTAATTGCTTTCCTCTCCTTCCCATCCTGCCCCCAAACGTCATATGCTGAATTTTAGGGAGATATCTCGACCAAGAAACTCACATAAGAGATTTCTTCAAAAAAGCCAGACCTGTCTCTCTGTCAGTGCACACTCATCCCATCTCCTACAATGCCTTGCCACAGGACTCATTACCAGGCAGACCCAATCCAAGATCAGAAAATGAATCTGATATGCTCCAAGGTTTTTAACCCCCCAAGGAAAAAAAATCGCTTTCTTTGGCACACATTGTTACTAAGGAGGGATTGATAGGAAATATTTAAAGAAATGAAAAGAAGTTAGTTTAGGGATAATAAGAAAAAGTTAATCACCCAGAATATTTCACTGTCAAATAGATTCAACAAATACTTTCTGAGCCTTAGCTTTGTACCAGGCACACTGCTAGACATTGGGCATAAAGTGACTTTACTGTTGTTAAATTCCAGCGTGCCCATTCTCTGTCCTTGCCATCCCCTAGCCCACATCACTCCCCACAGTGACTCAGCACCCCACATTCATCCCCAAGCCTGACTCCCTTGACAGCTTGGTGAAAAGTGATGTGGACACAGTAGGAAATCAACAAATATTTGTTGAAGGAATGAACTGCAAAGGAATCCAAGTTTTCGGTTTCCCCAACCTTAAGCACACGACCCACAGAGTGAGAAACATTCACTGGCCCCAGGAAGACAGGATCATCCAAAAGCTGCTCACAACATCCCCTGGAAGTGGGGAGGAAGGAATTCCGGACTGGATGAGTCGCACACACATGCACCAGGGGGCAGAGTGAGCAGCATTTTTGGAGTAGACCCAGGGCCAGTGCCTTTCCAAGAGAGTCCTCCTGGAGCCGTTTGAGACCTCCCAGTAGAACAACAACATGTTTTCTGTGCTTCTCAGCACATTCAGATTCCTAGTCAAAGGGCTGTCTTTGTCGAGATGCTGTATCTCACTGAAATCCAGCCTATGATGTTGGAGTCGGAATGGGAAGGAGAGGAAAGCAACTAGAAAGTATTTCTCAGGTACTCCTCCCCTTTGGTTGGGGAGGCCGAAGGAACAATGGCCACTGGGAAACTGGGACAGAATTCCACCAACTGAGGGGCCCTCCACTCCGCATCTCCATGGCCAGCCCCATAACCGAGACGCATTCTTGGTTTTACGTACCAAGAATAACGTGTAACGTTTGGAGGACAGGAAACCCCAGACCCACACTGTTCCATTAGACTCTTCCTTACTATAGACAGTAGGCACCACTCAAGCACTGTAAGCCTCACATTATCAGGAAATAATTCAGAAATGCAAACTGAAGGAATTCTCCTACAAATGGTATTTATTACTTAAAAAGGGAGAACTGTTTTCCCTTTTATGGTATCTAAGATATCCATTTTTAAGAAATGTTTTTCCAGCACATTGCAAATTACTTCAGAGTTGGGAAATGCTCCTTGCTAGGAAAAGGCTGCATGCTCTGAGGATTGGTGCTCAGTCCTGATCAAAATATTGTTTATTCGGGCAACTACATTCTTCTGTCGGTAAGGCCTGGGGAGTTTACTATTAATCCCAAATGTAAACCCCAGTTAGAGTTGCTGCTTACAAAAGGCGATTACTATTTAACTCTTACGTTCACAGCACATTTTGTAAATGCCTCCAATAAATGAGAAGACAGCACTTAGTCCCAGTGTTATCTCAAGCTGGAAATTCCAATTGCTATCTTAGGTGACCTAAATTACAGCCCCCTTGATCTCCACCCCCATCACAGCTCTCTCCACCAACTGTCCCAGAAAACACCTCACAGTTTGGCCTAAAGCTGAACTTGTACCAAATTTAGAGGGGACAAAGGGAAGGCTGGAAATTGGGCCTGATGCCTGGTAGGGTGTGCGGGAGCCCTTTTCCTACTTCAAAGAGTTGCTGTGTGGACAGGCATTGAATCAGAAGAATCATAAATACACACTGACTCAGTTACCAGATTTAGCAAAACAGATAATATTGAATGGGACATACTTAGAGTAAAAATTATTCCTTGTTTATCTGATACTCAGATTGAACGAGGAGTCCTTCTTTTATCTGACAGCTAGACTGTATGGATACCCTAGACTTGGAAGGAACAGTGACCATACAAGATGGAGGCCCTCAAAATCCCACAGAGAGTCGTTCTCAAGATTTCTTTTCTAGGGCATTCTCAAGCACTCAGAGCAGAAACGGAGAGTCTGAACTACCTGGAGGGCAAGGGCTAGTCCCCCCACAAGCCTGGCCCACCTCTGAGGCGAGATCCGTGTAGAAAGACACCAGGAGAACGTGGAAGCAACCAGATTCTTGCCCGCTTCCTTCCTCTTCCTCCAGGTTCCCTTCTCTGGCTGTCTTCCTCCTCTCTCTCTCTCATGACTCTCCTCTCTTCTCCCCTCTCTGCACCCCCTCCCCCAAACCCAAGTAACAAAAACTTCTGTTCCCGGTAGTTCTCCCGTGCCCACGTGGGGAGTGACTGAGGCCGCTCGGCCCAAGGCGGAGCGGCGGGCAAAGCTGCCTCGGGGTCGGCAAGCCCCAGGCGGAGCGGAGGCAGGGGGCCGCCGCCCCCTCTCCCCTCGCTCGCCGGCCGCCGCCCTGCGGCCTGGTGGGGGCCGGGAGCGCGGCGGGCCGGGCGGCCGGAGGGAGGTGCCCACGGGGCGCGCCCCCGCCACGCTCTTGTCGACCAGGACGCGGCCCGGAGAGCGGCTGCTCTTTATTCAACTGCTGGGCTAAAGGGCTTCGAATAAGAACGTCAACTTTCCGGTAGCGGCGGCGCAGGAGCCCCGGCCGCGCAAAGTTCCGGGCCGGCCGGGACGGCCCCGGGGAACCGGCACACACGCAGCCGTCGTGCCCTTTCTGGCCTTGGGTGTCTGTCCCTCGACTTCCCTCGTCGGCGGCCCCCGGGGCAGTTTCTCCCGCCCACCGCGCAGGCCTACCTGCCACCCCACCGAGCGGCTCTTCCTCTTGCAACGGGAACATCCATCTCGGGTTTTATTTCCTCCCGAGACACCAGAGGAAGCCTCAGGTGGGTTTCCATGTCAACCTTCACTGAAGTCCAAACATTTGGCTTTCTCAAAGGCAGTTTAACCTCTGCCACCACATCCTTAGAGTGGCAGAGGATTTTTTTTTTTTTTTTCAAAGCTTAAAAAAAAAAAAACAAACCTAGAGCTTTCAAAAGACTCGGGCTTCTGGGGGTTTCTATTCACAGAGTGATAACACATCTTGAAACAGGATATTTATAATTTGTTTGGTTTCACGTTTATCCTCCCAAAGCTGAACAGTAATGGCTGAGAGCTATGAAAACACTTAGGTAAGGAGAGGGGCCAGAGCAGAGATAAAAAGGATAATTGGAAACAGGGAAGCAGGCTCCAAGTTGCACCTTCTTCAATGCTCACAGCGTTGCAGGCCAGATAGCTCATGGCTGGCCGCAGCATCCTCTAATTCTGGGCACTCCACAGCCTGCCCCTTTCCAAGATTTACTTATGCAAGCTTAGCTGCAATTTTCCACAGATCCTCAGGCCTGGTCCTGGGCCACCTTCTCCAGTGAGAGACCTCTTGGGATGGGAGCTTGGGGGAGAGCATGTGGTGAACACAGGTTCCAAGCTTTGGAAAAGGCCACCTGGAAATGGAAGGATAACCTGTTGGATAGGGGATTTACCAAGGCCAGGTTGCACTGTGGGAAGGGGGAGAGCAGGAGGGGTGCAGTCCCACGTGTCCAGCCATCAGATGATGGTAATATATGGGTCTAGTGAGACCACACGTGGAATAGCATGTTCCTCATGGCCTCACAAGGAAGATGCACATACTGAGTTGGCTGCCATTCAAAGAAGAGCAATTAGGATGATTAAGAGGCCAGAGGGAGTGACTTAGGGGGAGAGATTAAAAGAATTAAACATGTATACCTTGGCTAAGCTCAAAGCAGAGGGAATGTGGAAACTCTATAAGCATCCTCAGAACATAAACACGAGGAGAACATGGAATTGTTTCACATGGTCCCTGAGAGATGTAACTAGAACTAATAGGATGGAAGAAAAGAAAACTTAACTACCTATTGGAGAAAGCTTCTGAATAGTCCCAGAGCAGCTTTGACACTCAAGGAGTGTCAGAGTCACACCGAATGTTCTCTAAAACAAGAGAGAGAGATACAAAATGATGGGAGAGAATTCGGTTTATACAACAAGGGCTGGTCCAACAGGGATACCTTAAAAGGAAAAAACAAAAACAAAACACCACAGGACAAAACAACAACAACAGGGCAATTCCTTTAAGGAAGTATCCAAAACCTTTGAAGGCTCTTCTACTAACTAAAGTTTATTATCAGATGTTTTAGCTTGGCATTCAAAGCCCTCTCCATCTGGCCTAAGTTCACTTTCCTGAAATTATCTCTTATCAAACCTCAACATAAGCAAGTCTCCTGAATGTTCCTGGTATAGTTCCTCCTTTGTTCATGAAATCCTCCAACCTGGAATTGCTCCTCCTATTCCCACCGTCCAACTACTCAAGTCTTAGCCATTTGGGCGTATTTGCTTAAATCCTGCTTCCTCTGGCTACCCCAATCCATAATGCTTCCTCTCTCTCTCCCTCCTAGAACTCATTTTGGCACCTATCATACACTACTTGCTTTGTTAGCTGATATGTTCTTATCTTGTTAGAGAGGTTATGAGTTTCTTAGAGTCTTCACTTTGCCACCAGCTTTGTGATCCTTCCTTGCAGCTCTTCCAACCAGTGTGAACCCGAATTCACATAATAGTATTCTCTCCTGGTTTCTTCCTCCTTACTGTTCCTTCTTAGTTATTTCGGTCCTTCCTTCAGATGGCGGTGCTCTCCAGAGTTTGTCCTCAACCACTCTTCTCACTTTACATTCTCTCTGGAAGATGGCCTCCAGTCCTGGGGCTGCAAGGATGCTCTCGATGCTGATGATTCCCAAATCTCCATCCAGCTCAGCTGTTTCTGCCTGGAAATCAGGCCTATTATCAGGCATCTCAAACTGAATGTCCCATGGCTCTTTAACACTCCCCAGGTACAAATGTGAACTCATTGTCTTCTCCTTCAAAACTGCTTCTATTCTTCTCTTTCCTGTCTAAGAGCACAGCCCCAACATCCTCCCAGGATGTTGGAAATCTAAGTGTCACACTTGGCTCATTTCTGTCCTTCCTCCATAATCAATCAATCGCTGAGTTCCGTTAACTCTTCAGTGCCTCTGTGTCAGCTCAGGACTGCCTGCATCTTCTCTCTGATTACCTGGTAATAGACTTTGCTTCCTTGGCCACTGGCATGATCATGTTCCTTAAACAATCAAAGTAACTCTCCCCTTGGATACAGAGAGGAATCCAGGTATAAGCACATGATCTGAGCCTGGCCAATGGCAGCTTTTCCTGGGATACTACATTCTGAATCTATCCCAAATCAAAGACAGCTGGTCTCCTTTCATCAGAAGCTGTAAAGACATGATTTCAGAGCCACCAACAGGTCATGTACGCTCCCAGGCTTAAAGAGGGAACAGCTAACTTTCAGAGATAAGCAGAGATGAGAACAAAAATAGAAAGAGATGGCAGCATTCCATTCCCCCCTATCCAGTCATCAAAGAGCCAGCAGCTCTCTTGCCTTTATCCATGATTTTGTTCCTGGGGCCAACAGTTCCCCACTTATAACAGAGCTTCCTTGAGGTCATTTCTGTCTCTTTGAAAGAGTTCTGATTAATATAATAAATTGGTCATGTTCTCTGTTAATTCTGTACATACCGCCATCAGTCTCATCCAAACCACTGAAAGGTTTCTAATTGATTTCTGCAAATAGACTCATTCCCTACTATGTCATTTTCCCAGGGCAGCTACCATGACTTTTCTAGAATTTGAGCCTTATCAAGACACTCCTGACTTAAAAGGAATCCCAAATTCCTTTCCAAGGCTCATGAGGCCCTGCCTATGGGCAGGTAGAATCACCCACTATTTAAATTGTAAGTATACTTATTTATCTGTCTAGCCCGTTTTTTGTTTTATATATAATATATCATTTTTGGGGGAAAATAGTACAATTAAATAAGATTGTTATAAGAAGTTCTGGAATACACAGTTTCCATACCTGTGTAGTCAACCCCAATCTGTTTGCAGCAAAATCTTTTAACTTTACAAGGTCAGTTTAATAATCGATCATGACATATGTTGAGGATAAAAATGTCATCTTCGTCTTTTATTCTTAACTTTTTTTTTTTTAAGATTTTATTTATTTATTTGAGAGAGAGAGAATGAGAGACAGAGAGCATGAGAGGGAGGAGGGTCAGAGGGAGAAGCAGACTCCCTGCCGAGCAGGGAGCCCGATGTGGGACTCGATCCCGGGACTCCAGGATCATGACCTGAGCCGAAGGCAGTCGCTTAACCAACTGAGCCACCCAGGCGCCC
>NC_138375.1:96590215-96781473 GCF_054177405.1 Leptonychotes weddellii | reverse complement strand
TTTTTTTTTTTAAGATTTTATTTATTTATTTGAGAGAGAGAGAATGAGAGACAGAGAGCATGAGAGGGAGGAGGGTCAGAGGGAGAAGCAGACTCCCTGCCGAGCAGGGAGCCCGATGTGGGACTCGATCCCGGGACTCCAGGATCATGACCTGAGCCGAAGGCAGTCGCTTAACCAACTGAGCCACCCAGGCGCCCCTATTCTTAATTTCTAATTTCCTTCTTGAATCTGCCTTTTAGGGTGTTTTTTTTTTCCAATTTAGGAAAATTGTACACCATTTTAAAGTGTACAGTTTAGGGGCACCTGGGTGGCTCAGTTGGTTAAGCGTCTGCCTTCAGCTCAGGTCATGATCTCAGGGTCCTGGTATCGAGTCCCGCACTGGGCGCCCTGCTCAGCGGGGAGTCTGCTTCTCCCTCTCTCTCTGCCACTCCCCCTGCTTGTGCTCTCTCTGTCAAATAAATAAATAAAATCTTTAAATAAAAAATAAAATAAAAATAAAGTGTACAGGTCAGTGGCTTTTAGTACATTTACAATGTTGTATAACAAACACCATTATCTAATTCCAGAACATTTTCATCACCCCCAAAAGAAACTCCGTACCTGTTAATAGTCACTCCTTGATCTGTCATTCTCCCAGCCCCTGGCAATCATTAATCTGCTTACTGTCTCTAAGGATTTGTCTATTCTGGATATGTGATATAAATAGAGTAATAAAAAATGTAGTCTTTGTTGTCACCTTCTTTACTTAGCATAATCTTTTCAAGGTTCATCCATATTGCAGCCTGTATCAGTACCTTATTCCTTTTTGTTGCTGAACAATATTCCATTGTATGGATATACCACATTTTGTTTATCCGTTCATTTGTTGATGGACACTTGAGTTATTTCCACCTTTTGGATAATACGAATAATGCTACTATGAACATGCGTGCAAAAGTTTTTGTTTGAACATTGCTTTTTAAATTTGGGGTTATATAACTATGAGTAGAATTGCTGGGTCACCTAGTAATTCTGTTTAACTTTTTGAGGAACCACTATTTTTCACAGCAGCTACACCATTTTACATTCCTACTAGCAGCAGATGACGGTTCCAGTTTCTCCACATTTTCACTACACTTATTTTTCTATTTAAAAATTATTATTTATTATAGGGGTGCCTGGGTGGCTCAGTCGTTAAGCGTCTGCCTTCGGCTCAGGTCATAATCCCAGGGTCCCGGGATCGAGCCCCGCATCTGGCTCCCTGCTTGGTGGGAAGCCTTCTTCTCCCTCTCCCACTCCCCCTGCTTGTGTTCCCTCTCTTGCTATGTCTTCCTCTGTCAAATAAATAAAATCTTAAAAAAAAAAGAATTATTATTATAGTCATCCTAGTAGATAGGAAATGGTATCATGTGTGTGTGTTTCCCTAATGACTAAATGACTAAGGATGTTGAGCATCTTTTTGTGTGTTTATTGACCATTTGTGTATCTTCTTTGGAGAAAGGTCTATTCAAGTCCTTTGCCCATTCTTAAACTGGATTATTTGTATTTTTGTTGTTGAGTTATAAGAGTTCTTTATAGATTCTGGATACTGGACTTGAATCAGCTATATGATTTGTAAGCATTTTCTTCCATTCTGTAGGTTGCCTTTTCACTTAGGGTTCTTTGATGCACAAAAGATTTTCATTTTGATGAAGTCCAATGTATCTATTTTCCTGTTTGTTCCTTGTGTTCTTGGTGTCATACCTAAAAATCTATTGCCAAATCCAAGGTCAAGAAGAGTTTCAATCTTTATGGTTAGATCTTTGATCCGTTTTGAGCTAATTTTTGTATAGAGTGTGAGGTAAGGGTCCAACTATATTCTTCTGCATATGGAATCTATCCACTTATCCCACTGCCATTTGTTAAAGACACTATTATTTTCTCATTGCATGCTCTTTCCACCCTTGTCAAAAATCAATTGACTGTACATCTATGAGTTTATTGCTGGAATCCCATTTTTGTTCTTTTCATCTCTATACCATCTAAGCTGATGCCAGAACTACACAGTTTTGATTACAACAGCTGTGTAGTAGGTTTTGAAACTGGGAAGTGTAAGTCCTTCACCTTCATTCTTTTTTCTTTTCAAAATTGTTTTGATTATTTGGGCTTCCTTGTAATTTCATATAAATTTTAGGATTAGTTTGCCTATTTCTTCAAAAAGGCAGTAGGAATTTTTTTTTAACACTTTTTTTTTTAGATTTTATTTATTTATTTATTTGAGAGAGAGAGAATGAGAGAGAGAGACCATGAGATGGGGGAGGGTCAGGGGGAGAAGCAGACTCCCCGCCGAGCAGGGAGCCCGATGCGGGACTTGATTCCGGGACTCCAGGATCATGACCTGAGCCGAAGGCAGTCGCTTAACCAACTGAGCCACCCAGGCGCCCAGCAGTAGGAATTTTGATATGAATTGCAGTGAATCTGTAGATCCACTGGGGAGTATTGCCATCTTAACAATATTAAATCTTCCAATCCGTTTCTTTAGGTCTCCTTTAATCTCTTTCAACAATGTTTTTTAGTTTTCAGTGGGCAAATCTCGCACCTTCTTCTTTAAATTTATTCCTAAATATTTTATAATACTTGATAGTATTATACATGGAATTATTTTCTTAATTTTATTTTTGGATTGTTCATTTTTATTGTATAGACATGCATATGAATATTTTGCACTGGGAAGAACACAGAAATATTATTGGCTGATGATTCTTTTTGCCCTAAGGATTATGGAAGCAGCCTTATTTATAAGCTCTGTAACTTGTATTTAAGTCCATCCACATCTGCTGATTTACATGGAAAGAACTGATATAATCAGAAAAAGTCTAAAATGTGTTTCTAATGACTGAGATACTGGGTAGGAGATGGAAGGATTTAGGAACACAGATTAAAAAAATCTTTTCTACATTTTATGATTCTGACTATGCAAAGTAAACAAACAGCTTTGCCAGTGGTGTCAAGAAGACGTTGAGTTTTCTAAACTGTGATCCAGAAAACACGGGACAGAGTATGTCACAAAAAGTCCTGCAAGAATGTATTTGGTAGGGTGCCTGGGTGGCTCAGTTGGTTAAGTGTCTGCCTTTGGCTGAGGTCATGATCCCAGAGTCTCAGTATTAAGCCCCACATCAGACTCCCTGCTCAGCGGAGTCTGCTTCTCCCTCTGCCCTTCCCCCTGCTCATGCCCTCTCTCTTGCTCTCTCTCCCTCTCTCAAATAAATAAATAAAATCTTAAAAAAAAAAAAAACCATGTATTTGGAAAAAGATGCATCAAAGAAATCAAGAGAATTTTAAACTAAATTTCAAGAGCAAGTCTATTTAATAACAGCTATTCTATGTACACTGACTTCAGCACTTCGAATGTGTTCACTCATTTAATTCTTACAAAGTCCTATGATATTGGTACTATTATTATCCTCATTTTATAGATGAGAAAATTGGAGCCCAGAAAGGTTAAGAACTTCACAAGAAAACAGGGGCACCTGGGTGGCTCAGCTGGTTAAGCATTTGACTCTTGATTTTGGCTCAGGTTATGATCTCAGGGTCATGAGATTGAGCCCCCCTGTTGGGCTCTGTGCTAAGCAGGGAGTCTGCTTGAGATTCTCTCTCCCTCTCCCATTCCCACTCCTCCACTGCTCGGGCATGCACACGCACACGCTTTCTCTCTCTCAAATAAATAATCTTTTTTAATTTTAATTTTAATTTTTTTAAGATTTTATTTATTTGAGAGAGAGAATGAGATAGAGAGCATGAGAGGGGGAGGGTCAGAGGGAGAAGCAGACTCCCTGCTGAGCACAATTTTATCTCTTTTTTAAAAAAAAGATTATTGGGGTGCCTGGGCGGCTCAGTTGGTTAAGCGACTGCCTTCGGCTCAGGTCATGATCCCAGGGTCCTGGGATCGAGCCCCACGTCGGGCTTCCTGCTCAGCGGGGACTCTGCTTCTCCCTCTCCCACTCCCCCTGCTTGTGTTCCTGCTCTTGCTCTCTTTCTCTCTGTCAAATAAATAAAATCTTAAAAAAAAAAAAAAAAGAGATAAAATTGTAGATAAGGAAGGCCAAAATTTTATCACATGTTCTGCTTTCAGTCAAATAATACTTCTAACACATGTCTACATGGTTAAGAGGTTCCATTGCTATTATATCAGTTTAATAATGTATAGTAAGAAAATATTATTTAAAAATAAAATATTTCTGGGGCACCTGGGTGGCCCAGTTGGCTAAGCGTCTGCCTTCAGCTCAGGTCATGATCCCAGGGTCCTGGGATCCAGTCCCTCATCGAACTCCCTGTTCAGTGGGGAGTCTGCTTCTCCCTCTCCCTCTGCCCCTCCCCCCCGCTCATGCTCTCTCTCTCTCAAATAAATAAATAAAATCTTTAAAAGTAATAATAAAATATTTCTCCCATGATCAGTCTGGCCAGGCTATCTGCAATTTGCTCCTGTGACATTATCACCTCCATTTCTGAATTCTTTTATTTATTTATTTTTACTTATTTTATCTCTTAAAAGAAGGCGTAAACAACAGGGAAGCTGCTGTGCTAGACTTAATTCCAGCCAAGAAGACTTTTGTTGGTGATGGGGAAATTAATTATAAAAACCTAGCAAGAAAGTCGTAAAGTCATCTGTGAAATCATAATACTGAACATAGTTAAATGTTTCTCTTAGACTTTAGAAAATCAGCTTTCAATTTATTATTGATTTTTAATTTTACTAGAGTGTGGTAAGAGGAGTGTTATGTCAATTATTTGGCATAAGATTTATGTTAGGCCCCAGTTCTAAGTAGTCGGTTTTTGTCCAAGAAAGAGTATGCTTCTGTCTTTTACATGCATGGTGTAAGCTATGTCCATTGGGTTAAGTTTGCTAATTATGTGGTTCAATCTTCTCTGTCCTATTAATTTTTAGGTTGCTTGATCTTAGCAATTTGTTAAGTGATGGATTAATATTTTCCCAATTTCACCTCATACATTTGTCAGGTTTTGTTATATCCAATGCTGCTAGGTACACATGTAAGTACAGGATTGTCATATTTTCCCAGAAAATTATTCATAATGTCATTAATTAAATTTTCATATTTTCATTGAATAAATTGTTTATATTATCATTAAATACACAGATTTTTTCATCTAGTCCTGAGTAAATTGTTCATATTATTAAATAATTATATCTTTGTATTATCATTATGTAATTTATATTTTGTTAGTCATGTAATATTTTTTATCTTAATATATATTTTTTAGTCATGTAATATTTTTTATCTTAAAATCTATTTTTTTCAGATATAATTCTTACTACACCAGCTTTTTTTAATTTAAAATATTCTTGGTACAATTTTTCCATTTTTTTTCAAATTTTCTGTATACTTAGGCTTTAAGTCATTTCTTGAAACCATAAATAGTTGGATTTTGCTTTTATAATCCAATCTGACCATCACTGTCTTTTTTTTTTTATTTATTTATTTTTTAAAGATTTTATTTATTATTTGACAGAGAGAATGAGAGAGAGAGAGCACATGAGAGGGGGGAGGGTCAGAGGGAGAAGCAGACTCCCCGCCGAGCAGGGAGCCCGATGCGGGACTCGATCATCACTGTCTTTTAATAATTAAATATTTACACATATTGGAATATTTTTGAACTTATTTTTACCACTTAATTTTGTGTCATCCCTTTTCCTACCTTCTTTTGGATTGATCCACGGTTTGTTTTGTTTTTGTTTGTTTTTAATTTTTTTTCACTTTTAATTTCTACTTGTTTGGAAGTTACATTCCTTTTATTATTCTTTAGTAGTTGCCTTTGACTTTACAGCTTTATAAATTAACTTTATAAACACTGTCTTTTCTCTACAAAAAGGTTTACTGCAATTTTGATTGGGAATCTGTGGATCAATTTTGGGGGCATTAACATCCAACAAGCATGAGAAATTCTTTAAAAATAAATAATTAATAAAGGAATCTTATCTAATTGCATAGTCTTCATATTGACTCCTACGGTGACAAGGAATAACTTGTCCCAGCTGTTGGGAGTGTTGCCAGTCAACAGACTGAACGATAGACTCTTTTAAGATTGCCTTAGCTGCAGAGAGCCACTTGGCCCAAGGGCTTGTCCTTTCAGGGGAGACGTCATCCAATGACCGATGGAGGAGGGTCATAAAGGCCTAGCTATTTCTGCCCAGTGTGGGAGAACTCTGACTGACTGTTTTAGCTCCAGCTTGACCTCTCCCTCCTCCCAACCTTACTTCCTTCCCCACCTTCCACAGGTGTTGATCATGAGAGCTCTCCCTAATAAACATCCTGCATGATGAATTCTGTCTGTCTGCTTCCTGGAGAAATTGGTACCAGGAGTAGTCTGGGAGCACAGATGGTAAGATCGATTTAGAACTGGGTCATTTATAGCCTCACCTCGTTGCTGGTAGGTGGAGTACAAATAGCCCAGCCCATGGTACAATGTAGAGATCCAATTATTACAACCTCCAGTTTTGGTGCATTGGAATGTGATACCAGTGGAAGGGTATATAAGACCTGGAGCAAAGTATCAGCTTTTGAGGTAAATGAGGCAAATAGTAACTTTATAGCTAATGACATTGAGTGGCTATTGCTAAGCTCCATGGACATTTAGGAAAAGATAATAAAAGGGTGGAGAGCATGCAACAGGCAATTGAAAATGATATGTGAAAGCAAAGGACTTCCCAGGTATCACACAAAAAGGCTCTCAGCTCCTGGAGGATAGCAGACAAAACTGAGGACCAGGACTTAATCAGCAGAGTAGCCAAACTCCAAATAAGGTTGAGCTTCCAACTGTGGCAGGTATGTTATGCCAAGGTTCTGGTTGGGAAAAAAATGAGATCCTAAATTAGTTATTCTAAACAAATTCACTTCCTTTTACATGGGCTACTGCACTAATACATTAGGGAAGACAGTGCAGACAGAATTTATATTCCATTTAGTGAGGCATATATAAAGTGTATATAAAGACATATATTCTTGTGTGCTGAGGGGAGAAATACAATGGACACTATTTATTCAATGAAGATTAAGTTACACTGTGCCAGGTATTGTACTAATTGTGAAAGATATAAAGATTAATCATGGTAGAAAGTGGATAAGAACAGAATGCAGGGATGCCTGGCTGGCTCAGTTGGTAGAGCAAGCAACTCTTGATCTTGGGGTCATGAGTTCAAGCCCCATGTTTAGCACGAAGCCTACTTAAAAACAATAACAACAACAACAAAACAAACCCCAAAAAACAGAACAGAATGCAAAAGTGCCATTCAGTGGATCTGTTTCCATCTGGAGTGAGGTCCTCAGTGGCATGCCACAAACCTCAGGCTTGCCCATATCTTAGTCAATATTGTTATCCATGATTTTGGTAAACATATATGGGAGAGCTATTTGTCACATTTGAGAATGACCAAAATTAAGCAGAACAGCAAGTACAAAAGATGCCAGAATCAAGGTACAATCAAGACTAGAAGCAAGAAGGAGAAATTTAATATGGATAAATAAAAACTTTACATTAAAAGTGAGCATAGGATGGCAGGGGGGACACGGCTTGATACCACTTCATGAGGAACAAAGTTGGCCTTGAGCTCAATATCAGAGTGAGCTCTCAGAAGAGAAATGTATTGTTTGGGGAGTGGAACATGATCCACAGAACACCTGGAATATTGTCTTCTGTTCTAGGCACCATATTTTTATCTTTTATTTTTTTAAAGATTTATTTGAGAGAGAGAGCTAGAGAGATCATGAGCAGGGGGAGGGGCAGAGGCTGAGGGAGAGAGAGAAGTCCAGGCAGACTCCCCACTGAGGGTGGAGCCCAGCGCGGGGCTCGATCCCAGGAACCTGAGAAATCAGGGCCTGAGCCAAAATCAAGAGCTGGCTGCTTAACAAACTGAGCCACCCAGGTGCCCCAAGACACCACAATTTTTTTTTTAAAGATTTTATTTATTTGACAGAGAGAGACACAGCGAGAGAGGGAACACAAGCAGGGGGAGTGGGAGAGGGAGAAGCAGGCTCCCCGCACAGCGGGGAGCCGGAGCAGGGCTCGATCCCAGGACCCTGGGATCATGACCTGAGTGGAAGGCAGACGCTTAACGACTGAGCCACCCAGGTGCCCGACACCACATTTTTAAAACACTGATGCACCATAGGATGTTGAGCAGGTGGCGGTTAGGGCCTGAGGGATCTGGAAATCATACCATAAGAAGAAAGGGTGAAGGAACAGACCAGAAGAACCTAGGACAGAACACTGAGTGGAAACATGATGGTTATCCTCAAGTATTTGAAGGACTTTAGGTAAAAAAGAGAGTATCTTTTATTCTGCTCCAAACAACAGAATTAGGACCAATATCCCTTTATGAGAGAATTCCAAAAAAAGCCCTCCCACAGACCTGTGCCATAGACTGGCATTGTTCAAGGACCACTTAGAAAGTATAAAGGACTGGGAGCTTGGGTTTGATATTCTCTAGAGACTCTTTGGACTCTAACATTCTGTCAAAATCTGCTCTCAAATCTTTCATTCAGACTCAGGCATAAATGATGGATGATAAATGTGTAGCCTCCCTATTCCTCTGGTATCCAGATTTTAACAGAGTTAAAGACATATTAGAGGGTTAATTTGCAAGCTCACAGTGCGAGGCATTTTAGCCTACACTTGGAATGAATACGGAGGAATCTGGAGCCCTTTCCACTGCCTTGAATTCACATGGACAGAACAGCTTTCCCCCATGAAGCTCAGATCACTTTGCTTTCCTGGCACAAGGAAAAATTCTGCAAGAATAATGTATTTGTTGTTAAATCCGCTATTCCAGCAGAGGCCGTCATTGCTTCCCAGGGAACATCTTTACATCACAAAAGCATCAGTCTCCTTTTAAGATGAATGAATGAGTGAACAAAAATGTCAATGCTTTCATTTCCTTTAGTCAAAAGCCATGCTTACAGTAATAAAAGACAAACCAGGGTAACTGAGTATACATGAAAGAGGGAGGAAGTACCTAGTAAAGCTTACATTATAAAAGCTCCCTTGGCTGAAAGATTTGCCTGTCTGGATACAAAATTGGCATTTCAGAGCCATATAATTTATGTAAACAGTAGCCGCTAAGATATTTTATCTTGGTCATGTGCATTATCTGAAGAGAAAAAACTGGAGATCCTCCTTGAGGACAACTTCCTGCTGGAGCTTTCTGGATGATTTATCCAGAGACTGTGTATGAGGTCACCTCTTTAGGTGGCAGACACTTCAGATATAATTATTATTACATTATCTGAGTACTGCCTGAGTCTGGACTCAGAACCCCTCCTTAGCCACTTAGGGCCGGCTGACTTCTCTGTAACCATGGCCGACAGCTGTCTACACACAGTCCTGCAGCACCCAGCTCGACTGGGAATAATTAGCCTGTCTTGAAGCAGCTCTTCCCCCACTGAGACTGGCTGGCAATGATGTTCTTCAGGGACAGCCTGTGTGTGCTTCTAGTGTGATGTGTTTGCTAATCTCATAGATGTGTGGCGCGCCTGGCCTAGGGTTTAGAGCAGGTCTTCAGAACATACATGTTGTCTGGGGGGACTTGGGAGGGGTATGGAGGTGTTTGTCCATACGTAGTCTAATTCCTCACAGGAATGAGGAAACAGCAGATGAAGTGAAGGGGTTGGTAAAGAAGTGGAATAAATAAAAATAGACCACAAACAGTAAGAGAGCCCAAGGTCACCTGGGTCCCATTTCTGTGGTCTTGAGTCACTTCAGGGAGGTTCAGACCCTCAAAGGCTTTTAGAGGATCCATTTAGGTCCAGTTGCATTTGAGTTTTCCAGTGGCCTTTTGACAGACTAAGAACAAACTGGAAAGTAAAGACCACCGTCAAGGAGAGGCCGTGGACAGCACAGGGAGCACAGTCAGCCACTTAGCACTCAATCTGAGAAAAAGCTGTGACCCAGGCTTGAGACTCACCAAGGTTCAGATCCATATGCACCGGCATGCTTGTGGACAGAGAGGTGGGGGGAGCTGGTGTGCAAGCCTGAAAGGGGCTAGCAAAATGATCACGGGCAGTTCTGTCTGAGAAATCACTGTTTTTTCTTAGAGGAAGCCTGGAGATTTCGAGACTGTTTCTTGGCAATTCTGTATTTCTAGCAGGAGCTACCCAAACCACTGATCTTGGAAATCAAGAGGTTGTGTTTATCTGTTCTTAGGTCTGACAAGTCTGCTTCACACTGCGGGAGGGCTTTTGAAGCACAGTTTCCAGATAGTATCTGAAAGCCAAACACACACACACACACACACACACACACACACACACACACACACCAGGAGAGGAGAAAATAATCTGGGAGTAATCTGAGCCTGTCAGAAGCTGATAAGATCCAAAAAACCTAAATCCCTAATGACACACAGGGCAACTTGTAAATTCATTTACTGACTCCAAAATGATCTCTTTCTTGTTGAATACATTTTTTTCTCTTTACATAAACTTTTTGACTGTTAGCAACTTGTTTTTTAAATGACATAAGAGTGCCCTCTTCTAATTGGTAAAAAAAAAAAAATCTCTTGCATCATGGAAGATGAATCATTACAGGACCCAGACATCCCCTCAGTATCTAATTTCCTCCACAAACACTTAGGTAGGAAAATGGGTCAGAGGAGCCCATCATCCCCGTCATATTCTTTCTTGTATGTTTAATTCAACATTGTTTTGTACTTATAAGGAATTGTTACACTAATCATCTTTTTGCCAAATTGGCCATAATATAATCCACCTACCACTGACCAACTACAGAAGAAAAATCAAACAAACGTTTTCTGTTGTTATCCTTTTTTTCCTAAGGGTTGAGCTTCTGAAGCCAAGAGGTCACTTGGACTATGTATACAACTTTGGTAATTGCATTCCTAGATTCTACAAAATGCCACGGTGCTCAGTGGAGTCCAAAGTAGCTGTTGCAAACAATGACAATTACTGCCCAGACATTTTCAAACACAGCAGGTTACTGGCTGAGGCTGTGATGGAAACCCTAAAAAATATATAAATATTTTGAAATGCTCTGTAAATCAAATTGATGCCCCAGACACACAGCGGACTGTCTCGGAGCAGCTGAAGTCATTTGGAGGCTGTGAGGCTTTGTGGAAGGGTGTTGGAAAACTTTTGAGCTTGTTAATATTCAGCCCAAATGTCATAATTAAATGATTTTTAGGTTTTCTCTCTCTCCAGGGATGGAGATCACAGTTCTGTCTGGTCCCCCTCACCCTGTAAAGGCCTCTACCCTGTAAAAATGATTACAAACCCTCCAATTCCCCACTGCTCCCATAGGTTTGGTAATCCCGGCATCCGATGAATGCCATTGGATGGTGACTGACAATTGTTTATGGAAGGGAGGTCTGAGGCCCTTGCCTCACGGTGATCTGAGAGACCTTGAGGAAAGCCAGTTGGGGTCAAAGAGCAACAATAATGGCTGCCAAAGCCTCAAGAAATCTTGCTTAAGCATGCTAACATTTTCTGCTGCATTGGATCAGCCTGAGGGGGCTCAGCTTGCAGAGTCATGGTGCTTTCTGTTTGGGGTCTGGTGGGGCTAATTTAACCATGGCTGATTTCTGGAGGGAAGTTTCCATGTCTTGTTGAGTCTAGGGCTAAGGTAAGAACTATAACATTAATATAATCTCACAGGACAACCTGCCAGGAAGGCCAATCTCATCCTGGGATACACAAGAGTCTGTTCCAAACACCCCCCTATTGCAGGCTGCCCTCTTCTACCTATATGGAAGTGGGAAATTAGAGCTCTACCCAGGGCACAGCCTTCCTCCAAAAGGAAGAGTGGACCCTGCATGAGTTGGGGAGAGTTTCTTTTCCTAATAAGTATATATTATGGACTGAATGCTTGTGTCCCCACAAAATGCATATACTGAAGCCCTAACCGCCAGTGTGTGGTATTTGGTAGTGGGATCCTTGAGAAGTGACTAGTTTTAGATGAGGTCATGAGGGTGGGGCCCCATGATGGGATTAGTGCCCTAATAAGAAGAGGAAGAGACACCAGACCTTGCAGAAGGAAGCCATATATAAGCCAAGAAGGGGCCCTTACTAGGAACTGAATCTACCACCACCTTCATCTTGAACTTCCCAGCATCCAGAACTGTGAGAAATACATATCTGTTATTTAAGCCACTCAGTCTGTGGTATTTTGTTACGGCAACCCAAGCTGACAAAGTACACTTGCAGCTTAGGTAAATCCCTGAATTCAAGTAAGTCATTTCCTTTAGATGTTGGAAACTATGAAAAACAAAGATGCACCTAAATTTCAGTTCTTTAAAAAATGTTTGTCAGGTCATGGGATACAAAACAAAACAAAACACAGAAAGACACAGACCCTGTCCTTAAGGAACTTGTATACTAGAAGAGGAGGTAGAGGTTAATAAAGATGAGCTGAGTAATACATTTGTGTTGTAACTGAGTACAGTATTAATTTATTTACAACATTTTGCTGTCTTTTTATTTTTTACATGGCATGTATTATGCATTATTTTCTCTTCCCCAGTGAATAGTTTGTGAAGGAAGAATACTACTATTATTTAAGGATCAGGAAGCTGAAGGGATCACAGTTATGTAGAAGACATCTTGATTTTTCACTTCCTCCAATGTTCCCTTTAGGATGCTTCTTGCCTCTCTGTGCACATGCCCCATGCTAGGAACTGACTGTTGAGAGACAGGCTGCTTTCCGTCAGGCAGCTCTTATAGGTCCTGGGTAAGACTTGTTGAGCTGCTTGCAACATGAACCCAATCGCTATGGTCTGAACATCTGTGCTTCCTAAATTCATATGTTGAAATTCTAACCCCCTCTACCCCCTGCCCCCGAAGATGATGGTATTTGGAGGTGAGGCCTTTGGGAGGTGCTTAGGTCATGAGGGTGCAACCCTCATGAATGGGATTAGCGTTGTTATAAAAGCTCCCTTGCTCCATCCACCATGTGAGGATACAGCGAGAAGGCTCCAGCTAGGAACCAGAAAGAGAGGCCTCACCAGAATATAAACATGCTGACAACTTGATCTCGAACTTCCAGCCTCCAGAACTGTGAGAAATAAATTTCTCTTGTTTATAAGCCACCCAATTTGTGGCATGTTTTTATCAAAGCCTGAACATACTAAGATACTAATGGAAAGGAAAATGCCTGGGTCACATACCAAACAATGGGAAAAACCAAGGCACAGATTCCATGACTGCCCCGCTGTGAGGCAAAGCACAGTAGCTGTTAACAGAAGAGCTAGAAAAAACATACCATGTAATATTGGGACAATACTGCTTGTTTGGGATGAAAAAGGTGCCCCTGTAGTTTCCTTCTCTAGAATAGCCCATGACAAGTCTATTTTCTCTCCAACCTGAAAATCTTTAAGATATTTAAAGATAGGTATAAAGACTAAAAATTCATCTCCATGCCAAATATTCTCTGGTCAAAGTCCTCATTCTTTAATATTAAGTCCTCTCCTATGGTGATTTACGTGTTCGTTCTCTGGTTTGTCTCTCTATTTCTCTCTTGTCCCTAGCACAGTCTCCAACAAAGGTCTCTCCCACTACCTGAAAGTAGAGTGCTCCTACGAAACCCTTCATAAACCAAAATATATATATGTATTTGGGAAAGATCTTTTCTTATAAATATTTTTTTTAATTTATTGACAGAGAGAGAGAGCACAAGCAGGGGGAGCAGCAGAGGGAGAGGGAGAGGGAGAAGATCCCTCCACTAAGCAGGGAGCCTGATGTGGGGCTCAATCTCAGAACCCTGGGATCATGACCTGAGCCGAAGGCAGACGCTTAACTGACTGAGCCACCCAGGCACGTCCATAAATATTTTGAAGTATATATCCATTGTCTGTAATTAGCAAATGTAAAAGAAGTCTCCATAAATATTGCCTTTCTTGTACCATCTACACACTAATAGATGTTGGAATATATAGACATATTATGAAAATAGACTACCTAAAAGAGATGAAGGTTCCCAGGTGTCACTTGCTAAGCACCAGATCATCTGATTGTCTTGAAGATTAGAAAGATCTATCTCACTGTCTTCCTCTCCTTTGTTGAACTAACAGTATAGTGTCCTACACATGACTTAATTCATGTAATTCAAGAACCACTTACTGAGTGGCTGTTAATTGCAAGATGTCGTTTCAGCTACATTTCAATATTTTCTTTAAGTGATGGTTTGAGGAGCTACTGGTTTACTGCCGGAGCACTGTCCCCACCACTTGTGGAATAAAGTCTAAATGCTTTCATTTGACCTGAAAGTTTCTTGAGTTCCTTAAGGTTATGAGAATTGCAAATAATAGAAATGAACTCCAAAAAAAAAAAAAAAAAAAGAAAGAAAAGAAAAGAAAGGATCTGCCCCAGATTTAGAAAAGAAAGAAAGAAAAAAGAAACGAACTCAAACTAGTGTAAGTGAGAAAAGGAAGATGTAGTATAAGGACTCAGAAGCATCTCACAGAGTAGCAGGAAGGAAGTGCGTCTCACAAGGGACTGGAATCAAACCCTGGGGCACTGTCAAGAACTAAGGCAACTACTTCCTTCTTGGGGCCTGATGGGCTCACATCTCTGGCTAACTCTGTGTGGCTGCTTTTTCTCCTCTCTGTTTAGATCAGCCTCCTCTGTGCCTCCATGCACATGAGAGATGTCTTCTCCACAGAGCACAAGTTTACATGTCCCTCGGGTCCAGCCACCCCCAGAGACTAGCTGCATCCTTGCATCCCAACTCCACATTCCTTGGAAGTCCCATTGGCCCATCCAGACTGAGATTCCACTTGATCAGCTACAGCCAAGGAAGAAGGGCCACATGACCCAAATATGTCTGTGAGGCTCTCACATGATGGATGAGGAGACTCTTCTCAAGAAGAGGGGCTGCACAGACACCCTAAAAGGCATCAAATCAATTCCTTCACAATCTAACTTCATGATTTCTGTGTGTCTTGTTTTCAGACATTCACTGTGATCATCTCAAACTTTTTGTCTCATTAAGTGTTGCCTCTCAGTTTTCAGTCCTGGCTTCTCAGTTCCCTCCTTAAATACGGAGAGAATAGTGCTGAGTCTCAGGATTTGTCAAATGATCTTCCGTAGGACTGATTCTTGGGAGCAGGTTTAGGAGATACTCTAAACTTTGCCAGAATCTTCAGTACCTTTGCTTGAAGTAGAGCCAGCACTAGATTCTAGCAAACACGCTCCAGGAACAAGGACATATGTTGGAGTATCACTGCAGTCACTATTTGACAATCATCCAACAGGAATGATCCACCCACAGGAATATCCAAAGAGCAGCACGTTTGCACTCCAAGAACTGAGGGGAAGTGGCAGGCCAAGCTCCACAGGTGACTGAGATGGTGATATAGGACCACCTTGAGATTTACCAGAAGCCAAGGCAACAGCCCTGGGACACCAACAACCTCAAGACCTTGCATTTTGTGGGATGTCATTTGAACCTCACATCAACATGTGGAGAAGGTAAGTATGAGCTCCACTTTATCTCAGGAAACCGTAGCCAGTGATATCAGAGAGGTGATAGAGGCAGAGGGAGGAAACACCTTTTCTGACCCCTCATCTACTGCTTTTTCTGTCACAGTGTCACTTGTGCCCTCTGGCTGCCCTGTGCTTTGAAGATTTTTTTAAAGACAGGGCTGTCTGTGCTTCCAAGGGGACAGCAGCTAGGTTTCTGAGGCATAGGGCATGGAGTACAATGCTGTTTTAGTATTCCAAGGAACAGATGTAAACAAGTGTGATTGGGCCATGGCAACACCATCCAAGGTCCATCTCCCTGGAGGCCCGGACCCATCAACAACAATCCTGTCATCTTGGACAGCTGGTCCACCACAATCAAATGCCAAATCTCTACTGACTGGCAACTTCTGGCTTTGTATTTTGTCTTATTTGGTGAATCAGTTTTTAAATTTGGTTTTTAAAAAACAAGTATCTTGCTTCTTTGGTTAAACTAGTTGGTTTCCATTTCATTCTTTTTCAGGACAATTCAGGGTACCGATTTTTCCCTTGCTGATAATCAACTTCACACTGCCCAGCCGACCTGAATGGACGCAGCAGTGTGGGCACTCACAGGGTTTCTTGAGCCATATGCTCATTTTCAGAGATGGGGCTGAGCTGAGCCAGGCACGTGTGGAGTCTGTTATTTGCCAACTGTGTTATCCAGTGCCTCAGATGGTGATCTGATCACTAGGGGGCAAGTCTTTCCTGTTTGTCACCTGTGGAGGGCCACACATCAAGGACAGCAGAGATGTCTGGTGACTGTCTGCTTACCTCCAGCACAGGACACTGACCCGGGCTGCACTCACTCCTGCTCTGCTGTTCTCCTGCCCTGTTTGGGGAAGGTCCCCATTTCACATCACCAATTGTTGGCCAACTTGTGAATCAAAGCCAAAGCCATGTTGGGCTTTTTTTGGATGTTTGACAGGTGACACTTCTATCAGAAGAGTCCTGTGAAGGAGGCCAGAGGTCTGAAAAATGCCTTCCTTGGCGGGAAGGCAGGAAACCTAACTCTGGGACTACTTGTACCATATGACCAGGGAAAAGCTGACTCATGTCTTCATAACTCAACTTCTCCTCCTCAAAAATGGGGATGAATCTGTCCCTCAAACTTCCTGAGGCCACTGGGAAGGGTTGGGAGCTGTGTTCAAAAGTACCTGGGCCTTGTGGTATTAAAAAAAAAACCTCCCTGCTCATAAATAGGCATGATTATTCATCATTTTGTTACTACTTTTCAACTTCTGGCAGAATCCCATTTCTCTACTCATGGACTGAACACTTAAACTACTCAGAGAGCCAGTTTGTCCCTCCCTCCTAACAGACTGCCCACTCATCAAGTATTATTTATTGACCAGTCTCATGCACAGGGCATACCACTGGCAGTTTAGACTGCAAACCCTCCGAGCACACAATGTTTCTAACTCTGTGTTTAGTACAGCAACTAGAAATTAGCAATCAAGAATCAGTTGCAATCATCATCTTGGGCTATTTTCTGTCTGGCAAGTGTATGCATCCAGGCGGCTGCCACAGGCCTTCTTAGCAAAAAACCCTCTTCTCCTTCCTTCTGTCTGCTCCGCAGCCCAAGGGACAGCAGCCTGCTCTTTGTGGGTAGCAGCAGCTCTCGTAACTGTACCGATTTTGGGCAGACACTGAGGGAAGAGGCGAGAATTCCTGTAGAGTTACATCGGGAAAGAAAGGATCTGCCCCAGATTTAGCAACTTACACATCTCAAGTAGAAGAAGAAAACTTTTGAATTTTGAAATAGAAAAGAAAACCAAGAACAATGGAGGGTGTTTTTATACAAGCTAAGGAAGAAAGTTGAGGGATTGGGCTATGGTGATTAATGGTCCTGCCACTCCAGGTTTGGATACCCCTATCTGTCTGAAGCAATGGCTTTTCCTCTTGGTGCTCTGGCAAGAGCTCCAGAATTTTCCCATGAGCTCATAAGGATGGGCTCTTTTCATTCCTCTAGATAAATGTGGAGGAGGCAAGATTTCACAATGCAATCTCAGAATAGTCACCCTCATCTAGAACCTGGCTCACAAGTTGGGAAGCCAAGCATGTGGCAGAAAAGAACATTCTATCTAAGGCAACATTTTCAGGAAGCATTTCCCCTTATGGGGATAATGCAGGGAAAGAGAATCACTCAATTGCTATGCACAATATGTGCTAACAAGTCAACATTTCATTGTTTTTAGTGTGGATATGTCCTTCCAGTGCACTCAAATGAACATCCAAAATGGAAATCATCCATGCAGTGCCTATTCTTGACAAGACAATCTCATGGCAAAAGGAAAAAAGAAAGAGCCAACCACCAAAGGCCAGGATATAAAATATATCACATATGTTTAAATTCCATTTGCTAAATACAGTGAGTCATATGACCAAGCCCAAAGTCAATGGGCAGGGAAGCAAACTGTTCCATAGCAGGGACTACTTCAAGTCACACGGCAAAGGGCAATATGGGGAAACAGGAGAGCAGCTGGGAACAATAATACGTTCCACCACAGCCCTGTATCATAAGCCACTTATCTGGCTAGTGTGTCCTATCCTGTAGGCTTAGGATCTTTTCCCAATATCTGCATAGTGCTTAGAAGATGGCAAGTCCTTGAGGGTTTTCTTTCTTTTTAAAATTGTAGTCCAATATACATAACATAAAATTTACAACTTAACCATTTTTATGCACACAGTTCAGTAGCATAAGCACGTTCATTGTTGTATAAGCATCACCATCATCCATCTCCAGAACTTTTCCTTTCTCTCCAACTGAAACTCAGTGCGCATTAAAACTAACTTTTTACTCCTCCTCCCCCAAGCCCCTGGCCACCATCCTTCTACCTTCTGTCTCTATGAATTTGACTACTCTAGGTACCTCGTATGGAATCATACAGTACTTGCTTTTTTGTGACTACCTTCTTTCACTTAGCATAATGTCCTCAGGTTTCATCCATGTTATAGCATATATCAGAATTCCCTTCCTTTTTAAGGCCAAATAATATTCCATTGTAAGATAAACCACATTTTGTTTTTTTTATCTGCCGATGGACACTCAGGTTGCTCTCACCTTTTGACTCTTATGAATAATGCTGCTATGAATATAGGTATAACAAATATCCCTTGAAGTCTGTGTTTTCTTTTTTTCTTAGAGATTATTTTTAATAGAAGTTTATTCTTAAATGTGCGACAGGATCTAAGACAACACTTCATTCCAGCTATAGGTGGCAACAGACACTATGACAGAGAATCCAGATGTTTAAACAGGAATGGAATTAAGGATCACCATTGCCTCAGGCACAAGGAAGAGCTTCCTTTTTGCCAGATTTCTTAATTCCACCTGTGGCCAGGGGGACTTCCCCATGGCCTTTGGCCTTCACTTTTAGAGTTGTTTTTGCTCCTCATTCTGTTTCTGCTTGAATGCCATATCTTCCTCATCCATTTCCTTGGCCTGTTTCTTGGGCTGCATCGGGGCTTCCTGCTACCTTCGTGGCCGGAGGGACATCTGCCTTCCCTTCCCCAGACCCTACCACTGGAATCCTCAGAGTCTCTTGGGGGTATATACCCAAACATGGAATTCCTGACACATATGATAAATCTACATTGACTTTCTGAGCAATGCCCACCCTGTTTTTCATAGATGGTGGCCTTTCTCATCCTTACAGTTGCGGTAGGCAGGGACTTCTGCTCTTGAGTCCCTCGGCCTGCTTCTTCTGATGATGGAGAGTATTAATGAGAATTTCGGGATTTGGTTGACTCACTTTCTTTCCTACATACGATTGATGACGGGTGGAGGCAAATTTAGAAGCTGTATCAAGCTGTGGGCTGAACCAGACTTTTTTTCAGGTACCATTCTTCAATATTAATGGCAGAAAATTATCCTGCCTCTCTAGTTTGCTGCTGGTAGGGTTTATTATTATTATTATTCTTTTTTGGTTTTGTTTGTTTTATTTTGTTAGGCAGGGGGAAGAGAGCTTCTATCTTATTGCTTTATTCTGTCATCTTATTCTGGAGATCTGTTTCTTCAATTTTTGCTTAAAATTGTAATTTACCTTCTATACCATTTCAGGGGTGCGACCTGTCACGAAAGAGAGTGCAACTTCAGGCTAAAATGTTTTAAACTTATTTGTGGGCTACCACATTTTTCATAGCTTGTCAACATAGTAGAAAGTTCATTTTAATTACATTAACAACTCTCACTAGGAGCTGTTACAATTTCCTTTATATGGCAAGGCCAGTTCTGTGGGTTTGAATACCTTTGCTTTCATGAATAATTCAAGAAGGCAGTTAATAAAGATGAGTAATTGTCCATATGCAATTGGGGGTAAAATGATGGGAGATTATTCACACTTTTCTCAACAAGAGCTATGATATCATTTGGCCAGGGTTCCTCAAGCTCCCTTGCAATGTAAAAAGACTTTGAGGGTTATTTACACAAATCTCTGCTCTAAACTTGGATGGAACTAAATAAAGCATCTCTTAGACTCTTAGATATATGCTCAACAGGTTCTGCAGGCCTCAGCAAGGGAAGCTTTAAGTGATTAGCTCCCAAATATCGGGCTTCACACTCAGGCATGCTAGCCCCAGACGAGGCCTTCAGAGACCTGATAGAGTCCCTTGGTCCTACAAATAGCTGATCCCTGCCCCTGGTGGCAGACGCAGCTTGCAGTAGAGAGGCAAAAATACCGCATATAGTCTCTGCCTCCCTGGTGCTCGTGTATGGAGTGTGGCTCAGTTCTGGCCACTGCAACCAGAGGGCAAATTTGCAGGGGTCTCTGAACACTCTTCCTCGTTGGAACTGACACAGCAGCAGAAACGGCCTCTCTTCTTGGCTAGCTGCTGGCTCTTCTGTGTGTTCCCCTTGGAAATGTTGTCGCTGTCTTACAGATGAAGGGAGCCATGGACACTTAGAGACAGGAGAGGGGAAAGGTGGGAGGAGCCCCTGAGTCTTCCAGGACCTTGTGGCACCGTGGGCTTCACTCTGGAACTGTCCTGCTCTCAGCGTTCAAATCACTTGTTTAGTTTTGTATGCTTATAATTGAAAGTCTTCTTATTTGAAAATATGTTAAATACAAAAATAAGGACGATGTAGAGACTTCTACTAAAGTGAAGTGAAATGTATTCACTTTTTTTACAGTTCAAATGTACCTTCTTTTAGAAAGGTACCTTTTATGGTAATAGTAACTGATAGATTTTTTTTTTTCTTCAAAATATCCTTACTTGGCAAAGTAAAATGTTAGCAACTCTACGTCCATCTCCAAAGTAGTTTTGAAATTTTACTGGTCCATGGAATCTGAAAGTCTGGGAACCACTGCTCTGACTCGAGAAAAACTCATTCTTGGATTAGGACTCAGAATTGGTTTTGAGCCCAGTTGCTTTCCTCTCTGGCCACTCTTTACATGCAGGACTTATGAGTCCAACTCCGGCCCTTCACTTGGCTTCCTACTTACAAAGAACACAAAGGAAAGAAAAGAGTAGTTCACTAAGCTTTAATTGTTTTGACTACGACATCAGTACACTAGTGCTCTCTCTCTTTCCATACACACCCCCCCATCGCACACCCTGACACACGCATGCACAGAAACACACACACACGATGGGGACGAACTCTTTCCTTACCATGTACCTACCCATCACCTACGTTCACCATTTGTTAACACTTGCTCTATTTGTTTTATTGCTCTCTTTCTATGCCACCCCATTTAAAAAAAAATCAATTGCTAACATCACTACACTTCCCTACAAAAATAACTCAATTACACATTTGATTCCACAGTTGAGCCTGGTTACAATTCATTACTAATGGTTACAGCTGGCAATTTTGCAATGGCGTTGGAGACTGAAGGGGAAGTTTGAGAGAAGTTTCATTAACTAGGGTAGCTTCTGACATGCTGATAGTAAAAAAAAAAAAAAATGTGGCTAAAGTCATCTACGGCAACAAGGCGTTACAGCAAGGAATGTTTTCTGATGCGGCTAAGGCTCAAAGCAGTCACTGTCAGAGGGGCCAGAGGAGGATTTGTTTTCTCCATGAGTTACTTGTTTTTAGAACACTCTTCTGGGACCAACAGGCAAAGACCTGGATGTTCCTCTTCCCAAATGTGATTTGCACCAGAAAAACAGGACCAGCACTGGTGGTAGAAGAGTTGTTTTTCCATAAATCCTGGTCTTCCGCAGGCCTGCTAGGCTCAACTTGCCAGAAGAGGAATCTCTCAACCTTTCCCAGCCCCCCGTCTCCTCCTCTAGAAAATCAATTATAATGATAACAAGATAAGGGACAGAACGCACCTATAACTCTGCCTGGAATAGAGCCCATAACAGGTGCACATGACGTGGTGTACACAATTATAATTACTTTCCCCAAGTTTGATGACAGTATTGAGCAAATTCAATTGTATGATGAAAATATAAATATCTTGTTAACAGTACTTAGTCATTTTTTAAAAGAGTTTTTATCTTCTAGAGACAGATTCCAAAGTATTTAAAGATGAAATGATGTGATGTCTGCTTAAAGAAGCCACAGTAGAAAAGAAGAGTAGATGGTAACAAGACTGGGCATGTTGATCACTGTAGAAGCTGAGTGAAGGAGCCATCATTAAACTAGTTTCTCTACTTTTGCATAGGTTCGAAATTTTCCAACGTATATAAAAAACAAACAAAGGTTGGCAATTTCTTGCCTAAAGTAAAGGACATTGAATTACATATTTTCAACAGTATAAGAAACACTTCTCATTCCTCAGCATCCCCTGCTCTTATAGAGGACATTGCATTAAATAAATACGTTATCACTCATTCTTTTCTTCATTAGAACTCCCTAAAGGGACCTCATCTGTCTGTCTTATCAGGGTTTTTCTCCTAGTCAATTATCAGCAATTGAATTATTATGAAGTTGATAAAAAAATCAATCTGGTTAAACTATTTGGGGCAAAAATATAAACATGTTTTAAGTGAAGTTTTCATGATTCATGGTTGACAATGGACTCCAACGGTGTCCCTGACCACGGCTGTCATTGTTAATTTTGAGAAACAAGAATTCCTGGCCACCCAAGAAGGCTTGTTAAAGTTGTTTAGGGAGAGAGGGTATGAATTTAAAATGATTTGGTTCTTGGGGAGGGGGGGAGGTAAAAATTGTGATTTTAAGGCATGATCCAGCAAAAACATTGGGAAAAAAATTTTTGATTTGTGTTGATATATATGAGTATCTGGTTTATAAAAAACCCATGGTGAAAACTCACACTTGGAAGTTAGATAAATAGAGAGTAATTATCCTCTTCAAAGGACATACTCTCAGAATTTCTTAAGATGGTAGTCTCCCCCCACGTGTTTAAGTATCTGTTTATACATCATTAACAACTTCCTTGAAAACTCTAGGGGGAAGACAGGCCAAAGAGGAAGACACTGGAAACTGGATTTTTAGCCTAACACAGCCAGTTAAAGATAGGCTCATCTCACAAGTATCATTTAAGCAGATGGGAAATGCTTCAAGCTGCATAAATGGAACACATGTAGAGTTGTGTATGTCAGGCACATCTGTATGGCTGCTGACTCAGTGACGAGGAAGCACAGCTCCAAGTCTTGCACACTCAGCCACAGCTTCATTAATGTTGCTGACAGACCTTGGTTAATTAGCCCTCTGGAAGGGCAGTTGTTTTTTTCTCCAGAGACTCCAGGAAGGAGAATCCTTTAAGGACAGCTGTTTGCTAACTTCTGGGTCTGAGAAGTGGTTTGGCTTCCTGGATCGAAGGGTTTCTCATTCTGGGGAGGTCAGAGATCTTTCTTCTCCCTGACAGACAACATGCCATTTAGGGGGTCCAGTTTTCCAGCTAATTTTAGAATTTGCAGTAGTAAATCATTTAGTGAAATATTATATTAATTTTGAGTTGGATTATAAAGCAATGCCAACAGTTTTTAGACAAAACACCAGCACTTTTGTATACAAATGACTGAAATCCTTTAAAGTAGTCACTTACTCAAAGCATAGTTGGAGTTCCTTTTGTGTTATCACCTGGGGTCAATTTGTAAGTCACACTAGATACTTGTTGCCAAAATTATTATATGCAGATCACTCACCAGATTTGGTTTTGGGCTTTTGCAAAATTCAAATCGATTCTACCCTGGGAGATAGTCCAAACAAACAATTTAAAAACTGTCTTGAATGATGATTTTACTCTCACAATGAGTACAGAGTAATCTCCAGTAATTACTCTGAAGGGGACAATACTCATCTGGAGTGTTAAGTTCTAATGTACTGACTTTAAAAAGTCAGGGGCGCCTGGCTGGCTCAGTTGAAAGAGCTTACGACTCTTGATCTGGGCGTCATGAGTTCTAGCCCCATGTTGGGTGTAGAGATTTCTTAAAAATGAATATATAAATAAACTTAAAGAAAAGCCAGACATAAAAGATGGTTGGTGCATGTAGTTTCTCCAGTTGAGATCAAATGTGGGATGAAATAAAACAGTGTGTCTCTCGCTATTTCCCTCCAGCAAGTCTGCCACATTGGTGGGAAACTGGGCCCTAAGCATAGTAGGTAATAACATCTTCCTAGCCCAGCCTACATTCAGAAAATCTTCAAAACTAAATGTGGCTCCAAGTTATTATCTTGTTTCAAAATTTCAATATATATTTTCTCTTTTTAATCTCAAAATAAAATATTTAATTTCTCAATTTTGCTTTTTTCTGTTCTAAAGTTTAAAACGATGAATCATATTATTTCTTATTGCAATTAGTTTGGCTGAAATAACATCTTCTGTTTTGCTTCCCATTTTAATTCAAACTCATTATATTTTAGCCACTGCTGTAGGTGTTTTTTCAGTATATCAAATAATATTCTCATATGTAGTTATTATCTAGATACCTAGGATGATTTCCCAGATACATTTTTTTGAAGTTGAGTTGTCCTCCTGCTTTGTTTTTATATTTAGATACACAGCACTAGGTAATTTTTATATTTACAATAACATACCCCCCTAAAACAGGAACTAAATGTCTATTCATTTACATCAGATTCATTTGAATCATTAAAAGTGAAATACCCAAATTGATGATGGGGAAGAGAACAGTTAAGTGTTTTGATTGCCTTTCGACCACAAAAACATTTCTTAGTGTACTGAAGCTTTAGTTTTCCTTCTCCCCGGCCCCTGGCTGGGGAGGAGTTGAGGCAGAAGGGCAGAGGCACATGAGGTCCATCTCGCCAGGCTGAGTCAGGCCAATGCAGCTGCTGGCCTGGGCACAAGTGTGGGCGGCCACCTGTGGCTCCCAGCACAGCTGTTTGGTAGAGGGCCAGCCAAAGCCCAGTCGGTGGGGTGGAGGCAGGTGGCGAATTGGGCGGCCAGTACATTCTGGCATGGGCTGAAAGAACACCTGGTTCCACTCTGTAGACCCACCACAGAAGGTCAAAGAATGTGCTTGCTTGGCAGCAACCTGATGGTCCAGCTCTGACTGAAACAGAGAAACCCACCTTTCTTGAAACTTACCCGAAGCCAACACAGGAATCATTCTGCTCCAGTTGTGTTGAAATAGGTCAGTGAGGCCATCGGGCATGTCTGGAAATGGTGTGGGGGGCTCTTAGACAGGAACAGGCTCTGTGATTCAAAACAGGACATTTCATGGGAGGTGAGAGCCTTCTCTTGTATTTGGCTGCCAACTATCATTGCAGACACCATATATCCTTGAATATCTCTGACCTTCATTTTCCTCCTCTTCCCACGAACTCTAACTACATGCTTAGAAACCACTTTGGGTCCCCACGTATAATTTTGTCACCAGACATAGGAATTTTCATAGTGAACACCACCACCTACAGAGACAGGAGCCCAAAGTTCACCTTTTCCTGACCCCCGAAGCCCCGCCCAAGACCTCAGGCCCACTGCTTCCCAGGAAAGCATTTCCTCTGGCCTTATGAGTCACTTTCTCTCTGGTAGAGGAGCATCCTTCCAAATTTCCCGGTCCCAGATGTAGACCAGGCAGCAACCGTCCATGTGCCAAAGAGGTGACACTCTCCTTATTGGTTCTGTGACCACTGGAACTTACTCAACCTTTCTGAGCCTCAGTTTTGGAATTTGTAAGTAGCGATGGACAGTATTGTCCTCATAGTTTTGTTGTAACCCATCCAATGAGAGAACATATGTTAAGTGACTAGGATAGAACCTGTGTACAACAGGTACTCAGCAAATATTGGTCGTATAAATGAATGACCATGGCTGATGCCACTCTCTAGACACAAAGAGGCCACACCTGGTCTGGACAGGCCCTGGGCTAGAACTCCCTGCCGACATCTTTGCTTGGGATTTCAAGGGCCTCATCTCACAATTACTGCCCTGTGGGTCCATAAGGTAGCCTGCTATGCACAAAAGCCCTTTCTGGGCACAGACCAGGCCTTTCCAAGAATCGCATTGGCCTTGAGCTAGTAGAAGCCACCACTGTCAAGCCATTGACCTGAAGAAAGCAGTCTGACTTCTGGGAGGCCTGCAGCTGGCGGGATAACTTGCCCCTTTTATGTGAAACATCTCTAAGGTAACATATCCAAGATAAGGTCCAAGAAGAGATCTCTGGATCGAATTTCACAAAATTTAAAGTCTGGAGCAATGAAATCTTGACCGGTCAGGCATGATGTTCTGTGTCCTGAGGTGAATGGGAATATTCAGGCTCCCTAACCCCTGGACTCTGGACATCAGGTGCTATTACCCTTGTGTAACCACACAGTGTTGTTCTAGTAAAGACAGATATTGCCCTGGAAATTATCTTTCATCATCTATGCAGCTCAAGACTTTCGGTGGGCTAACAGGAGCCATCAACCAAGAGACAATACAAGCATAACCTTGGTTTCCCCACAGAGTGGAGCCAGCCCTCACACTGCTGTTAGATTTCGGGCCTCAGATACTACCTGTGGATCAAGTGAGGGACAAAGAATGCTAGAAATAGCCCTCTGAGAAAAAGATGGAAGACCATTTTCCTTTTAAGTTACAGCTTAGAGTTTTCAAGTCTGAGGTACAAAACCATTGTGAACAGCTCTTCTTTTTGAAAACATGTTAGTTTATTCCACACATTCTGATGATATGAATGAGACAGAATTCTGAATGCAGCTTATCTGTCGCTTTTTTATTCAGGGACTGATTTTTTCTCTTTCTTGCAGCCACTTATTTAGAATTTTCCAGGCCTCCAGGACTGTGACTTTTTTTTTCCTCCCTGAATTACATTTTTCCCCTTTCTTTTAAAAGTAATGAAGATTATCCTAGTCACACCAATTCACACATTTTTGTTACAAAGATCAATAACCAACTTTCTTCCTAATGCACCTGAAAAAAAATATCACCTGGCCTTTTGGAGCATAAAAGCTTAAGGATGATCCTAGTGCTCTCTGGAGAGTGGCAGAGATCTCCACGGAGGGTGGATTGCCCTTGGAGTTAGAGCCCTAAGTAGGAAAGTACCCTTTAGATATTTCGAAGGGAGAAAACAGTTAACTGGAAGCTTAAAAACAACCGTAGATGAACAGATAGACTCGCATCTGAGGAATCTAAGCTAAGGCAAACCTTATTTCTCGTTATTCCCCCTTTCCCAACCCCTTTGCAAATGCAGTGGGAAATTGATACAGCTGGTCCCAGAGTCTTCTCGTTCACTGAGCATTCATAATACTCTAGCCACATTTGGCTCCTGGAATGACCCTGAAGAAATACTCTCCAAGACTATCTAATCACTGCACCTGATTTCTTCCAGTATATCAGATTGAATGTGTGCGGGGGTGGATATGGAGGAAAGCAGACTGAAGCACAACCTGCTTGGGCATTCCATATCTTCTTACGTAATTGATGATATTGTCATTATGAACACACTCAAATAGCTAAGCATGCAGGAGGGTCACCTTCCTTTTAGTTGCTGAGTTTCAAAAATTGCTGAGTTACCTTTGCATGTGATAGTACACCCCAGCTCAGCAGTGGCTGAACCATTAGTTCAGCCTCAGAGGAAATGTCTGAAGGTGGAAAAGTATGTCCCTCATGTTCCTATGCTCTCTGTTGAATCTGAGTGGAAAAATCCTTCTTCAAGTTATGAATACTTTTGTTCAGCACCTTTTCCACAATGAAATATATTACATCCTCTTCTATGCTAAAGAATTTACATGGAAAGCAAAAGGAGAAGGGAGGCAAAATAGTCATGAGTCTATCTGGACTTCCTTTCTAGGGTTAGAATAGCTGACTAGTGGCATCTGGGGATAGAGATCCACTAGAAATACCCAAAGCCCTTGTATTTAATAGCACTGAAATACAAATAAATGCAATCTCTGAGGAGGGTAGTAAGGATGCAACAAATTATCTCAATCCTGGATACTACCTGGATAATTTGGACAGTGTAGTGTGGTATTCCAAAGGATAGATTCCCCCTACTGCAAGTTTAACACCAACTTTTCAGGGAATAGACAACTTTCATCTGAATCATTCTTACAAGCTGAATTTTTATTTTTACTAAATTATCTATGTTAAAAAAAAAATCTGTGCCTGGTGTGGAATTTCACTCCATCAAGTGTTACAATGACTTTTTCATTTTCATTACAAGCAGGAGAATGAATGTAGGACAAGTGTTAGGAAACATGGCAATAAATTAGAATATAATTTACAAAAGCAAAAAAAAAAAAAGTAACAGTGTACCACATTAATACTGAGTATAAAATAATAAGCAACAACTAATCACAATAATACAAAGGTAATTTCATTCTGTATTATTAAGGATACCTATGTGACATTCACTCCAATAAAATTCCTAACGAAATGGACTGTTTGGGGAGTCATATGTATCTCAAGGGCTTTCATCAGTTGGGTATATTTACCTTTCCTTTTTTTGGCAGGACTTTATGTCAGTGGCAGGTACTGCTCTCAGCCATGGGGTACCAGTTTCCTTGGGGCTCCCTAAGTAGCCCACATAGCATGCTACTTTTGGGAAGTCCTGCCATGGTGGCTCAGCCTCCACTGACAATCCTATCGCTAGCATTTAGGAAGAGAGCATATCACGTAGCCACGTGGTTGACTACAGAGTTAGCAGCGGTATTGTGATGTGCTGTAGAATACGATTTGTTTCCGCACTCAGGTTTAGTCCTGTCACATTCTGTGCTCGGTTCCTTCTAGCAGAGTAATCCGATGCTGCGCCAGGAAGCTCTCTGCTCCTGGCCTTGCGGCACTAGCTGCCCCCTCTTCTAACGTCAGTCAAGGGAGCCCAGAGCAATGGTCCTCACAACGTTAGTTTCCAGGTGAGGTGTAGAATAGACTTAAGTCAGTAATGTAAGAAATCTTTTTGGAATAAAAACATGAGCTGATATTTATGTGGGGAAAACCAGATCCTAACAGGAAACCTATGCCTAAAATGCCACAGAAACCACTCATCTTTTATTTATTTCACCAGGGCACATTAGCACCAAGTTAACTGCTCTTTGCAAGGGACCAAGGGAATTCAGTGCTGGGGCCATGCTGCTCATGGGCTGCCTCGTCTTCACTGAATAGATGGCACTTGGGCTTGACTTCTCAGGGCAGAATACATAGGGGCCCTGGCAATTTCTGTGTATTGTCAGGAGCTTTCTCTGGCAAGCTCAGGGACGTGAGCTGTGGTGTTGAGAGAGAAAGCAGGCGAGAAAATAGGGATGACCACGACTGAGTGTGCAGAACAACATCCCGTGCTGACTGTCCATAGCAAACCTGACGTTTAGGTTGGTTTTTGAAGTCTGTGAGTCTCTTTTCCTTTCTGAAAAAAGCTAATCATCTACCTTAGGTCATGGTGTAGGCGATACACCTGACATGTAGTCTGAGCACACACAGTGACGGGTTTAACTCAAACATACTCTTTAACTGCAAGTAGTATCTTTACAAAGTAGCCATTTGGTTTGAGTTTGAGGTGCTGGTGTAGCACGGTGTACACACCTGTAGGATACAAAGCTCATTCATCAAGAACCTGCTGCAAGCTACAAGTGTTCAAGTACAAAACATAAACAAGTACCCTCTTTTTTTTACCTTTCTTTTAATCCCACTGTTGAAGCTTTTGATGAGCATGATATGAAATTATTTGTGGATAGGGAAAATATGAGCTAGTCAATTTAATTTAGGATTCTGGATTTGATTCTAGAATTGACTTGCCCAAGAAACTTGGTTTCACATTTAATTGCCATTCAGAGTATCCATAACAAATACAAAATAGTTGGTTGAGTGACTATTAAAATTATGCTTTATGATCTTTAGGCTTCATGAGTTTTTCTTCTTTGGTTGTTATCCCTTGCCTACTTTAAAACTCAGAAATAGCACATTTATGTGCAAGCACACTCATCTAACCCACACACTCAAAAGCGCCCGCACACACACACACACACTTGCTCTCATATAAATAAATGCCCTTCTGCCATATCAAAGAAGGGACATCTGGAACCCATCACAATTGTCAGCAAAAGGATCTGCCTGGTTGTTACTGAGCCAGTCTATCTTTTGCACGGCATCATTTCAGTAAGCTCAACACGCGTGCAACAATCCAACGGGGCAGAAGCTGCTCTGTGGCCGCTGAGGATGTAAACACAATTGAGGTGGGGTGACTCAGAGAAGAACTGAGGCATCCTGTGTGATGGCAGCAAAGGGCCTGGTTCTTCGGCTCTACCGTACCCCTGGTCTGGCTTCTGCATGAAATCGAAATGTTTTTCTCTTAAAGTTTTAATGGAAATCTCAGCTTCACTTGCACAATGGCAAGTTGGCCACAGTCTTTTAGCACAGAATTTACAGACTTGCACAGCGGCAGTAACTGATGCACTGCCTTCAGCTAAGTCCTTCACTGTTGTTCGGTTTAATAGAGTTTATACATGGCTCACAGCAGTGTTCAGAACAGGGGGATTATTCCTAAGGAAATTAAGTGGAATGAAGAAAAATAATACAAACTTTCATTACTTTTGATTTATAATTGCTCCTTAAATTACAATTAAAAGCCCGTTTTAGAATTTAAATTGTGGTGCTGTTGTAGTGAGATAAAGTATAGTAAATATTTTTAAGCTATGACTTAAGATTTCTGAATCTTCTTTTACTTCCATAGTTGACCAAGTCATAACAGCTACATTTTAAACAGTTTTAAATACAAATGGATTCAGTGTCATTGCTAAGTCCATAATAAAAAATATCTTAATGGTCCAAGGAGGTAAACAGGCTATTGGATTTACTCGAAAGAACACAAACGTTCCACAGTAAGCAAGTCTCCCTGTGTTGTTTGGATCTCTCCGATCTGGCATTCCCTCCTTAATACCGTGTCCAGCACTTTGGATCAATAAATCCCACTTCACAGAAGTTAAAATAATATTGAAATCCTGTCAGCTAGGGCTGACCAGTGGTTACGTTTTCCACAGGGTAATGCATTTGCAAGGCCATCAATCCTCTTCCTCTGGGTGGCTCTCTTTGATGGACGCATTTCCACGATGAAATGACAAGGCGCTCTCTCTGGCTTTCCATGGGTCAGTGTCCTTGGCAGGTCTTACAACACATCTGTCTGAAGTATGCTCGACTACAGAACTTGAACTTCAGCACCAGTGGGCAATAAGCCACTTTGTTCACATCTTTGCACTCTAACGAATGGGGGCAGAAAATGGAAAACAATTAGAGGCACATAAACAAGTGCATAAACAAGCCAATGGGACTGCATGTTCGGCAAGGACCCCCTTGCACCAATCCACCTTGACTTCCACATCCATGTGGTTTTTGTTTTTGTTTTTAAGCATACCCTGTCTGGTACAGCCTACCAGAAACATTCTTTTGATAGATTTTAACACAATTTAAAAAAAAAATGATTGCAAGGCTTTTCTCCCAGACTTTTATAAGTATGGTACATGCCCACTGTGTCTTGAAAGAATTACCATTTGTTGGGATAAGTGATCACTTTAGACAGCTTGGAAACATGAGTCATTTTTCTTACAGCGCTTTTATTGCTTCTTTCTCAAGGGTTATTTTATTCAGCAGTGCAAGGTTATCCAAAATCAAACATGAGTTGCATTGTTTGATACCAAAGTACACATGTCTCAAGAGAATCTCTGCATCTGTGAGGCATGGGGATGGGCCTGGGTGAATGAAAAGGATTGCTGACAGTGGCCTAGATTCAGCAACTACACTAGACAAAGAGGAAAACTTTGAGGGGTTGGCCTCAAATGGCAGCAGTCTGTGGGTTATGGAAACATGTAGAAATGTCTTTTTTTAATTTGGAAGTGAGACATGGCCTTCTTTTTTCCTATGTGTATTTTCTCCTCAGTGCTAGAATTGCCACAGTTGAGGTCTGTAGTTCTTGCAGCCAGAAGGTGAATAAATGATTCTTTCTCCATCTCCCCTTGAGGCTGGTTGCAGAAGATGGGGTGAAGGGGCCAGTGTAGAGAAAGGCACACCAGTCTTTGATCCTCAGCACCCCTCTCACCCCCCAGATAACCCCACTATTTCTAATAATGATATTCTTCTCTAGTCCTCTGGTCACTTGTATCTGGGGATTTTAAAATACTTTGTAAACCTGGTAATTAAATTTCCATATGCCTCCCAGAATCAAAGTTCCACCCTCATTTTTCCAGGTGGTTATACTGAAGCATCCTGGGTAAACTGCTGAAGGTATTTAGAATCAGGCAGAACCCTGGGTGAAGTTCAGTGTAACAGGACAGTTTTGTCGTTGTTGCTTGCTTGCTTATTTGCATGTTTTTCCTGGTTTCAGAAATCCACTGAAGTTCTAAGAGATCATATATATGGTACACAAGGCATATGATAAATTTGAGAAATTATATGCGAAGGAATGGGAAAGTTTTCCATTATTATTGAGAAGTAAGGTAACAATTTTATTGATCTCACGTTCCAGGCTCTTTCAGTGAAAGACTTAAATTTTAAACGGGAGCCCTCAATCTTCTGCAAACATAAACGCTGTCACCAGCAAACTCCCTTATTCACAATTTGACTTACAAAGAGAATAATAGTTCGAAATTTGAATAGAAACTTTCTGCACTAGGATTCTCAGTAAATTTAAGTTTTGGCTGAAAGAACGGCGGAGAGACAAGAAAAATTTCTTTAAACTTTGTACTAAAAAGAAATCAGATGATATTTTGTGAATCAAGTATGAATTTGAGGTGAAAAGATCTCCACATATTTTAATTTGGAGGTCACCTGGCATTTTTTTTTTCCTTTTCCTCTCTGTCATGACCAGTAAAAAGTAATCAAAACAGGTTTAGACTAAGAATATTTTTGTCAGGGGGAAAAGGTTTTATCAGTGTTACCAAGAGGGATATATTGTCAAGGTATTGCAATTATTAAAATGATGAGAAGGGCGCCTGTGTGGTTCAGTGGGTTAAGTGTCCTTCAGCTCAGGTCATGATCCTAGTGTCCTGGGATCAAGCCCCCTCCCCACCCCCCACAGGCTCCCTGCTCAGCGGGGAGTCTGCTTCTCTCTCTCACTTTCCCTCTGTGCTCTCTCTCTTACTCAAATAAATAAATAAAATCTTCTTTATAAAATGAGAAAAGCCAACACAGTATCATTCATCTTTAATTCCAAATCACCACCCTAATGGGGCAGCCCACCAGCAGAGACTACCCCTCAGAGTTGGCAGCGGGGCTTGATGGATCGCGTCAAGTTCAAAATAAATTTTAGCCAAAATATAAAGATGATTTAGTTGATAGACAGATAGAGGAGGATTGGTTGCTTTAAGAGTACAAGGAAATAAAATTAGAAGCCAGGCTGCCCTGGTTTAATCCTAGTTTTCTCATTTACTGACTTTATGACTCTGAACAGCCTCTCTGTGCCTGAGTTTCCCCCTCTGTAAACAGGGATGATGAGAGTTCTCACTTCCACACATAACATGTATATCCTATGATGCCACCTGGAGCAGTGCATACAAGGTTTATGAGCACTTGATAAGTGTAAAACATCGAATTACGACTGTTATTACCACTATTAGTTATTACGTCGTACCACCTGATAACAGTAAGTTGTCCTTTGACTTTCTCCATGAGGACGCAATATTTAGATTACTACTGAGAAAATGCTGTCCTATTGACACAAGTCAGTATTTTCTGGGGTTCAATTTTATTGGGAGATTCATTACTCCATTTTTGGAAGAGTTGCTGGTCCAGGAAAAATCTGAGATGAGCAAAATACAAGCAACTTCATAGATTTTTCTTTTAGATTTAGACCTTGGAATCTGATTCCATAACAGATAACTACTGAATAAAAAATATTCATAAGTTGTTCCTCCCTCCAATTACCCCACCATCCACCCAGTCAGGCTATTACAAATATAAATAACTTGGGATTCAGCTTCTTAGGTGGGTGCTGGAAATGAGAGGACTCTCTTCAGCATGCAGAGACCCAGAGCACAGTCCTTTGGCCAGGAGCAGTGTCTAGCCTCGGGGTAGGCTGGAAGCCAGCTGCCAGGGTGTCCCTCTCTGAACTTTCCAATACCCCTCTCAAGTTAGTTGCCAACTACGGTGATTCCAACCAGCTTGACTGAAAGCAGGAAGTCATTTGGGTCCTGGGAGCAGAATCAAGCTTAGAGAGGTAGGCACTCCTTAAGAGCGCATACGACTTGCCTGCCCCAGCACCATAACACAGTGGTGAGGGGTGGCAGACCTGGAGTGAGCTGGGCCTGGGGGTGAATTCTGGAGCTGCTTCCTCCCCATATGTGATTGTCCTGGGCCAAGTTCCTTCACCTCTCTAAGCCTCAGTTTCTTCCTCTGTGCAGTAGACACACATGACAAGACTTGCTCACAGGATGTGGTGAAGTGGGGAACACATGGGATAGTGCTTACAAAGCGCATGCCCCTGGCAGCCAGCACAGAGGAGTCACTCAGTCTGTTAGCTCTCATTATCACCACCAACACATCTGCCTCTGAGATCAACCATTGCGTATTATGTCTCTGGGATCCCTGTCAAAATGTACCTAGGCTCTCAGGGAGGGTTACACATTGGCATGCATAAGCAAATTAACAAAAAGATACTAAACAGAAAGCAGGTAAATCATAATGGGGTGGGGTGGGGAGAGATGGGGGAGGAGCCAGGACTGGGGCTGCCAAGATAGGGGGCAATAGGCCTTGATGAGACATTAAAATGGAGACCCAGGGGCTGCCTGAGGACACGCAGCCTTGATGCACAAAGGAAGATCCCTGAGGAAGAACCCCATTCCTAATTCTTGGTTTTGCCTTCTAGAGACTGCCCAGACAGAGAGAATCAATCTTTGTATTGATGGAAATCTATTTACTAGAGAAGATCAACTGTGACTGGTCTTTCATTCTCTCAGCCTTTAATGTCACAAGAGCTTAATCCAGTAACGATCACATTAAAAATAATTTATTAAGGGCCTCCTATGTGCCAAGAACTGCTTGGTGGTTTTACATACTTGTATATTTAATCCTTTGATGTATATAAAACATCAGATTTACATAGATGGCAAAACTGAAGCTCACAAACATTAGGAAAATCAGGCTGGTCACACAGCTGGTCAGTCTAAGAGCTGGGGCTAGGACCCCTCAGTTTTGGCAGCATTCTTGGCATGAAACTACAAAAAGGTTTCTGCCTGTTAAGACTTCTCTATTCTTGGCTGATACCAAAGTCACAAGTCAACCCTTGGGGGCATTATCATCAGAAAATTTGCTCTGCCACCTTAGAGAAAGGGGAATTAAAAAAAAAATAACCTACACCCAACAGGGGCCTCGAACTCACAGCCCCGAGATCAAGAGTTGCATGCTCCACTAAGCCAGTCAGGTGACTGGAGAATGAGTAGGGTTTTATAAAAGGAGGGTTCTAGGGTGCCTGAGTGGCTCAGTTGGTTAAGCAACTGCCTTCAGCTCAGGTCATGATCCTGGAGTCCAGGGATCGGACTCCCTGCTCAGCAGGAGTCTGCTTCTCCCTCTGACCCTCCCTCCTCTTGTGCTCTTTCTCTCTCTCAAATAAATAAATAAATAAATAAATAAATAAATAAATAAATAAATAAAAGGTGGGTTCTAGGTCACAGGTATTTGAAATAGCCTGAATACTTTTCTTCAGCTTTACCTTCCTCCTTCAATTGTGTAAAATGACATAACTGAAAGGTGATTTGAGATACACCAAGAAGTTTTAAAGCCCCACTATTACAGAAAGCTGAATGTAATCTTTAAATATATTAGGAGAAGTTTTAAATTATACTGGGGCATTCAGCCCATCTGCCACTTTTTTAGCTTACCTAGAGAGGATTGACTTGTTGACCTCTTGAATTGACTCACTGACATTCTGCTGATGTAGTCAAGAAGCCTTAATTATAAAACTTATTCACTAGCCTGCTTCATTCTCAAAGCCATTAAAAATATGAAACAATATAAGTAACGAATCACTCAATTCTATAGCTGAAACTAATATTACACTGTATGTTAACTAACTGGAATTTAAATAAAAACTTAAAAAAAGAAATAATCTTCTCACCCTTGAATCAATACACAGTACAGTGTAAATTACATTTGCGATAAAAACCATTCTGGAAAAGCTCTGCATAATTAAACCACAGTTTCCTGATGAAATAAAAACAATAATAAATGTTCTGTTTTAGTTTCTGAATGATCTTCTTCAGTAGGCACTGATTTCTAGCTAATCTCTAAAATATCTAATAACCAAAAGCTTCTCTATACCTAAGTTATACATAATCTGTAAATAAACTATTATACTAGGAGACCTATTAAAAGGAATCCTTTAGGTAGAATCTTTTTGTAATATAATTACTCTGTAATTAATCTATTTGGAAGGTTTGGTCTTCACTATCATTTTCTTCATACAGATACGCTTATATCTAATGCTTTTTAAGTAGTGGAATCTAAGCCAGCAAGGATTTTAAGATGAAGGAGCTTGACTTTTCGCTTCTGCCATCATCATGTACCAGCTAAGTACTGTCCTGGAAGAGAAAGATAAGACACTCATTCTACCTTTTCTCTTGTGAGGCCATGGGAAGGGTGAGAGGTCCTACCGAGTGGTTTCTAGGAAATATTTTGTGGACCTAACTAGTCTCTCCTTTTTTACATCCCACCTCTCCCTGAAAATAAAATTTCACTTTACCCAAGGCCAGATATTTCTAGTGGGGAGAACAATTTATGGAGTATTCCTTAATTCTTCTCAGGGACACTTGGGAGTATATCAAGGGCTGAAAGCCAATCCCCAGCCCCCACGATGTGAACTAGACCCATTATTAGAATCTGAAGTAACCTGCCACGTAGGCTAGAGTGGGTCTCACTGGTAATATGGGTTTTGGTAGAGTTGAATGATAAAATAAGACAATCCGTTTCATAGGCAACACATGAATCTACTTATCATTGATGTGCAAGTGGATTTTCCCCCAGATGCTTTACATTAATCTTTCAAATCTCTGGCCTAAAAGACACGATTTCAAAATATTCACCATGAACAGAGGCTTATAAGTTTAGGATGCAATTGGATTCAGCTTCATTGTGACTTTGAAGGCTTCACTTGGTCTAAGGAGTACAAGAGCAACTCCTGAGATGTAGTGCTCTTGCATTTATTTCATAAAACGCTACAAAGCCTGGCTATCATTGGAGTATCCTGGGGTACACAGGGACATATCCTCTCATGACCAGGATGGACCATCCAGCACCTTTCTAATGCACACCCTGTGTGCCTGTAAACTCTTTATGAGATTCGGAGAAAGAACACAGTAAGTAGAGAGTTATGACTTAAGCACCTTAGGGTCTATCTTTTGGATTACAAAAGTGCAACCAGCTGTGCCTCTGTCAAACTGCCCAGGGAGATGCAGAGCCTAGTGAGAGGTGAGATGGCAAAGGCTGTGCACGTGAATGTGTGGTGTAGGAGTCAGGGGTGAGGGGTGTGAACTCAGGGTTTTTCCTGAAAAAATTGTACTTGATACGTTAGATAGGCAGACTGGAAAATGATGAACTAACAAGTTTCATTTGGGAACTTGACATTATTCATTGCAGTGGGAACAGCCCACCAACTTTTCATTCTCGAAGCAAGATGATATCAACTGTAAAACTTGATTCCAATTTCATCTCACCATGGACTAAGCCATTCCTTTCTCTCTTTGTTTTCTCAGTTTCTCTTTACACCCAGTCTTACTCCCTGGATGCCTCCCACATTCATCCTCAAGGTGGTATGATCCCAACACAAACCCCACGGTTCTCTATAAACCAGACAGCCAGGAATGTGAACCTGACTGCTAAGGTGCATTGTGAGCTTTTTAAAATGTCAAAGGAAAAAAAAAAAAAAACTCTTCCTCACCTCCTTGAAATCAAAGTCTTCAAATGACCTTCATTGTTTCTTTCACTGGTTTTAACACATCAGATGCCACTTTAAACCTCACGTTCAGTAGCTGTTTTGCTCTGGGGGTCCTATGAGATTTCTAGAGCTGTTCAGGCTTTCTCTGAGTTGTTCATTTGAGGGGGACTGAGACCCACCGAAGCCACTGTTAGACAGCCTGGGCCAGTAAACCAATGCACACGAACCACACCTTTCCTGGGTTGGTTACCAGCTCATGGCACACCAGGAATTATTACCTGACAGTAATAAATACTAGATGACAGAGTGCCTTGTGCTATTGAGAGGCTGAAAAGACTTATCATTTAAGCTACAAGGGAACCTGAAACTGTATAAAGGTGAATAAAATGGCACTTGGGATAGAATTTCAGGTAAGCTTGAGTAGGATAGTCCCAGATGTCAGATGTACTTTAAAAAATTACTCTGAGTAGTACTTTAGATGCAGTGATACCCAGTGTGTCTATAATTCACTCTTGGTAGCAACACAGAGTTACCTTCATGATGGCGGTCTGTCAAAATCAAGTCTATAATGCTTTAACTCTTCACTGAAGGCTTTCAAGAATTAAAAACTAAAGCCAATGAAAAAAAAAAAACTAAAGCCAATGTTGAATATGGCAAATTGTATCTCCCTTCTTACTTTTCCTATTTCTCTCTTACTATTTATTTTTAATATCTTGATGCTCCACTTCTTAGTTTCATTCTTTTATTATTCTTGTTGTTTTAACCCCCCTCCATTTCTTCAATCTCTTTCCATTGTTTATTTCATTTTTATTTTGAAAAATCTTACTCAAATTCCATTATTTTATTATGGCTTTTGGGGATGAATGTGCTTAACTCCCTTATAGATTCCTAAATTCCTTATCATGACTTATACTACCCAGTAACCAAAATCTAAATGGGAGTCATCCTGGACACCTCCAAATCTCTCATCCCCATGTATGATTGTTCATCAGGTTCTTTTTATTCTCCTTTCCATTTTATTCTTTTTTCTAATTCATTACTCTCCTTCTGATTTCTACTATATCTGCATTAGTTCAAGCCTTCATCATCTCAAGCCTGGACTCTTCATCCACACAAGGTTGACCTCTCCCTGCCCCTTCACATGCCTGCCATCCCAAGCATGTCACTCCCCAATTTCCTTCACTTGTTCTCCAGAACTTATAGAGTCCTGTCTTCCACTGCATGCAGGAACCTCCAAAACCAAGTCCCTGCATCTCTCTTTGTAGCCACATCTCCACTGCCTGCTCATCTGCCAACCCACTGCTCCCATACTGAGCTACCTCCATGCCCCCATGACTGCACATACTCGTCCTCTGCCAGGAATGCCCAGCATTTCCATGTCTTCTTGGCAAATTGTTTCATACCTTCCAGTGCCCCACTTAAGCTTGCCTTCTCCATGATGCTTCTGCTGATTACCTCCTCCTCTGTGTACTCATGGTGACTTCTTTCTACTCTGTTAGAGTACTGCCCATATTGTGAAAGTTATTTGCTGCCACTCCCACTAAACTGTGCTCCCTCTGAGGACAAGGACCTTGTCATATTCCTTTCATAGTCTCCGTGCTTGGCACATAGTCAGTAACATTTACTAAGTAAATAATAATGGTTGGGTGAATGGAGCACATTATTTAAAAACCATTACCTTAAGGGATGGACAGATAGATATACATGTGATAAATCAAGCTCAGGAAAATATTAATGCTGGAATCCAGATGGTGGGTGTTCATTGTACAATTTCTTCAACTTTGCTGTTATGTTTGAAACTTTTTATTATTTTCATGAGAAAATGTTAGAATGGGAACCAATTCCTAAACTGTGGCTATTAAAACAATTCTCAGGATTCTATCCATTTCACCCACAGAGACCCCATCCATGTATTTTAGATCCTAAGGGATCTCCCTTAGTCCTACTCTGTCTCCGGGTAGAGCTGAGCTAGTTACTTAGCCTCCCACTAAGTCAAGAGAACCTGATTCTGCTGGGAAGAAAGGGGTCTTCTACTCTCCTGCAGTAACCAGAGCCTACTCCTTCCCCCAGTACCAGATTTGTCTCCCAACTCTCCCTTAGTAACAGGCATTTCTTCTCTCCCTGGTCTGATTTTCAGAAGTTGTATTATTTATTTATTTATAAAAGATTTTATTTATGGGTGCCTGGGTGGCTCAGTCGTTAAGCGTCTGACTTCAGCTCAGGTCATGATCGCAGGGTCCTGGGATTGAGCCCCGCATCGGGCTCCCTGCTCCGCGGGAAGCCCGCTTCTCTCTCTCCCACTCTCCCTGCTTGTGTTCCCTCTCTCGCTGTGTCTCTCTCTGTCAAATAAATAAAATCTTTTTTTAAAAAAAAAAACATCTTTTATTTGGCCTTGAACATTGTCATCTGCAAGGGTGTGTCCTGGTATCATGGGAACGGCTTATGAAGCCAGAGAACTGAGTAGAGAGAGAGAGAGAGAGAGAGAGCATGAGCAGGAAGGAAAGGCAGAGGGAGAGGGACAAGCAGGGAGCCCAATGAGGGGCTCGATCCCAGAACCCCAAGATCATGACTGAACCGAGGGCACATGCTCAACTGACTGAGCCACCCAGGCGACCCCCAGAAGTCATATAAGATTACTCATATTAATTTCATGCAAGAACCTCTTCTCTTTTGAAATCCATGTTATCTGCCCATTTCATATCTTTATGAATGACAACTTATGATTTAATTCAACCATTTCATCCTCTTTTCCCAGGGCATACACTTGGTTATTTTTCCAACTACATATTACAGCTGGTTCACAGACCACTTTAGTCTATGAAGCTTGTCTTGATCTAAAAGGTTAAAGTCATTGGTCTTCCATTTCAACTCTCATAGCACTATGTCAACTGCTCCACATAACACCTTCTACCTTCCTTTTTTTTTTCTTAAGTATCTTCCCTGTAAGACTATGAACTTATAAATGCACTTGAATTTTCCATAATGAATGGCCAAAGCTGGCCACAACAAGCATTCAATAATTAGCTGCTGATGAAATGAATAGATAGTTTCAGGTATTTAAATGTATTCAATATATGCTACTGGGAAGCCAAAGAGAACACAAAACAAGTTATGACAGACATACCCACTTCAAATCTAATTTTCTAAGAGCGATCCTCTTTCTTTTCAATGAGTCAGCAGCTTTAGGGAATAATAGTTCTAAGATTAGTCATATTTTGCATGAATTAATAATTTCCTAAAAGTTTCCTCCTTTACTAAGAAGGCTAAAAATACTGTGTTAACTGCTTATTTCAAATTAATATTAACAAAAAGTGATTTGGCCAGGCAGATTAAATGACCATGAGGTATTTCTCCAAATAATTCAAAAAACCTCAGATTAACACCTATCCATCTTAAGAGAATTTCTTTAAGGCAGAAGTAAGTCCAGTTGCAAATGATATTTTGCCCACCCTGAAAAATTTGCATCTCCAACTGTGAAGCTTATGTATAATAATTAGCCAACATAGAAAAGCTTTTGGGGGAATTACTAAAACACCTAAAATGAAGCTATAAACAGAATTTCAACATATATATTGCTGCGGGTATGTTAAAAAGCCAGTTGTTTCAGCAATGACTGAGCCCGAATCTTTTGACTCAGGACGACGGTCATGCTAGAAGTGTTGCTACTTTATAATCAGAAGCTCTGTTTTCATGTTAAAATACCCTACTTAAAGAATGAATTAAGAATAGCAAAGGGCGCCTGGGTGGCTCAGTTGGTTAAGCGACTGCCTTCGGCTCAGGTCATGATCCTGGAGTCCCGGGATCGAGTCCCGCATCGGGCTCCCTGCTCAGCGGGGAGTCTGCTTCTCCCTCTCCCGCTCCCCCCTCTTGTGCTCTTTCTCTCTCTCAAATAAATAAATAAAATCTTTAAAAAAAAAAAAAAAAAAAGAATAGCAAAAAAATGTAGTTGAAACTGACATGTCCTTGGGCTCTGCCAAATCTGGGTTCAAATCCTAAGTCACTACTTCCTAGCCTTATAATTTGGGCAAGTTACTATCGTTCTCTGTGCCTCAGTTTCCTCATCAGTGATACCAACTCTTGGAAGGTTCTTGTCATAATTATAATATGCATGTGCATGCACGCACACACACGTACACAGATATTAATGTCTATGAGATATATAAGGCGGGTAATAAATATAAAGGGCCTACCATAATATCCAACACACAGTAATTTAATATGACAGTTATATCCTCTTTTCCACCTCAACCTTTTATCTTCCACCTCAGAAAGAAAAATGGACCTCCAGACCTGTGTGATTATTTGCTAATAATTTATAATAGATAAAGTTGTTTGCTGGTCTTATACAAGAGAGATATTTTTATTTAGATCATTGAAAAGAGATTGTTTTGCTAAGAAAAATACTTTGGTTTGTCATGGATTTTGAGTCTTTCTTAAGAGAAGAAAAGCTAAATTTCTAGAATGTCCCTTATCAAAGGGACAAAAAAGTAGATGACATCAGAGCCAGAGATTTTGCAAATTAAAATCGTGATTTTGAATTGGTGTAGGTTAAGGCTGTATTTATCTGAAAGAGTAAATTATACAGTAAGGATATTGTGTTGAGGCTCAGATATAAAAACCAGTACATTTGCAAAGACGCAAGTTCTCTGCATCCTGTCATACAAGATGATTGCTCCTCCTAAAATAAAATTCGTAAGGAAACATTTTAAAATAGTGACTGTAATTTTTTTAAAAATCCTTTAAACCGGATACATTTGGTCAAAAGGAATAGATCTCTTCTTAATAGGTTCATGAGCACATAATTTTCATTTGAAAAATATTAACAAATTATGTTCAGGATAGTTCTCTACTTTTGTTTTAAGCAGAGCCCTATAACTGAGTTTCCTACATAATTTAAGTTAGTAGCGTCAAGATGTTCTTGTGCTGTATTTGAGCATGGCTCTATTTTCATATGACACGGCAGTTTGAATTTCCTGACTATGCCATTTTTGTCTTTATACTTCCCATGATTTTGTTACAGTGTTTCTTATATAGTAGCATTCGGGAAATTTTAAATGAATGCCTAACTGAATAGGCAAGATATATTTATTGAAATAAGATATAAGAAAATTCAGGATTTCGGCTGGCATCTGCTATTAATAAACAGATTGCCCAATACATAAGAGAAATTTCAGAGCCCAAAGACCTTTGTCTTCCTCTATAAACAGCTACGTAATTATCTTTTTCTTCTTTTCTACAATGAGAAAATTAGCATTTGAAACACAAATAGTTTCAAACATATGCTTTCATTATATGTATAACAAGTATGAATTTTAATCTTCATGATGGTAGAGATCCATTGTTCTATCCAAAAAGAAACAGAAGTTTTCACTTCAAACTGTGGTTCATTAGAAATCATCGCTCTATTTTGGCACAAGTCAAACAGAATGCTAGGTTGGATGTGACCTTAGAGGTCACCCACTCCAATCTCTCATTGTATAGATAAGCAAACTTAGCTCCAGAAAGGTTAAGTGACTTATCAAGGTCATGTAGTTAGTGTCAGAGTCGGGGGGGGGGGGGGGGGAATGCAGGTTTCCTTATCACATCCAGTAAACATGCAGCTTTCACAAAAGCTCTATACAAACCACATTACAACGGTGGCTTTATGGGGCTCTTCAAACCCTGGGAACCAGTACACGTGGGTCACTAGGGGCCACAGGCCCTTTCTCCACGGGAAACTCACCTTCAGTATTGGAAATGGGGGTACTGTCACATTTGCTTTCACACTGCTGCATCGATGGGGGTCGAACAGTTTCTGGACAGTCACCAGATGCCTGTCCAGTGTAGGAGAGACACTGCACAGTCCTCATCTGCTGGCCAAGGCCACACTGAGCAGAACACTAAACCCAAAGACACAGACAGAAACAAAATACTGATCTCAATGATTTTCAGGAGGCAAAAAGATACTCTATCTTTTCAAATACCATATATATATATCAGCTTTTAAAGCCCATGTGAAGTTCATCCTTGAGAGGTGTATGATTAAGTCATTCTCCTCTAGAATTGGTTTAGAAATTATTAGATCATGTGATGACCCTAGAAAATGGAAGCAATATCATTCCCAGGAAACAAGAGATTTCTTGGGCTATTTTTCTAACAGTTCCAAGCAGGTGAACTGTCACAGGAGTATAGTAAGAAAACCCTCATGATGAAGTAGGGTAATAATTAGAGATTCTAATGCTGGACATCCCTTGCGCTCCCTATTTATTATAGGCTTATGGGCAAGCAATCTGATGGTCTACTGGAGCGCTGTGAATCTGATCAAAATGTGAGTTCAGTGTAAGAGCAGTGACTGCTGTGCAGGATGGTGACAGGGACCAGTTAAAAAAAAAAAAGAGCTTAAATAAGTACCTTGAGTTTTCTCAGGTATTGTCAGTCACACAAATGTGAACCAAGTAGCATGTCTCTCTCTCCTTTTTCATCTACTTAGTAATTCAGTTACTTCAGAATTGAAGTTACTCTCAGAGTGACTTAGTTTCAGCTGGGACTAATCAGCTGTCCAGGCTGAAGAATGAAGCGGGGTCTACCCTTTGGGCCTGCCACCCAGAATACCAGCAAAGCTGTGAGACTTGGGATCAAGGAGATGAGCTAGCCAGTGCCAAGACAGGTGATGGTGATGTTTACAAGGTAAACAAACTGAGGCCCCATTGAATTTATTTGAAAAAACTCTCAAAGCACTTATAGGACTTGCAAGGATATTCATAGACTCATTCATTAAAAAAATGTTTAAATACAAAATGACAAACAAATGGACCATAAAAATGTATTAAAGCATCCTTGACAATGTATTTTTACCAGTTAATTTTAATTTTAGGAAACTGAACTTAAAATATAGATGAGAAGAAAAGGACTTGACAATATTTAAAAGAATAATCTGAAATTGATTACTGTAAATTTGGGAAAATCACTAAAATGCAAAAACTTTCAACTGACCTTTATATAATAGTGCATTGCAACAAAGAATATGTAAGGAAGGAAACGTCTACCTGGTTTAAATAAAAATTAGGAGAGCATGTCTGTACTGATTCTTTAATAGCATATCAATTCCATATTATGAAAGAGTTACACTTCCACAGAGACACACATAATTGCTTATAATGCTTAACCTTATCATGTGTATTCCACTTAAGTATTTTATAAATTAAATACTGCTATACAAATGCAAATTATTAATTATTTGTTATACAAATGCAAATGTTAACTATTTTATGATCATACTTTTTTTTGTTTACCCACAAGGCTGACTGAGCACAGAGCAAGTATATTTATTTGCCTTAATGGGGACTGAAAATCTTTTGCCGTTGCCTAAATGTAATGAAAGAGGTCTGCAGATACTGCTATACTCTAGAAATACTGAAGTTTGGCCAGAATTTTACTAACTACTTCTATGCAATGCCATTTTTAAGAAGTAATGGCAGGTCCAGTCCAGAGCACACACAAAATCATACCGGTATAGCTATGTGCCATGATTTGGGTCTCAGATTTTAGGAAACAACTAGCTACAAGGTTAATTATAAGACCACAGGAAAAGGGCAATAAATGTCTAGAAATTTACTTTCTGGAGCATTATTTTTTAATGTAACCTAATAGATTTCCTTTTTGACATTCAAAGGAATAATACTCAATTTTCCTTGTATTCAAATATACCAATTTGTTTTAAAAGGATTTAAGGTGGCCTTCTGCAATATAACACAATTTAAAAGTAAGTGAGACTAAAGAAAGAAAAAATGTAAGTTAGAACATAAAATGAGTCTAATAAAAATACATATGAAAAGCCCTATATACTGGCTTCCCAATTCATGATGTCCCTCAGATAAACCCACTGAAGAATAAATCTTAATAGTATTGCAAATACTGTCAATCAGGTTATCAACCTAATCCCCATACCTTTTCTGTGAAGTTAAGAGGAGCTACTTTGCAAGTGGGAAAGTTAAGACACTGGTATTAACTGATTCGTTCTTGAAGTAGTTGGGAGATGGGACCAGAATCCAAAGTTTTGTTGGCTTGCTCAAATATCTGGCCATATAGACTACTTCTTTCTCCATTCTAAGTTAAAATGTTAAGATCCAAGGAGTAGGTAGAAGTCGAAAGTGTGTGGGGGTGGGAGAGACACAGCTACTTAGTCTATGTGTGGCGGCTCCTGCATGTGCCTTTTTTTATACTTGTATCTCATACCTAGATTTCTCAGCAGTATTACTCATCTCTTGAGCCCTCATAATGACCCGGTCAGGAAACTCAAGGATCTCAAGGTGCTGCTTCAGCAGGAGCCCCCCAGTCCAACTGCCTTACCTGGCCCCAGTCTCCAGTCACCCAGCGAGGAGGAGGGCAGCGACCCAAACTGCAGCGGATACGGACAGGGGGTTTGCTCTCTTCTGGACACTGTGTAGCTGGGAATGTTTTAGAGAGGTCACTGCTCTTGCACAGAACAATCCGATGCTTGAATCCTGGACCACATTTGGGAGTGCACTGGAAATGAAACAAATACTAATGAATAATGGTGTTCTAAAGATAGAGGAAAATTGGAGGAAAGTCTTTCTTGAAGTAAATGTGTTTGGGTATACAATATGTATATACACTAAATTCGGGGCAAAGTCTTTCAGATATGAAAACTCCTTAAGTTTTTAAGCAGAAGTACTTTTATCTTTTTCCCTAAGGACTTGAAGAGCTAAACCCAAAGTTTGCTTTTCTTGGCTAACTTATTTTCTTCTTTTATTGTGGGTAGGTTTATTCCTCGATTCCTCCCTATCCTTGGGCCACATTCAGCTGTGATAAGATTCTGCTAATTTTTGGAATGTGGAATCCTTGGTTTCCTACTTGCTGGGTGTAGTCTTCTGAAAAGAATCCTTATGTTATTCATAGACCATGAGAACTCGTCTTTGTGAAGCAAGCTAGGGGTTGACTGAGGTGTGTTTTCTTAGAGTGTGGTAACTAAGAATACATGGCCATTGGTGAAGGTTTATTGCACAGAAAATCTCTGGACTTTCCCCTGTCCATAATGAATTTCCCAAAACATAATGAATTTGACTATTCTTTAGTTGGACCAGTCTGATCTTCATACTGAGGAAAAGATGTCACAAAGTCTATTATTTACCTCTTCTCCACGTTAATTGGAATGTTCTCTTTCTAGAGTCACCTATTAAACATGGTGACTGACTAAAGTCTCCAACTTTCTCCCCTGCATGTCTGAACCCTTCCTTAAAATCTGTTCTTCCTCTCAGTCAAGTGACGACCTTACCCGTAACATTTGGAAACCCTGTTTCTATACCTTTCATTCAAAAAAAAGAAAGAAAGAAAAAGAAATTTTCCAGATCTACTGCAAGAGCTACACTACACTGAAGAGAAGGGGATATAAAAAGGAATAAGATGATCTCTACCTTCCAGGAGCTTGTAGTTTTTAAAAAAGATTTATTTATTTATTTTGGAGGGAGAGAGAGAGGACGCAGGGGAGAGGGAGTGAGAATCCTCAAGCAGACTCCCTGCTGAGTGTGGAGCCCCTACACCTCTCTCACATCTGTTGACTTCTCTCTGTCTCCACTGTCACTAACCTTACTTCAGACAAACGTCATTTCCTTCATGTAATGTTGCACTGGCTTTCTAACAGGTCTCCTGTTTCTTGCTCTTTCCTCAGTTCACTCTCCAAAGCACAAATCCAATTATACGCTCCCGGGATTAAAACAAAAACATCCTTCAATGGCTTGCTATTGTCTTCGAGATAAAAATTCAAACTCTAATTATGCTTGCTATACCCTGCTAGGAAGGCTACGCTTACCTCTTCAGATTCATCTCTCCACACTCACATGCGGTATTCTCCAGTGCCAGCCCAGTGCCACACACAATGGCAATGCTGCTGTCGCTTCCGTTAGCTAACCACTACTAAGAAGAATTATGATAATAGCGGCTACCATTTAATAAACATAGTATATACCAAGTGTCGTGCTAAGGGCTATAATTTACATAGTCTTCCCAAAAATCCTGTCAGATGGCAATTATTATGCTGCTTTTAAAATGAGGAAACGGTCTGGAGAAGTGGCAGAAAGTCATGCAGCTATTAAATGGCAGACCTAATGCTAACTCCTACTGTCTCCTGGATGTTAGGCATTACACTGTGTACTTTGCAATTATTATCTCATGGAACCATCACAACAATCCCAACACTTCATTTTTCAAGAATCCAAGACATGCAATCATCTCCTGCAATCATGTCTTCTGTAGAATTAATAAAGCCCTGATTCCCACTTGTGTCTAGTCCTCCTGACTTTGCCCCAAGTCTCCTCCACCATCCACCAGTGTTAGAAGCCAAAGCTTTAGAGGATTTCTGTCACTTTCTTAATGCTTAATATTATCATCAATAATAACACTACTAGGGCGCCTGGGTGGCTCAGATGGTTAAGCGTCTGCCTTTGGCTCAGGTCATGATCCCAGGATCCTGGGATTGAGTCCCGCCATCGGGCTCCCTGCTCAGCGGGGAGCCTGCTTCTCCCTCTGCCTCTCTCTCTCTCTCTAAAAAGAAAAAAAAATAATAACACTACTAACCTGACATTTCATTAGCATTTCACAGTTCACAAAACACTTTCAAATACATTATTCTCATACAAGTTTTTGAGAACAGTTACAGATAAGGAAAGCTTAAGCCACTTAAGGTGAAACAGATAGCAAATGGTAGAGCAGGAACTAAATCCCAGGCCTTCTGATCCACACTATAGCTCTTAGCATCAGCAGAAACAAAGTCATGAGAACATACAAGAAATACTAATTAATTATTAAAAAATAAGAGATAAAGTACGAAAAGAAGAGTACTTCTGACCTTAGGGAGATAGGCAAAAACATGTAGGATAGATAGGAAATTCAATTTTAGTATTTTAAGCTGTGATTAGTTCTACATATTGGCAACATTTATTAATAAATACACTTGTGCCACTGCCCTCTCCCTTTACATTTTAAAAGCACATATATGTATATTAAAGCTGGGGACATATGCCGTCTGCTTATTTGGATATCTTTTTCCAGTAGCAAGAAACTCCTGCTATTATTTGAAGAATGTGGTAATATCTAGCAGTCTTTGCTAAGAGCTTATGCCAAAGTCCTGCTTACAATTAGCGGAGCCAGACAATGCAGTGATAGACAATTCATTCATTTGTGTCTAGAAGTGCCCAGGAAACCAAAACCAAACCAAAACAAATAACACTGGTATTAACAGGGAGAAGAATAAAAAGAGAAAGCAACACTAATATTTATTAAGCACCAGGCAGTGTTGTAAATACTTTGCATGTCATACTCTACCTGATCCTCACAGAAACCTTCTGAAGTACTATTTTCACACCCACTCTACAAGTGAGAAACTGAAGCACTGAGAAGGATTTACAGATAAATCCAGGTAGCAAGTTTCTACCAGAACAAAGCTCTGAAATGTAAATGTACAGAGACACAAACTCTGTGGGACAACATGTGATTATACACAAAACTGAGCAGCATACAATGACAACTTCTGCTGAGGCAAAAAATAATTTTAGAAAATTACAGCCCAACTCCACTAAATAAGCTAAGGATATTGCATCCCATCGCACTAGAAGTAGAGATAATCAACTGGATTCTCAAAATAATGAATGACTGAAAACTACATTTCTGCCAGTTTCTGATTCAATAAATACACCGGCCCTGATCCCTGCAGATCTAGCCACAAATACTACATGTCTGTGGCCAAAGCCTCAACTCTGCTCTCTGCAAATATTGTACTTCTTAAGGGAGATTATAAAATTAAATGTTTAGGGGCACCTGGGTGGCTCAGTTGGTTAAGCATCTGCCTTTGGCTCAGGTCATGATCCCAGGGTCCTGGGATCGAGCCCCGCATTGGGCTCCGTCCTTAGCCAAGAGCCTGCTTCTCTTTCTGCCCCTCTCCCTGCTAATGGTCTCTCTCTCTCTCTGTCTGAAATAAATAAAATCTTTTTAAAAAAATTAAATTAAATGTTTAAAAATTCCTTATAAAAAAAACAGTAAAGGCATAGGGATGCCACTTAGACCAGCTTCATTCGAGGAGAACTCTATCCAGCAAATTATTTTGACCTTACGTCAGAGATGTTTAAGCAGAGATGTCCCTCAGCTTGTTTTTATTTTTACTTCTTCCTTCTGCTTTATATAGCCTACATTTCATCTCTCTAGCCTTCTGATAAATATGTTTATCCATCTGACAGCTCCAGTTTTATTTTACTATCTAAAAAAATAAGAAATTTTAGGAAAGCAAGATGTAGTCATGATTATGTATATGATTAATAGGTATTAACTTAATTATAAGTGCTTCAGAGCATTCTTCAGAAATATCATTGGTCTCTGCCCCCATAAAGGGTATATTTTTACATATTTTTTACCACACACTAAAATTCATTGGTAACAATTAGATACTGAATACTTAGTTCAGTAATAAAATTCATTTTTTTAGATGAAAGCATAGCTATAAACATCAAAATCCATCCCATTCATTCTCACAATAAATTATAGGTAGCTGGTAGAGCGGGAACTAAATCCTAGGCCTTCTGATCCATACTATAGCTCTTAGCATCAGCAGAAACAAAGTCATGAGAACACAAAATAAATACTAATTAATTATTAAAAAATAGGGGTGCCTGGGTGGCTCAGTTGTTAAGTGTCTGCCTTCGGCTCAGGTCATGATCCCAGGGTCCTAGGATCGAGCTCCGCATCGGGCTCCCTGCTCCGTGGGAAGCCTGCTTCTCCCTCTCGCACTCCCCCTGCTTGTGCTCCTGCTCTCGCTCTCTCTCTCTCTGTCAAATAATCTTAAATAATAATAAATAATCTTAAGGTAAAATAAAAATAATTATTAAAAAATAAATTGAGATAAAGTACGAAAAGAAGAGTACTTCTGACTTTAGGGAGATAGGCAAAAACATGTAGGATAGATAGGAAATTCAATTTTAGTATTTTAAGCTATGATTAGTTCTCCATACTGGCAACATTTAGGAAGATACTATTATATATCTTATAGGAAGATACTACTTCAGTGGACAATCCATTCTTTAGTAAAATTATTTCTCACTACTTTTCTTTATTGCAGGTAAATACCTATTTTTCCTATTCATTCATATAATCAAAATTTCACAATACTTTAAAATCTGACCAGAACATTTGGTTTGTGTTTTCACCTCAGTGGGATATAGGAGGTAATTTTTATGACAGATGCATTTATGCATTAGCTTTAGTGATCAATGATTAAAAAGCAAAAACATATTTTGCAGAAAAAAGTATTTGAAACCTCACCAGGGAAAACAATTTGGCTCTCACTTGTAAAGGATAGAAATGTTAACAGTTTGGGGTTAGACTGAGTTCTCTCCAGAGAGGCAGGTTTAATTCACTTCGTTAGAGCACCAGAGTAGAACCTAGGAATAAGCCAGGTGATGTCACCACTGTCTTAGAAAACAAAGCACAGTCCCCTGTAGGTAGGTTTTCCACCCTTTCCATCGCTCCCCCCTCATTCCTTCTTAGGTAATGCTACCTGAATGTAAGTCCTATAAAAGCAATTGAGTGTGATGCCAGAGTAAGTACAAGAAACAGACCTTTTTCAGTGGCTACTCTGTGGGAGTCAAAAGAAACTATTCCAATACATCAAAAGAATGGCTTAGGATTGCTGGAGCCCATCCACAGTATGCAGCAATGCTTTTAAAAGTTATTTGCCAAGAGAGGGCAAAAAGAAAAAACCATTTAAGTCCAACACAGCACGGGTGATCCCAAGAGTGAAGCTAGATTATAGGAAATGGGAAAGCCGTGGCTTCATTAGTTTCACAAAAGATTGCTGAAGAGCCATTTTCCACCAAGGTATTTGGCTTTTTTTTTTTTTTTCCTTTTGCCATAAACACCGGGTGGGTTTCACTGATGGGGAAAACGAAAAACGGTTCCTGGCTTTGGAACAATGGAAATTTTATATTAGAGCGGCCGGCAAAGAAAAGGAAAAGGTCAAAGGGTACATTCCTCTTGCTGCAACATGTTTTCACCAGTTGAACCTCACCCTTGTGATTAGCAGAGCTCAGACAGCTGATAGTTGGCAGTGGGGAAGGAGCAGAAAAAGGAGGGAAGTTTCCAGGGGCGTGTCAAAAGAATATTGCGTGAAATATTTGTAGCAGTTAACTAAAAAAGATCGAACATTCCATGCTCAGCTGCTAGGACCTCCTCTTTTCATTAGTGGGAGGTACTCCTTTCCTCTAGGCTGAACAGGCTCCTTGTTCTCACTTTGGTCTCCATAGCTACTCAGACATTTATTTCACTTAATGTTATTTACTTTCGTTATTTTTAACCCATCTAGGGAAGAAGTGGACTTCCTAGAAGAGTAAGGAAATGGAAGTGTGAGAGTGGACCACTCCTTTGGAAAATAAATAGGCAAGACTGTATGGCATAAAACTTAGCTCCTTTTTCCTGAAAAAGACCCAAAGAATAAAGATGATGGTACAGATAGTGTTCAACTAGAATCTTTGCGACGATAATGGCAGCATTTCTTGACCTAGGCTTACCCCTGAACAGTTTTCTCGGGTTGCCTTTGGAGAGACAACAGCCACCAATGCTTTACTTTACTTGAAGCGGTAGTCCCAACACGTGCGTACCACACCGCCCCCACCCCCCGCACTACTTCTTTCTCCTAAGCTTTGACTTAGCTATCTTTTTTTAATTCATTTTTAATTTTTTTTTATTTATTTATTTATTTATTTATTTATTTATTTATTTATTTATTTATTTTGAGAGAGCGTGCGCATGCGAGCTGCTGTGGGGGTTGGGGTGCGTGGGAGGAGGGGCAGAGGGAGAGAGAGAAAGAGAATCTTAAGTAGGCTTGGCGCTCAGCGCAGAGCCCACACAGGCTTGATCTCATGCAGGGCTTGATCTCACAAACCAGAGATCATGACCTGAGCTGAAATCAAGAGTCAGATGCTTAACCAACTGAGCCACCCAGAAGCCCCTGACTTAGCTATCTTGAAGGTAGCAGAAATGTGATTAAAACCCACCTAACTTACTCATGTTTCTTTTGGCAGCCTCCAGGAATGCCTAAGAGCCTCTCAGAGCTATTTGAGCAAGTCACCTCTAAGAGTGGATAGATGAGAATCAAAATTCTAGGGGTGCCTGGGTGGCTCAGTCGGTTAAGCATCTGACTTTTTTTTTTTTTTTAAAGATTTTATTTTATTTGTTTGACAGAGAGAGAGAGAGACAGCTAGAGAGGAAACACAAGCAGGGGGAGTGGGAGAGGGAGAAGCAGGTTCCTGGCCAAGCAGGGAGCCCGATGCGGAGCTCGATCCCAGGACCCTGGGATCATGACCTGAGCCGAAGGCAGACACTTAACCACTGAGCCACCCAGGCGCCCCAAGCATCTGACTCTTGATTTTGGCTCAGACCATGATCTCAGGGTCCTGAGATGGAGCCCCACGTAGGGCTTTGCACTAGGTGTGGAGCCTGCTTCTGATTCTCTCTCTTCCTCTCCCTCTGTCCTTCTCTGCCCCACTCGCACGCACGCATGCACACTCTCTCACTCTCTAAAAACAAACAAACAAACAAACAAACAAGAATCAGAATTCGGAGGGCAGGGTAATTACAACCTATATGAGGTTGATTTCAGAAGAAAACTTTAAAATGGTATTTGAAATGGAAACATACAATAAACATACATATGCCATGTTTCTCAAGGTGATTATATTTGTTTTATGTTAAAATAAAAATATAATGACATACAAAGTTTAGATCAAGAGATCAATGTGAAATCTGTGCATGTGATTTTAGTGTTTTCATGGCTGGCAGAAATTTCTTCTTGTTTCTGCTTATGAATTTAACTACTTTTTTCCACTTTTGGTAGAAAGATGATGCATATAAGGTTCTGTATTCAATCCTTCTTATTATCTATTACTACTTTACTCAATCTTATTTTCCATTTATTCTTTAAAACAAACCCTCTTCCCCACCCTACTTTCACCATAAGATCTTTGTGTTTCTGTTCAGTTGTTCAATAAGTAACTGAATAAATAACTCTATCCTACCATCAGGAATATCGTCTCCAGTTTCTCTATTCTCTTCCCTATTTCATATCCCATATTCCAACATTCAGTTTAACTCCTATCAAGTAAAAAGCTCTCTGATCCTACCTCAGTCTATTCTGACCTTCTCAGCTCTAAATTTCTATATCACTTACACATTTATACCTCACAATCCACCATTTTATTTAACACTACCTTATATTATTCTCCAGTTGTTTCATGGACATTTACTTTCCCAAGCTTACAGGATTCCTTTGTATTATTCATAGTGCGTGTGTTTAGTTAGCACTGAATTAGACGTAGGGGCTTGACCTAAAACCCTAAAACTGTTGAAGGCAAATGTCAGGTCTTCCATTATGATTTTCCAATAACAAATTTGTCATCATTCTCAATATTTATGAACTTCTATGAGGGTCTTGGGCACTGAATTTCAGGTAGAATAATTACCAACATATGTACAACTCTGTAGAACGTCTATTCTTTATCAGTAGGTTTTATCTTCCAAATCAATTTAGGAGTTAATCCACCCACTTTTAAGGAACAGAAGAGTTCCTACTGTTTTCCATAACCATCCAGTGAATAATACCAAGAATATCTCTACATTTGATTGAAACACAAAAGTTAGGTAGGCAGATGTAACTACTGAAGCTGGAGTTTGGCCAGGAAACTTGGAAGAACCCTCCCAATCCCACCACAGATTCCATAGGTAACCACAACTGGTCAGAATCTCCCATTTCCATGTACCATCTTAAACACAGTCCCTCTTTTAGGCCCATGCCTCTAGTAAAATAAGGCCACTCTAGCAGTAAGATTCAGAGGGGGAAAAGTTACATCCAGGGGGTTCCTAAAGAACAATGTATATTTTCTGTTTATTTATTTATTTATTTTTTACAAACTTATGAAGTCTACAGGAAATACCCAAAGCAAGTACCACAATGCTTCCATCAGGAAATGCATCCTGTTTTGCTAAATTGGAAGAATGACCTTTAGTTATATAGCCAGGTACTCATTCTTTTTAATATTAACCAACACTACGGAAGAATTTAACTTTTCTTTGGGAAATGTGGAATGGTATGGTGTTTATATGTGTATGTCTTAGGCAGAATGAGGAGTCAAGAATTAACTCTACCCCTTACCTCATTTTTCATAAGACCATTTTTCTGAGTCCTTTGGATTGTTTTAGGCTCTTTTATACACATGTATGTCAGAAAAACATTTTCTTAGGTCTCCCTCCCTGATCATATAAGCAGAGGTAATGATAAAATCTGAATTTGACTTTCTGGTATATTATAACCCTCAAATCCATGTTTCTTCCCCAGATGCAATAGAAGCAATTAAAACATATTTAGATATCTAATAAGTGATTAAAAATTGATAAATATTCATATGTATGAATTACATAGTTAGGCTACAACATTATGTGGGGAAAAAAGATATATCACTAATTCTGAGCTTATTTAGCTGCTCAAGAATAGCAAAGAAGGAGAAAAACCACTTACGTGAGTACTCACTATTATATTTTTTCAAATTCACTTTAGGTTTATTTTTAATCAAATTGATGTCTAGTTTCTCGTTGATTTCCCTAACCCCAAAAAACCTTACTTCCTGACAAGCAGCAATAAAAAAAAACAGGACCAAATTTACTGTTATTGAGTCCTACTTGTTGAGTTCTAAGGTGTTCACATGCTTAGGTGTCCTTAGTAAATGCTTTGGATCTCAGAACATACAGCCTCAGGTTTCCTTACTTCTGACCAGTCCAAAGCCACCCACTGAGGTGGACATGACTGGTTGTTGCAGGGCTCCTTTTCAATAGGCCGGTGTGTTAAACAACCACTGTAGTCCAGTGTCTCCTCCTCAGAAGGTCCAATCTTCCTGATGCAGAGCACTGCCCTGGTGCGCATTCCACCATCACAAGTCTTGCTACACTCCAACCAATCCCCAATGAACCACCTGCAGCAAGAAGTGGAAGAAACACAGAAAGACATTTCCTCAGTGTAGCCAGAGATTTTGAGCTGAGTGAAAGCACTTTCATCAATGGACATTCTCTTCCTAAAAGAGCTCACATTTCAGTGTTGGTTGATGTGACAAATGACCAGTGGAAGAGCTGCTAAGGAAAAGATAACACATTGTCAGCTGTAGTGTGTGGGCTTTGGAGCAGACAGAACTCAGGTCCAAACAAGTAATGCAACATATGTTCTTAACCACATTGATATCTCCCCTTTTCTAAATTAATTTTTAAAATGAAGATAACAATATAAATCATGACACTGTCATGAGGATTAAGTAATAAATATGAAGCTCCCGGTCATGTGCTGGTTAAGTGTTTAACAACTGGATCTTTATGGGAGGGCAAGGGTCTTGATTTGTTGCATTTACCAATTTTGTGATGTGAATACCTATCACCAATTTCAACTTACATCCTTGACATGCTGAACATATCAAGAGAAGATATGCTAATAACAGGATTTCAGGAGCCAGTTAGCTTGCTTTAGGACACCACTGAAAGCTTCTAATTTTGTGTCTGATATTCAACAAACAAGAAACAGTAGCTTTATTTATTATCACATTGAGGCAGGTTCTCCTATAATCAAGGATTTTGTGCTAAAACCACATTAAAGGAGCTAGGGATTTGTTTTTTGATTTTCGGAAATGAATGTCAGGCTCTGCAGAAGATAGAAGGCCTTTACTATGCTTATGGGGCAGAGAGAGCCCAGGCATCCATCCTGAAGATGCAGGAGTCTTTAAACACCTGCACTAAGAGAAAAGTCTGAGCCAGCTCTGTGAAAATATGGAGGTCCCTTGTTTTGATCCCTCTGCTCCCGAAAACAGCTTCTAAGCAGCTAACGCGGGAAGAAACCGAAAACAAAATGAACAAGTTTCACATTTATAGGTGAACCACTCTTTTTCCCTAACGTCATCAATGAATTTTCATATATATGCAGTTTCAGGGTGTGTATATGTATGTGCATGTGGGTATGTATGTGAAACTTCTGCAGAACTCACTCTCTGAAGCACATTATTTGGTCAAAAAGTGTGAATCAAAATCAGACCAATGAGAATTTGGCTTTAAAATTTTTCTATCTCCACTAGAGCAAAAGGGGGCCTTTCCCTTCTTGTCACAAAAGTGCATAAAGATACAAGAGCTGCTGGTGGCCATGTGCCCTGTCAAGTGGAATTAGCTGATGTGAAAGAATGCAGAGAAGCTAGAGAGCCCTGATGGTGTTTGAGTCCTGGGGCCATTCCTTAAATGAGATCCACCTTAAATGAGATCCACCTTAAATGAGATCCACCGTTGCCCTTCGCTCAGCTTTGTTAAGTAAACCAACAAACCCTCTTCTGTGCAGAAAGCAGCTAAAGTCAAAGTTGTGTTATTTCCAACCAGAGTACTGATTGATATATTATTGCATTTAATTTCATAAATATATGCTGAATGCCAACTATATTCAAGGCATTGCACTTGTTTTATAGAAGAGGAAGTAAGATTAGTGTGAGGAAAATGGTTCTCCAAAATCACGACAAGAACAATGTTGTAACTAGGACTAGATCCCCCAGCAGTTACTGTCTCCCCTGAATTTCATTTTTAACTCCGCTAAATAGTAAGATCTAGGTCACAAGCATGAGGTCACAAGTCATTTTCTCCAATCCGTGATTATAAATTATGCAACTATCCTCAGTGGATATGCTCATACTCTTAGGTAAGAGACTCTCCAGACAGAAGAGTATGAAAGCTTAAGAACAAATTTCTCTAGTTAATTGTGCCAGTTTTATATGTGAGAGATAACATCACAGTGAAGTCAGAATCCTAGGTTCCGCATTTGAGCCTGTAGTTAGCCAAATAGGCAACAACCGCCTTTGTTCACTATTATTTGTATTATCTTTAGTTATAGACGGAAATCAGCTTTTAGAAATACTGTAATTAACCAATTTCTCAAACTTAGAATACATCTTTCCAAAACTTAAAAATTTTCAACCTAAAATTCACTTAAAGAATGATAATTTAATCCTGAGAATCTGATATTAATTTTTTTTCCTAAGTCATTTTCCAGAGGAGATTTAAAGTGATATTCATATTCTTTCCATTTTGTTTTCCACAGATGAACATGATCCCAAGTTGTTAGTACCATTTTTGGTAAAGAGGAAAATGTGTACTGAGAATAATAACTTGCATGCCAGCCATAGTGAAACTCTGATTCAATTCGCAACAGTGATTTCATCACCAAGATTAGGGGATAAAACAGAAATGTGTAGAACTCAGCCACAAAAAGTCCAGTCATACCACATCCAGCCATGATCTCATTAGGCCTCATAATGTAAGAGGGATGGAGGCCTTCAAATTAAACACAGGTGCCCAGAGTAACAGCAGTGATTCAGGAGGTGTTGCTGTTTTTTGCTGCACGAGGTTAGGTCCACCTCCGCCTTTTTATTCTTTGTCCTCTCCTTTATTGCCAACCATCTCTTAGTCTAGATGTATCAGTCTAGCATTTAATTTGGAATGTATGAAAGTAGAAGTATTAACCACCCTCCCAATTTCCATTCTGACTTGAACTCTGATTTCAGTCCCTATTCCATCTTTATTGCTCACCAAATCATCCCTTCCCATGTCTCTCTAAAGGATTAAATCACACCAGAGTTATTTAAATAGTTTTGCAATTTTGCCACTGCATCTACTCATCGCATTTTCTCTATTCCTCTGTCCAGTTTAAGACATACAACTTCCTTCACCTTCACTCTTCCCATTGTATTTGACCATCTGATGACCTTCTTCCTATTTACTCTAGATTTGGTGGTAAGAATATGAACACGAAAATTCTCTCTGGAAATATCAATGTCTGAATTGTTACAGTCTGAACAATACTAGGAATGCTTCTTTCTGAGCTCTTCCCCAGTGATCAAATTGTCTTCATCCTCACAAGTGTCTTCATATCCGTTAGACATTAACAACTAGTGGAATTCATGTTTGAGTGTCTGAAGTAAGAGTGGTGTGTGCAGACTGTGTAATCTTGACCCATAGTGTCTGTACATTAATAGGACAAACAAGAATATTATTGGGGGCAAGGAACAAGGGAGACATTATAAAATATTTTCCCCAAACCTAGGTTAACCAGAATATGTTTGAAGAAAGAACCGAGCATAAAAGCGGGATATTATTTTTGCTTTTTAACTTAAAGGGAAATGGCAGAACATATGAAAATAAACTGATATTAGATGTTTGGATTAAAAAAGAGAGCTAGATTTCCCAGCCTTTGTCCTAGTGTCAAGCATCTAATTATCAATAAATGCAACATAGCAAAAAAAATTTTTTTTTTAAGATTTTATTTATTTATTCAGGAGAGACAGAGAGAGAGAGGCAGAGGGAGAAGCAGGCTCCCAAGGAGCAGGGAGCCTGATGTGGGACTCGATCCCAGGACCCTGGGATCATGACCTGAGCCGAAGGCAGATGCTTAACCATCTGAGCCACCTAGGCGCCCAACATAGCAAAATTTTTTAAAAATCTTCATAATCTCACAATAACATCTTTACTCAAAGAGAGATTCAAATACGTAACCTATTAATTACTTATGAAGATACTAGAACTTTGTTAGATTTTAAAATAGGTTTTAGAAAAAATTGCTAAACATTAAGTTGGTAAAAAAGAAAATCTGCTCATTCCTCAGCTAATTGGAAAGTAAAACTAATATCAAGTATAAGCCTCTATGCCCTAGACATTTCACAGTTGAGATTTTTCTAAATTGAAAAAAAAATGAATTTAATAAACATCTCTGAAATTACAACAATTAAGATTGTGGCAATGAAACAAGCAAGTACTAAGTATTGTAAGTATTTAGGTGCCACCAGACATTTGATTTGTAACTTACAATGTCAGTGATGTGTGTACAATGAGAAAACATCACCAGAGATTAGCATACTCTCATCATGATGGGAGGTGGCCTACATGATTTCTATGATTGTTCCCAGCTCTTAAATTCTGGAATTTTATAGAGGACTCTGATGAAACTTCCTCTAAACTCAAAATAACAGATTATAGTTGTCCTTGGGTGAGGTACAATGACTCAATATAATTGTTAAACATTATATCATAAAAGATACCATGAAATAAAACCTAACACCCGAGCAAAAATTTCTCCCCAGCCCAAGCATCCTTTAGCACTTTTGTTTATAACTCTCTTATTGTGCTGAACATGTTTTGCCTAAACTATAGTTATTTTTATATGTATTTACCCAATTACATTGTCCTTAGGCAAGGGAGCCATTTCTCCCAAAACACAATGCCTTTCACATTGCAGTTGCTTAAAAAAATGTTATTTAGTTCGTGGTCACAGTATTATCACAATGTATAATACTCTATTGTTTTCACCCCTCTTATTTTCACAACTTTAAAAACCACAGTATCATACAGGAATAATATTCACTATCCAAGAATTCTTCACATGAGGCCATATATAGAAACATTCTTGCCATAGAAAGATAGCATGGTCAAAACTGAACTCTTGGTCATTCTCTTTGGATTCCAGCTCAGCATTACTTCCTTTTCTCATGGTGGGGCACTAGCTTCTTATCAGTCATGGTCTTTAATATCAACCCCTCCCTTTTCCTTTTTCCAATTATTTAAGCCTTTGTCAGGAATCCCACCATTTTCACTCAATGCCTCTTGAATTCTTGTTTTTTTCCTGTCCCTAGTCACTTTACCATCTTGACTACTATACTGTTTCTCACAAAAGAGTTGCTGCTATGAGCACATTAATTTTTTCCCAGCAAGGCTTCCTCTGCCCTTCAAGGTCTTCCAAATAAACTTACTATTAATATTTCTCTACCAATGTCTCTTCATCTATTCTTCCTAGTCCCATCATTTTCTTTATAAAGCACAAAGATAAATCTTACTGCCCTCTATTCTTTCATACCCTCCTTATAAAGTCTCCAATATGACTAAGGAGACATTTGAAGTATTTCATTATTTAAAAAGATAATTTCTGATTTAAAAAATACCACTTGGAATTTTAATAATGGTACTGGGAATTTGAAAATAAATATAGATCCTTTCCTCAAAGTAGGCAAATATATTTCAAATAGATTAAAGTTTACATTAAAAAAAGAAGAAGAAACTTTGAAAGTACAATCTTCCTAAACATTATACCTAAGAAAGAAAGAAAGGTTTGATAGTTTTTCTATGTAATATTTAAGACTTCTATAAGTAAAAATGGATCATAAAACCATAAATAATATGGAAAATATATGACAAACTAGGAAAAAATATTTGAAACAGGTAAAAGAATTAATATCATTAATACATTAAGAGTTCACAGAAATCAGTAACAAAATGATAAACACTTCAGTAGAAAAAGGGTATAGGTTAGGCCATGGAGGCGAAAAGCAAAAAGAAATAATACAAATGGCCACTGAACATAATTTTTCAATGTTCAGTCTCATCTGCAATCCAAGATATACAACATAAAGCAACAATTAGGTATCAAGGCTTTTTCCCCCATAACATAATCAAAGATTGTTTCTAATATAATAATATCCAGGGGTGCCTGGGTGGCTCAGTCAGTTAAGTGTCCAACTATTGATTTTGGCTCAGGTCATGATCTCAGGGTTGTGAGATCAAGCCCTGCTTTGGGCTCACACTGTGCATGGAGCCTGCTGAAGAATCTCTCTTTTTCCCTTTCCCTCTGCCCCTTCCCCTACCCTGCTCACTCAGTCTCTCTTAAAATAAAATAAAATAAAATAAAATAAAATAAAATAAAATAAAATAAAATAAAATAAAAATAATAATATCCAGGGTAGTGCAGTTCAGGGAAATGACATTCTAATACACTGTTAGTGGGAATATATATTCATACATTATCTCTGGAGAACAATCTGACAATGTTTCACAGACTAAAATATATTTCCATTTGAACAAGGAATTTTATTCCCATTTATTTGCCATAAGAACATATAGAGAGCAAAGTTTTAATAGCAAAAATTGTTAATGCTGTGGTATCTTAAGGGATCAAAATCTAAGAAACAGCCCAAATTGTTCAACAGTGGAAAACAAATTAATTAAGCAACGACATATCTACTAAATGTTATAGTAGATATTTAATGTTCAAAATATTTTGGGACCTGGGGCGCCTGGGTGGCTCAGTTGTTAAGCATCTGCCTTCGGCTCAGGTCATGATCCCAGGGTCCTGGGATTGAGCCCCGCATCGGGCTCCCTGCTCTGCGGGAGGCCTGCTTCTCCCTCTCCCACTCCCCCTGCTTGTGTTCCCTCTCTCGCTGTGTCTCTGTCAAATAAATAAATAAAATCTTTAAAAAAAAATATGTTGGGAACTAACTACAAAGCATCAGAAATAGTATAATACCATTTTGTTATATATACATGTCTATGTAAACATAGAAAAAAGACTGGATATAAATACTTCAAAATATTAACAGTGGTATTTTAAGTATTACAGGTATTTTTTATTTTCTTATTTTTACTTATCTGTGTTTTAAAAACTTGATGCTTTAATATGTATTACAAAAAACAAATATGATTAACACATCATCATCTGAAAAAAAACTTATCTCCTTTCCTTTCTTCCACACTCATTTAAAGTATTATTGAATTCAGTAGTCTTCCAATGATTTTTATTTCTAGAAAACCAATGTCTACTGGGAATTTTATGATATACAACCACCATTCTGAAGAATTGAGATTTTCCTTTTCATAGTCTGAATTCAAAAGAATAAAAAAGAAATTAAAAAGGAACTAAGAAAAAATGGACTAATAAATAGTAATATTTTAAATATCTATTTTTAACTCTTTCTGAAAAAGTCAGCCCAAATTTTCTTTTTCATATTCTCTTTATCTCTCTTTTTCAAATTCCATCCTCTTGCCTCCAAACTTAAAAAAAGTTAATAAATAATTTTTTATTTTAGAATTACAAAAGGAAAGGAGATAGGAAACTTAATTTTAATTACATATGTTAATTTAAATGTCAGTTACCCTTAAACTATATGTATACCTATGTATAGTATATACATGTATACTATGTATACATATATACAGTATATACATATAGTATATACATAGGTATACATACACACATACACACACACACACACACACACACACACACACATACAAAAACAATGTAATATCCAAGCCCACAATACATGGCATGGAATGACAAACCACTGCAATCTCAAAGGGCGTTCAAATAGCATTTAAGCTGAAACAAATAAAAAAGTTGAAGCTAAAATAGAACAGCTGTGACCAGGACCACTCAGAGGTCTTAAATGGCTGATCAAATACCAAACATAATACTTAAAATCCTGAGTGTCAGGAAATTAACTTGATGAGTTGAGATGTACAATTATATGAAAATAATGTTGAAAGTTACTGGAAATATGGGAAGGAACAAAATTTTGCCCATGGTTTTTATGCAGCTTTTAGAATTTATATAGTTTTCCCATTTCTTTTGAGTTAAATGTATAAAAATAATTGGCAGAAAGGAGAAAAATTTTTTAAAAATCAAATGTCTTTGTAATACATATCATACATGTAATACATGTCATATTTCTATACTTTCCCATGTCTGGATTTTAAGAAATTAGTTATATAATGATCAGATTTTGAAAAGAAGAAACATGAAATTTTAGAAGTCCTAAAATAGGGCACCTGGGTGCCTCAGTTGGTTAAGCGTCTGCCTTCAGCTCAGGTCATGATCCCAGGGTCCTGGGATGGAGCAGGGCAGTCTGCTTCTCTCTCTTCCTCTGCCCTTCCCCCCTGCTTGTGCTTGTGCTCTTTTGCTCTCTCTCGTGCATGCACACATTCTCTCTCTCAAATAAATAAATAACATCTTAAAAAAAATAAAGGTCCTAGAATAAAAACTTCTTTCACTCTAGATTTCTTGTGCTCCTTGTTTGGTAGTCACTGGCCTAAACTGTTTCAAGAGACTACCAGTGAATATCTCCCTTTAAGATTCAAATATCTGGACAGACACTGACTTTGGGAAATGAAAGTTGATAAGGCATTATTGTATTGAAACAAAGATAATGAACACATCTTGCTTTAACCACATTAGGGACATAAATCCTTTATTGTAATTCCTCTGTTGTTACTGCATGTACAGCTTTCCTCTTCAGTTCTAAGAACTTGAGATATATAAATCCATTTGCATACTCTTTTTCCTTATTAATTTCCAATTGGGATAATTAGTTAACCAAGGAGATAATGGTTACCCTGATTTCTCAAACAAGGATGAAATGCCATTCACACATGTTCTGTCTTGCAGTTGTCAAACAGGCAAAAGCCCTACAAAGATCATGATCAACTCGGTATCTTTGTCTTCAGCATCTTTGTCTTTTCTCATGTAATCACTGCCTTTTTTCTTTTTAATTTTTTTAAACATAATCTCTACGCCCAACGTGGGGCTTGAACTCATGACCCTGAGATCAAGAGCTGCATGCTCTACCAACTGAGTCAGCCAGGGGCCCTTAATCATGCTTTTTGCTCAGCCCAGAAATCTTTCTGTTCTTACAGATTATAAAGTGTGACTCACTGACAGCAGGTCCATATTGTTAAATTTAAATTTTTAAAAAGTCATCATTAAGATGAATGGGCTGTAAGCTTGTGCCTCCCTTTACAGTGAGCTGTAACTGCTACATTAATCAACAGAATGAGACTGAAGTCCACCTCTACGCCTGTGCCCAGCACCCAGAAGATAGGATGACTTAGGGTGACAGAACTTAAAACTGGGTCAGCAAATTAAAGCTCTGATATTCCATTACAGAATGTTTCCAAAACATATTAAGAGTCTTTAGACCTTTAGGATAAATATCTGGAAAAGATATGACTGCACACCAATTTACTGTGTTTTACTGAATTTAAGATACCATTATTTTATAGACCATAAAAAAGATAAAATAATGCTGATTATTATTGTAAGTAACACACTATCAATTGCAAGATGAATCTCAATCTCCAAGATGAAATCTGATAATTTCCAGCATTATGCCAGGATCAATCTACTGAAGTTCCTGCTTTAAAGGAATTAATAACTAAAACCTATGGATAAATAAGAATCTTTGCTCGTGAGAGGGATATCGAAATTCTACCCTCCAAAATGCTTTATCCCCCTTTCCTTATATATGAATATGTTTCCAAATATGAATAGCTAAGTGTTTTTCTCTTAAAGAAAATAATTCTCACTTCTTACTCTTACTTACTCAGGTGGGCAGGGCTCAGTGTTGCAGGTTCTTTGATTTTCAGGTGGCTTACTCTCAGGGTCACAGTAATTGTTCTGGACAATAGAGTTGTCATCCAATCTTTTACAGACCACCTCCTGTCTTTGGACACCTTGAGAAAAGGAGGACATCATTAATTGAAGAGTAGTTTACTTTCCAGTAAGTTAGGTATGCATAGCTTTCCTCTGGGGAATCAACCTCACTGGATCGCTGCTGTCTTATCTGTTCCAGAAACACTTGACTGCTTCTCTAAAAAGGAGAGAAGTCCTGGTCATTATACTGCAATTTTAGGCAAAATTATTGTTCTTATATTTAGAAACATAACTGTTTTCAAGTTCAGAAAAGAAACTATTGGTAATTTTAAACAATTAGTATTCCCATTTGTATATTCTTCTTCGTGCTTACCTTAAAAAAAAAACAACAAAAAACTTCATCTTCCCAAAATATCATCAGATAAAATGTATGAATATACATTTCAATGCAAAACAATCATTATATATCTATTTAAAAATAAGACAATAGGGACAAATTTATTTTTTGATATTTTGTAGGACAAATTCCATCAATTTAATCTTTGTTAGGAACATATCACATTCACACATTTCATTCTTTTTCTTCCATTTATAGATTTATTTTTCTAAAAGCCCACAAAGTCTAGAATTTAGAGATTGCAGTAGGCCTCTTTTAGACTGCATTGGTCTGTTTGCTTTAACCGAGTTGGCCCCCTGTTGATTACACCACTGTCAAACAGATATATATATATTCCTTGAAATAATAACTCAGAAGATTATTACCTCAGTCTTAAAAATTAGTCTGTGTGACCTGTTTGCCACTGCTAAAAAATTCTCATTATAAAATTTGTAAAATTCTATATATATGTTTATTATTTATTGGCAAAGATATCCACCACAACTTGCTCACATTTCACAAAATACAAAGACACACACAAACATACTGTTATTTGTAAACATCCCTGAGTGAGTAGACCTTAAGCCGTCTCATTTTTTCTTTAGTGTCAAGGAATCTAAAGAAGCAAAGCCAGGTATACCAAGGTATCAGAAAAAAAGTAAAACTAAAAACAATGCTATATGTTTCAGATCATATAGAGGTAGCAGGTTACTCCTGGAGTTAGAAATAAAAGCATAAACTACCCCCCTATTTCCTCACCCCATCTCTATAACCAGGTAAGTTAAATTTTCCAGACAGAGTTATAAAAACAACATTAGCAATATCCAGGAAACCACAGCTTCACACCTAGCTAGCCCCACACAAACCCACAGTTTTACTTTTTTTTTTTTTTCAGCTGCTTTTAATAGTACCCTAAAGAAAAGACTTTAATCTCAAATTAGGGAAATCAATGTGCACTAGGATCATTCAGTAAAGAAAACTGTCATATACCAGTGCTTCCCCCAACGTCCTTTTAAGAGTCATGGATATTCTGGAAGTAGGGGTGCCTCAGACATCATGCTATGCATACTTTTAACTAAAGCAAGATAGGGGAATCTAGGACTCTGATTGAGAAAATTATTAAGTCCTGTAGTCTCCGTGGTGGTGGTGAGCAGTTGAAGAAGTTATATTTTACTATTTGCAGTGACCCAAGACTTTTACTAATCTCTTTCAATAAATTTTTAGGTTTTCCTAAATTTAGGGGTCTAAAACATAGCCAACAACTTACTGGCAAAATATTTTAGAATATGTGTTGTATTCATTCCCTCCTAACCCCTAGAATAGGCCAAATCTCAGTTTATGTGACAACAGTTTGGAATTTTTTAACCATTAAACTTTAGATTTTTGAGGGAAGAATGATTCACATCATGCATAGCTGTGATCCATTCACAGATGTTCCACAATATTCATCAGATATCTCTCCATTGTGTCATTCCAGTGGGCAGATAACTAAGTCCATGTGATCCACCTAGACAAAAATCACTACCATTAGTCATAGGATTCAACTACCAATTGCCACAGTGGCTCAGAATATTTATTCACCCAGTTCAATATGTTGTTCCTATCAGGGAGAGCAGGGGATTATTTTTGTAAGTTAACATAGTCATTTTTTAAAAGTCATTCAAATATGATTATACTTGGAGAGGGAGACGCAAACCACCCACTTACACAGAGGACTTACACAACTTTACCCATCTTTGATCATTATATTTAATAATAAAAAATCTGATTACATTTGCAATAAGGAAGTTGTCATTCAATTTAATAACTTGGTTGTTTTTCAGGAAAGAATAAACATTTTCAGCACTATAAAATGGAACTGATGTTACTTTGCCTCAGTGTCAGAAACATCAGTTGTTTCTACAGGTTAAGACAAAGTTCTACTTCTTTTAAATTAACGCTAGAAATGTCATTTGGTTATAATTACATTAGTTTTTTAAAAGTAGCCTTTAATGTAAAAGCAAGGCCTCTTCAATTTGAATCGCAGGTGAGAAATTAGTTACTAGAGGTGAGATTTATATTTGATCCTAAGATAAATTGTAACCATGTATGTATCTTGAAAAACTTAACTACATAACATTTATTGTTGAAAATTTGGAAAGTAAATAAAATCACAAGGAACAAAATAAAAAGTATCCATAATCTCATATCTTTGTTCTGGATCTTTATTTTTAAGGCTATTTTGCTTTTTGGTGGGATCCAGTAATTAGTTTAAAATTACATAGTACACAAACTGAACATGCCACTGAAATGTGGTTGACAAGTCATTCATTCATTCATTCATTCACTCATTCAACAGAGAATAGTCACTATAAGGAACTGTGCTTCTTAAGAGACAGATACCAAGTGCTAAGAATTACAAATTGACTTAATTTTGGTCATGCCTTCCAGACTTCTTAAAAACTAGGAATTAGGACATTTTCGGGTTCACTTCAGTTTCATAAAATTTCAGAACACTAATTTTTATGAAGTAAAAATTAAAGTCCTTGAATAAACAGCTGAAATTACTCTATATTTCATGAAGATGCATTTTTCCTTGCATTCATCTTTTATTAATTTTCTTCTAAAATGTTCTATTAGACAGTGTGGTATTTCACACTCAAGAACTGACTATACCAGTAATCTATTCCAAATCTTCTGACAATGCTGATCTATCTCCCTCCAACAGCATAAAAGTCCCCTTCCAACTTTTACCCCCACACTTGGCAGATTCACAGATTTTTTTTCTTTTTCTTTTTAAATCAGTAGCAACAGGGTAACTCTAAACCAATGCACCTAACTTAGGATGGATTTTGAAACACATACTTTGGCACTAAGGAAAATGCAGCTTTTAGCTTTAGAAAGTAGAAAATACAGATCAAGTAGAAATAATCTAAACTAAGTCAAAAAGAAAAATGATTGAGTTTAGAATCTTTTTATATGATTAAGCCTCTTATATACAGCTTCTTTTAAAGTAATCTGTAAAACAAAATAAATCTTGTAAAGTAATCTGTAAAACATTGCTAAGAAGTTGATTCAAAGCCTGTTGGGAATAATTACATCCAGTTACAAAAAATCACTATGTTTTCAAATCTAAAGACTTACAGTTTATAACTAAAAACATAAAATGTGCACATGGCCAGTCAGAGATGCCTAATCAAAAACAAAATTCTAATAACTTAGTGTCCATGTCCCCTGGAGATATGCAGATGTTCTGCAGAATTTAATTGGTCAAATTTAAAGCCATACTAATTGCATTTTATTCTTAAACATCTGAAGTTACTGGCATGCAAATTCTATACCTGTTTTTTTATTTAATGTAATCCCTCTTCCACAGTTAAAAAAATTAATGGTGTCATATCATGAAATTTAAGTACAAAGATGTCATTACCAATACATATTTACTTAAAACTCTCCAAAATGGGTGGATCCTGTTTAGAGATTTTTAATTTGCTTATCAAAGAATCAAATATGATGGTTCTTAACATGGAAACATAACCCTTACTTTTAGTCTCTAAGTTTAAATTTATCAGATCTTATATTTAATATTTAACTTTCAGCCAATAGTTAAAAGTTACAGATGTCCTGTGCGCCTGGGTGGCTCATTCGGTTGAGTGACTGGCTCTTGGTTTCAGCTCAGGTCATGATCTCAGGCTTGTGAGTTCGATCCCCATGATGGGCTCCATGCTCAGCTCGGAATCGGCTTCCCCTCTCCCTCTAACTCTGCCCCTCCCCCCGTTTATGCTCTCTCTCTCAAATAAATAATCTTTAAAAGAAAAGTTACAGATGATCTATTTTCCTACCAAAGTTTCTCTTGTCTAGTGAGAGGAAGGAGAACCCAACTTGCATCACTGCTCTAGCTGTATCTCAGGAAATGGCTTTAAGTATTTTGAAAGAACATATACCCCAGGAAAGTTATTACGAAGTCCAGCGAACTGCAAGTCAGTCCAGATGGAATCCTTTATCCACTGTGCTTATTCTAGGAGATGGTGATGGTTCAACTGAAGACCACAGGATCTTCTGCTCAGCAGCCACATTCCTATTTATAAACTCATTTGTAACAACATTTGGCAATATATGGCCTTTCACAGAATAGTTGATCATTTTAAAAGTAGAGAGGAGGGCACTAGATGCACATAAATTACCACCTGAATTTCACTTGAAAGAGTGACATCTGTTAAACCAAGAGTATATGGGGGAGCAGGAGAAAGACCTTCTAGGTCTTTTCAAATCTACTCCTAAGACTCAGGATTCCGGTCTTACACCATTCAGTTGGTAAGTAAGCAGTCTATAACCATATGTGAGTGAGTCAATAAGGAAAAGAGAGGTATAAAGAGGGGTATAAATGCATCCTTGGGATTAATGGGCTAAACAACATCTAGGGTAATTTAACCTAGCAGCATAGCACATCACATCTACCCAAGAAACAGTTTTCCGAAGAGGAAATGGGGAGAAAAAAGCCAAAAAGTTAGAGCTTATACTACTAATGTGGTTGGTGGCTAAGACAACAATTTGCTTAACCCCAGCATCTAAAGTAGCTAGCAACCAAGACAACACTCTATAAAACCATAATATGTAGAGCATATAGCTAGCAATATTAATTTAAATCTTCACCGTAGATAGCATCTAAAGAGCAACAAGTGCCCAGGAAAAAAAAAAAAAGTCTCTTTGCTCTGCCTCTCACTGATGGACTCGGCTATTGTGCTGTGTGATTACTGGCCAGACACATGCATTTGCAGGGCAGAGAAAAGTCCATCTGCCTTGGATCTAACAGCTGGCACCCAGTGTACCGATCAGCTCCACCCACATGCTTTCTTCTTCTGCATCGCCTCCTGCTAGTTTTTATCTTTCAAAGGCTTCCTTTCTCTGTCTTTCCCAGAAGACACTTCTGCCCTAAACAAAACTAGATGTTCCAAGGAAACACAGGATTATATACATACATAGCAAAAAAAAAAAAATGTGCAGCTCTAAAATATTGTATTTTTCTACACCAACTGTGTCTAGTGACAGTAAGGTAGGGAGGGGCATACATATACTGCATTTATTTGAAATCATACTATCCCAAGAGGGAATTTTTTCTTTTCTTTTCTTTTTTTAAGATTTTATTTATTTATTCAAGAGCAAGAGAGAGAGAGAGACAGTGGTGGGGGGAGGCAGAGGGAGAGGGAGAAAGAGAATCTCAAGCCTCATGTAGGGCTGGATCTCATGACTGGGAGATCGTGACCCACACCAAAACCAAGAGTCAGATACCTAACTGACTGAGCCACACAGGCACCCCTCCTTGGAGGGGTTTTCTACCACTCATTAGATATTAATAGGAATGTCTTCCATGGAAAGTGTCTAACTAAATCAAAGGTTTCCTTTATTTAAAAGACTGTATTTTCAAGTAATTTCTACACCCAGTGTGGGGCTCAAACTTATGGCCCCAAGATCAAGAGTCACATGCTCTACCAACTGAGCCAGCCAGGTGCCCAGAAGCTTTTCTTTCTTTCTTTCTTTTTTCTTTTTTAAAAGATTTTACTTATTTATTTGAGAGAGAGAGAGCATGAGCAGGAAGAGGGGCAAAGGGAGAGGGAGAGGTGGAAGCAGACTCCGCCCTGAACGAGGAGCCCCACACAGGGCTCAATGCCAGGACCCTGAGATCATGACCTGAGGTGAAGTCATAGGCTTAACTGACTAAACCACCTGGGAGGCCCTGAAGCTTTTCTTCTAATTATATACAACACTTTCTTAGAACCAAAGAGCAAATCTTTCCAATATGAGTTATAAAAAACTGTATAGCTTATTAATTTCCTCAAGTAAAAACAATGGGAATAGTAATATCAGTAATATCAGTAATATCAGAAAGTCTTATAAAATAGGGGCGCCTGGGTGGCTCAGTCGTTAGGTGTCTGCCTTCGGCTCAGGTCATGATCCCAGGGTCCTGGGATCGAGCCCCACATCGGGCTCCCTGCTCAGCGGGAAGCCTGCTTCTCCCTCTCCCACTCCCCCTTCTTGTGTTCCCTCTCTCGCTGTGTCTCTCTCTTTCAAATAAATAAATAAAGTCTTTAAAAAATAAATAAATAAATAAAATAAAATAAAATAAAATAAAATAGGGATGATTACTGCCATTTAAAAAGGCTTAATTTTTTTCCAAAAGCATTTTAAGCATAATACCTTGTAAAGATGCATAATGTTATGACTGTTAAAAAGCTATTTAGGACAAAATATTTGTGAAGTGAAACAGGACCTGTGACACACAAATCATTAATACAACAGGAATGCACTTAAATTTCGCTTTCAGCCTTACCCAAGTTTTTCAGCAAGTGAACATGTGTGCAGGCCCTGATCATGTTAGGGAAGAATATAATCTCTAAAGCAATAGAAATGAGATGAAACAGGGAGGAAAACAGCACTAGGGGAAATGTCTGGGGTCAGTGGAGACTTCTTGCCTTCAGCTATACATCTTGCCATTAGAGAAAATGCAAGCCACAATATGCAGGAGTAAATAGTAAAAAAATCAGGCTACCACATCAAACATTCATAGGTAAGACTTTGTACAAGAAGTTAGAAAGCTTAAATAATATTGAAAATACACAGGAGAATTCCAAAAACAATTTTAAGTGTATTACATAAGGGAAGCCACGTGCTTAAGTAAAAAGATAAATAGAAAAAATTATTATAGACAAATAAATGAGCAAACATAGCCTCCAGAAGTGTGAACCAACCAAGAACATGAGTTTGCCTAGAGCAGTTGCTCCTCTCCAGGGCATGCGGTATGAGAACTGAGCCAGTGCCATTGAGGGCTACAGAGACGAGGCTATCCAGAGCTGTGATGTTCACAGGTGCCTTGCTGTGATGCCTGGCACAGCTACACCCATCTATTATAGGGGATTCTTACTTCCCAACATTGAAAATGACCTGAAAGAAGGGGATGTGGGAGAAAGTGAATAGGGGAAAGCCATGGTCAGTGCAATGATAGACCTTGTCTAGTCCTACAAGTATTTTATATTTCAAAGACCAAAGAGAAAATCTGAGAACAGCAAACACAGATGAATGCAAATCTTTATTTTTCTAAACTCAAGTCACTTTTTACAAGGGGCTTGCATTATTAAAAATATCACAGTGATCTATTTTACGTCTAAGTTGGTGTATACAGGAATCAAATGTAAAATGACTCTCATAGTTTCAAACAATAGTACATTCTGTTACTTCAAACAGAAATGATTTTTTTTTAAAGATTTTATTTATTTATTCATGAGAGACAGAGAGAGAGAGAGAGAGGCAGAGGGAGAAGCAGGCTCCCAAGGAGCAGAGAGCCCGATGCGGGACTCGATCCCAGGACCCTGGGATCATGACCTGAGCCGAAGGCAGACGGTTAACCATCTGAGCCACCCAGGCGCCCCAGAAATGATCTTTTATAGGGAATTTTCCTTAAAAACTAACTATATAACTATATTTCTTCAAAGGGAAATAAATGGCAATGAGTAAAGTGCTTTTAGTTATTCAAACTAAAATTTCCATCTGTTATCTTTTATTTAACCTTGAAAGTAACTTTTGGATGGTAAGTCCTAAATCAAAGAGAAGCAAACTTTGTTATAAGATTTGACCTTTTTATGTCTTTCATACTTAATTTCAATCAAGTCTACTTTGAATCTTGAAAAACAACTGGATTTTGTTTTCCTCTCTCTGCTCCATTTTGGGACTCCTCTACTGTGAACTTGTATCAAAGTTAGAGTATATAAGTCCTTTATAGCTGCAATACATATTACATATTATTATTATGTCTATAAAAGTCAACTCTGAAAACACTTGTTTGTTTGAAGCACATTCTGTTAGTTCACTAATACTGTGAATTGACCAGTTTAGTGATGTTAAAAATGCTAGGTATCTTGGGGTACCAGGCTGGCTCAGTTGGTACAGCATGTGACTCTGGATCCTGGGGTTGTGAGTTCGAGCCCCATGTTGGGTATAGAGTTTACTTAAAAATAAAATCTTTTAAAAAAATGTGAGGTATCTTAGAATTAATGAAGAAATGAAAAGGACATCTGTGAAAATGTAAGGCATTTACCTGTTTTATCTGGTACTATGAGAGCTGTTTTCTTTCAGTCAGGTATTAATATAAGCCTGAAGATTGTATTATATTTTTTCTAATAATTACTTTTAAAAGACAATTTTAAAATTGTTATAATGGAATTACTGTACTTTTAAGTGCACGTTATCCTTGTGTCACGTCATTTTTGAAAATGAAATATATAACATGAACATATAGTGCTTCCATAGAAACAACGTAGAAATATCCAACTTTTTAAAGAGGCCAAGGCAATCTGCATGACAGATTCATTAAAATAACTTGAAAAGTATGTCATTAATAAATGGAATAGTGTAGGGGCATCTGGGTGGCTCAGTCAGTTATGCATCTGCCTTAGGCTCAGCTCATGATCCCAGGTCCTGGGATCGAGTCCCACCCACATCGGGCTCCCTGCTTAGTGGGAAGCCTGCTTCTCTCTCTCCCTCTCCCCTCTCTCCCCGTTCCTGCTCTCTCTCTCAAATAAATAAATAAGATCTTTCAAAAAATAAAATAAAATAAATAGAATAGTGTAGATTATTACATAAACTTGTTAGGTAGCAAATTGCAAAGACAAATTTGCTATCAGTTCTCTTTTAAATATTTAGGGTATTTTTTCTTTTTTCTTTTTTCTTTCTTCTTCTTCTTCTTTTTTTTTTTTTGCTTTAATCACCCACCAATCTTAAACTGAACTAACAGAGATAGAGGAAGGAAACATATTCAGGACACATCAGAAGGAAAACTTAATTACAGATATGAAGGAAAAGTTTACACAGTATTCAAGACCTCTAGTTCCTTAGCTGGAAGTACAGAAGAGCCTCTGATTTTAAACTCTGAACATCACCAGGACCCTGATTAAGGAGTTTATATGCATTTTTTCCTTTTATGAAATGAAATTCAACATCTATTGGAAGAAAGGGAGAGGACTAATTTTTATCTACTTTAATGATACTCATTTTACCTTAAATCAAGAGTTCTCAAAATTTCCTGGTTCATGACACCCTTAATGTCTCAGTAATTTTTTCACAGCCCTGCTAGGCAGAAAAAAAAAATATCTAAGAGTTTTACTTTTTGAGTAGTTAGGTCCAAACAACTTAGTAATAATTGGTGTGGTAAATGACCAATGTCACTGTGTTTTCATCAAAAATGTACAACCTTCTGCTGTGTCTTTTGTGAGTGTTGCAGTATTCTGGGGCACTGTGGTGCAGTTTGAAAAATATGGGCCTATATCAGGAAAATGTAAAATAGTAGTTGGAAACTGTGTAAAGCATCCTAAAACTATTAAAGAATAGAAACCAGCTCCAATATGTATAAGAATCCAGATGAATCAGGTGATAATCACAAAAAGAGTGAATTAAAAAAATTTGTCCTAGCTAGAAAGAAGAAACACATAGAATATCTTTTAAGTTTGTATGCTATTCACACACACACACACACACACACACACACACACACACGGCTTAAGATGACATCCAGGGGAAAAAAAGAAAAATAAAATAAGCATCTAAATAAGCATGAAACATCCAAGAAAAATTAATTAGGCTATGTAAATATAAAATAAAAAGTAATGATAAAATTTTAAGTGGTCAAAAACAATTGATCAGAAGCATTCCTGAATAACCCCATAGTATATATACAAAAAATCTGTACTTTGATCTTTAAATAAAATCAAAATTGCCTCTAAAAATTAAGCTGTCTTCTCCCTTCTCCCTTTCAATATAAGTATGGTTTTAGCTTATCTTTTTCTCCCTGAGCTGCCGGCAATATTCAACAGAGATGCCAACGTTTGTCAGCATAAACTTGACAAAAATGAGTTCTTTGGTATGCAATTTTTGTACTTCTACACAAAGATAAAGAAAGAAAACTGTCAGAAAAAAATTTAGAGAAAATAATTAGAGGTGTCAGGAGAGCCAATTGCAGGTCAAAGACTATATTTAGAGCATAAATTTCAAAAGAATACATGTAAAATATTTATGTATTTTTGACTTTTCTTTACATCACAAGTAAAGCACTCTTTTTTAAATTTTATTTTATTTTATTATGTTATGTTAATCACCATACATTACATCATTAGTTTTTGACGTAGTGATCCATGATTCATTGTTTGCGTATAACACCCAGTGCTCCATGCAGTAGGTGCCCTCCTTAATACAAATCACTGGGCTAACCCATCCCCCCACCCCCTAAAAACCTATTTGTTTCTCAGAGTCCACAGTCTCTCATGGTTTGTCTCCCCCAACGATTTCCCCCCCTCCATTTCTCCCTTCCTACTATCTTCTTTTTTTAAACACTCTTAAGACTTTCTTTTTAACAGAACAGGTACAAACTTGAATTCAACAGTGCAGTGACTCTCAGTTAACTGGCTTTGGAAAGCTTTGCTTTAAAGCCTATGGGTTGCATCAAATAAGAGGAGGGGTGAGGGAGGCTTCAGGTGGAAAGAGAATGGTTAAAATGGTTGGAAATGAGAGCACATCCAGAAAGGCAGGGAAGGAAATTATCATGAATACTGCTGCATTTTGCAAAGATTCATTCCCTAATGAAACAAAATCTCCTAAAACAATAGATGACTTTCCCCTAAACCATGTCACAAAGAGAAAAAAGTTATCAGTTTTCACAAATGTTGAGTTAAAACAGGAGCCATATGCCTCTGACTTGTGTGTTTCAATTAAACTTGGTTGAGTTTATAACCACTTATTCATTATAACTCCCTAAGTACCACAGAAATTTGAAATTAGAGGGAGGACTTTGGAAAACCTGCTTAGCACAATTTCAAAAGGTCTTAGTCAAAAGGTTGAGAAACAATACTTAACAGTTTCAGTCAGTTTTAAAAGCATTGATCAGATGCTTATAAATGATCCATCAGGTAGAGAGAGCATGTAAATAAACTGAAAAAAGCTTTCTAAAGGCATGTCCAAGGCTGATGGCCACATTAAACAAAATTACAAAATTAACTGGCATTCTATTACATTTTTCATTCCCACCGTTAATGTCCTGTTCTACTTTCCCACCCCAAATACATATAAATAAATCTCATTAATCTTTGCATTAGTTAACTAGTGGCTACTTAATAACAGAAATGTGAGTTAATGCTACCAGTGGCATTTGCATCTGAATGTAAATTACTTGAATACTAAATAAACTTTCCATCAGCCTCAACGGCAGGACTTCTCAACCTTGGCTGCACATTAGAATTACCTAGGGAGGTTTTAAAAATCTGATGCCCAGGCCACACTCTTGACAAATTACATCAGAACTTCTGGGGGGCGGGCCAATCATCAGAATTGTTCAAAGTTCTCCAGGTGATTCCAATGTACGACCAAAGTTAGGAACCACTGGCTTTAGGTAAAGCATTTGAAAAAATAAAATTTCGAACTAGTGAAGGAGATTTTTTTTTAATGGGGATTTATCATGTTGTTCTATGGAAGTTGCCAACTGGTGGAAAGGCTCTGTTCAACGTAAAGGACCATCTTTATTAAGAGAGAATTCTACATTTAAAAAATCACTAGACAATTTCTAAGTCTTGATTTCAGGAAGTTACTTCACTTGGGTTTTATCTACAAAATAGGAATGATAAAAGCAATGCCTAGGCTTATGGTGCTGTTGATGATGATCAAATGTAATAGGGTAGCAGAAAATGTTTTATAAACTACAACATTTTATTTATTATTACATAGCTGAGCAGAACCATTTATCATTAAAAAGACTAGCTGTAATGTAAATTACAACTGCAATATGGATTATTACCTAAATGATTTGCCACTTTGTTTTAATAGGCATTTACTTTATGAAATCTAAGGGTCTAGCCCAGTGTTTTTCACTAAGTATGGTTCCTGAGCCACTAGCAACAGCATCACCTGAACACCTTTCAGAAGTGCAAATTTTTGGGGTCTATCCCACACCTACTGAATCCAAAATTGAAGGCAGAACCTAGCAATCTTATTTGAATTAAGACATTCAGGTAATTCTGATGTTAAAATATGAGGACCATACATCCAACCAAAGTGAGTAAAAAGTGAGTAGGTATGATTAATATCAAAGGAAAAATACATAATATTTGTTATTTGAAACTTTAAATGTTGCAGTGCAAAGACACAGTGGCCTAAATTACTACTTTAAAAAAATTCCTAAAGCTTTGTATTCAAAAATAATATAATTCTCCTTACCCAGCTGAGCTTTATCAATTAACACATTAATCATGAATACAATGGTAGTATATAAATTTGGGAATCAGATAAATCACAGAGCATATAACACTCTGGATAAGGAATAAAGAAACAAAACTCTAGTAGGAGTTAACAGTAGTTCAGAAAAGAGTCAAATTTTAATTCACTGGGCCTGAGCGTCTCTCAGAGGAAGAATCACAACTGTATCTTAAAAATCACATTTATCCTGAAGACAACACCCCACAGCATCTCAATGTTCTTATTCAGGCTAAGGAAGTGTTTCAGCACTTACTCAGAGAAAACCATTACTTAGACTGAATCACCAGCAATATTTCCTGCAGCATGAGATTTGTCATTGGGTCTGCTAAGCAACAGAAAAACAATCTCAAAACTTCTTATCTTAAAAGATATCATAAGAGAAAGCTATCAACATTGCTCCCAAATTCAGTTTGTTATTTGCCACTAATAAAACATATGCAGGAGAGTAATAGGTGAGATCACTGAATAGTCTTGTGAGATTGCAACAGAAAGTTCTTTGAGATCTTTCTTGTTTTCTCTTTTTCCATTTTAAAAAATTTTGGTGTCCTCAAGACACCTAGCATCACCCTGGAAAGATGAGAGTGAAATATCCCAATTAAGAACTGACTTTATCCCTTGGGGCACCTGGGTGGCTCAGTAGTTAAGCATCTGCTTCGGGCTTGGGTCATGATCCCCGAGTCCTGGGATCGAGCCCCATGTGTCGGGCTCCCTGCTCAGCGGGAAGCCTGCTTCTCCCTCTCCCACTCCCCTTGCTTGTGTTCCCACTCCTGCTGTCTCTCTCTCTGTCAAATAAATAAATAAAATCTTAAAAAAAAAAAAAGAACTGACTTTATCCCAATTAAAAACTGTCCCACCTCCCAAGAAAATTAACAATTCTCAACCCTTATTTCCTACACTGGAAAAAGCTAGCACAAGTAAATAATTGCCAAAATAATTGATTCCTTTTGCTCATCCACTCATCTCTGAATATTTATTGAGTACCTAGTATATTCCAGATATTGTTCTAGGTGCAAAGTGAATCTAGAGAGGATGCACAGACATCAGTGAGGAGGGCATAGATTCTATGTCTCCAGGTTTCAGTTTCTCTGTCAACCAAATCATTAGTACTCAAACTTGAGCGAGCATCACAATCACCTGGAGAGCTATTTAAAACAGACTGTTGAGGCCCACCCAGAGTTTCTATTCAGTAGATCTGAGAGGGGGCCCCCAAAGTAGCATTTCTAATAAATTCTCAGGTGATGCTGATGCTGCTGGTACAGTGGCCGCACTTTGAGAACCACTTACCAAGCCAGCCAAATGGCAGCTCTTCACACTATCCCAGCCGACTTCCAAGCACTGTACATCTCTCTTCCAAAGAAGGCAATGGCCTCAAGACTGCCTCATGCCTGCTGTCATAATCACACACAACTGAGCAGGATTCCAGTTTCAAGAACTGCCTCAAATATCTACGATCAGTAGGCTCCAGAACAGAGGGAAAAAGTACAAATAACAGAGAAAATTCTCCTTCCAGGGGATTTTCTCCCTCCTTGTTCTTCCTTTTGTTTTATCCCCTACCACAGGAAATCATTTTTGTATTATGATTTCCCAATGCGAGTGTTATAGAAAAGAATAACACTCCTTTAGACTTTTCATATATCTTTAATATAATCACAGCTTTTCTTCTAAATTCAGTTCTCAGGGCCTAACACCACCCTATTTGTCGGACTATCTCCTTTTTGAACAAAAGAATCATAGGGTTAGAAGGAACACTGAGAATTCACTTAATCCCTCCTTGGCCTCAGACAAGACTGTGTCTAAACCATCCCCAAATATAGCAATTTTCAGTACAAAGACGAACAGGCACTAAGAATTTCTCATTCAACATTCTGTCACAGACTTGAAGATACTAATATACTTTCCCTCAGCCTTCTCTTCTCCAAGCTAATCATCCTCAACATTTAGACTTTCCTCATTAGATTTCCTAAACTTTATTTTGACTCTTCCTTAATAACTTTATCCTACCTTATACTTCAGGGCCTGAATTATATATGTACAGTTATCATGAAGACTTTTTTGGTTTTTTTTGGTATGTGAAAGGGATAAGTTAATTTATAGCTTGAACAAAAATGAATTTATTGGAACAAAGAAAGATAAATGTATAAATGCCACTAAAATGTAATACGGTGGCATTCACTTGAACAATTAATTTCAAATATCCTTTATTTTATTAAAATATATAGTAATGCCTTACAGTTTTTAAAACTTTACATTATAAATCACTAGCCATGTCACACATAAAACGGATAGGAATTAGAGATCTTTTAAAATATGTCACAAATTATATATAACCATGTTTCATGACACCTCACACAGGAGAAGACATTATTATTATTATTAATTTGCTTTTTTGATGTTTTATATTGTGTTTACTACTAAAGTTGAAGTTATAGCTAATCAATGATTTATTTCTGAATGAGTCTAAAAATACTGAATATATTATATAATAATCATTTCTGTGAAAATAATTCCTCCTCAAGGAGGAGCCTCAAGAATCAGAGGTGTTTAGAAATTCAATGAGTGCAGGACAAGATAGGGTAAAGGTCTTGTCCAATCATGTGTTTCTGAGCAGTTTAGAAAGGGAAAATAGGCAATACATTGGAAATGGAGTAAAATGGGATGATTCACTTTATTTCTATTTCTCCCGTTCTAAATATCACTATTCAAAATCAATCTTTGCTTTTGGAATGGTGAGGTCCTCTAGCCCAGCCTAGGCCTGGGGGATAGGGTTGCTTCCTTGCCTATTGGGACCAAGGTGTACGGTGGAGGCGATGCATTTAGTCTCCAGAGAGAAGGAAGATGCTGCTTGCACAGCACTTCTACTCACCAGTCCATGCAGCAGCAAGGGTGTTGGCTTTGAAGGAAGCCAACTGTCCTGCTCTCCCAGCCAGAGGTAAAGAATTGCATTGGTGGCCACTAGAGGGAGGAGGATTAGGAATAGAGTAAATTGTGGGGAAAAGGCACCCATGAAAAACGCACATGGGACAACCAACACATCACCAACCACCGCCTAGCAGCTACCTCTCTGAGGGACTATAACGGGGTCAGCATACACCATTAACCCGGAGACCCAGACACCAGGAATTATCGTAGTATCCCAGCATATAGCCCCTTAACTGTGATGGCTGGAGAAGGGAGTTTGAATAGGTTTGTGGGAAACACACAAGCACACAAACACAAACACGCAAGCACACAGACATACATTCTCATCCCCCATTACAAGAAGTTGCATCTGTGCCGTCTGATTCTTGCTCATTTTCTGATTTAAAACTCTTGATGTTCTTTACCAAGAATGTGTTCACGAAAAGCAAACAGCCCACCTTCAAGATAGTCTTGGGAGAAGCACCAGCAGAGACACTCATTGTGCCAAGATGTATTTTACCAACAAATCTGTACAAATTACATGAGGTTAAAAACAAACGGAATATAATATAATTAAAGCAAAGTTTCTTTTGCTAAATTACAGCTTGAAGCAAACCTGCAAGAAATGTTTCCAATTAGCTTCTTTAGCAAACACAAAGCATAGCTCAGAATATGTTTTGCTTTCCATCTGCCCTCTGGGTGGGCTGCCTAGTGGGTGTCTTACCTCCAGCACAAGTAGCTGAGCATTCTGACCAAGGCTGATGATTCCACGTAAAGCCAACTTCATTGTCTCCACTGCCAGTCCGAGTGATGGGAACGTTGAATTTATACCTAATTCCCAAATTCTGTTCCTGAAGCAGAACCTGCCATTGAAAACAACTGGTGAAGATAATTAAAATACAATGAGGCTTCATTCAGATACTTATTATTTCTTTTGAAGAAGAAATGTCATAAAGTAAGTCTTACAGGAAATTGGAGATAACTTGTAGAACACATGCACTTACATTGAATTTTCTCCTTCCATTTTCATGGGTAATTTAGAACCATTTCTCTCAAATGCCTTGTTTGGTTACAAAAATATTATTTGAGCAGGCATTGAAAAGATCAAGCCATATGGAAGGAGCAATATGGCCTTAACCTTACACAAATTTGATACCCTTGGGTAAACCATTTTATGTTCATTAACCTTGATTTCACCACCTGTAAAAGAGAGATAATCAAGCCTGCCCCTCTGTACCTCACAGGACAGATTACAAATGGTAGAAGTTAAGTGGCAAAGACACATTTACCATGACAATGAGATTTTCCGAGGTGGGACCTAGAGCTTCCAAAGATTCTGGTTCATCAGTTGGTCTCTTGTAGTGAAAAGCTGTCCCAGCAACATCAAACTTCCGAGGCCAGTCAATAGTCCAGGCACCATTAATATAGTAATCATCCCCTTCAGATTTCAAAGCTAAAAAAAAAAAAATCACAGTCTACCTAAAAATGTGAAACTTTATTTACCACAATGACACTAACCACAGTGGCATATACAATGAACATCCATTCCATTTTCACTTAGAGATGGGATTCTTGACCATTTGCTTAAATACAAATTAACACGGTAATTTTCCATGTGAATATGGAGAGAGATCTTTATTAAGAGAGAATTCTACATTTAAAAAATCACTTTTATTTTAGATATTAAGTATTTATAATGATATTAATAAAAAGAAATGAAAATTTTACCTGGAGGAATAAACACATGGAACTAGCAAGGGAAATTATAACAAAAGCAATAATTGGGGATGAGAGTGAGAGTAGGGAGCAGACTTTCTTGCCTAAAACTTAAAATGATAATTATATGAATATGAGGTGAAGCGAACTTGTGGTACTGGCACACAGACAGACAGAACAATGGAGCCAAACAGTTAAGAAATAAACCCAAGGCACCTAGTTGACACAGTCGGTTAAGCGTCTGACCTTTGCTTTCAGCTCAGGTCACGATCTCAGGGTCTTGACATTGAGTCCTGCATAGGGCTCCATGCTCAGCGTAGAGTCTGTTTGAGATTCTCTCTCTCTCTCCCTCTGTCCCTCCCCCTGTATGCTCTCTCTCTCTCAAAATAAATAAATATATAAAATCTTTAAAAAAAATTATTAAATTCTATGTTATATGAATTTCACCTCAATAAAAACAAAATTAAAAAAGAGAGAAAGAATAAATGCCAGGTGGATAAATATTTAAATGTATACATAGTTAAATAATAAAATGCTAGAAAGAAAATGTGGAAGAACTTAAAAAAATAATATTAGGGTATGAAAAGGTTTTCTAAGCATGACAAAGAAACCTCAGAAATGATAAAGAATAAGTTTAATAAATATGCATGCATAAGTTTTTAAACCGCTGTAGGAAAATAAGGTATTAAAAAGTTTTAAAAAGGGTTATTAGCACTACTATACAAAAACTCCCATAAATAAATAAGATGATGATAATTTTGAAAATGATGATCAGATTTGACAATGACAAACATGTTAGCATAATTTTTTGTTAGCATGCTAGCTTCTTCAGAACCTTTATCACTGGGGCACCTGGGTGGCTCATTTGGCTAAGCATCCAACTCTTGATTTCAGCTCAGGTCATGACCTCAGGGTTGTGAGATCAAGCCCCACATAGGGCTCCATGCTGAGCAGAGAGTCTTCTCTCTCTCTCCCTCTCTCTAAAGTAAATACATTTCTGGGCGCCTGGGTGGCTCAGTTGTTAAGTGTCTGCCTTCGGCTCAGGTCATGATCCCAGGGTCCTGGGATCGAGTCTCGCATCAGGCTCTCTGCTCGGCAGGAAGCCTGTCTCTCCCTCTCCCACTCCCCCTGCTTGTTTTCCTGCTCTCATTATCTCTCTCTGTCAAATAAATAAATAAAATCTTTAAAAAATAATAATAAAATAAAGTAAATACATTTTTTAAAAAATCTTTAAAAACCACACACAAAATTTTATCAGGCCAGATGAACAAGCAAAATAAAAACAACCCTCCCCCCCACCCACCACCAGCAGCTTTGAATTCTCCTTCAATTTTAGCTCTCACTTTCCATTTTCTCAACTACTTAATGAATGGATCCTAACTGGCTTTTGCTGGTACTATAATAAATTCAGAAAAACCCAAAGTATTTAAAAAGGAATGAATAAGGGAGGAAGATGTGGCTTTATGGACAGAGCATTACCAAGGGGAAAAATCTGATGTTAGGATTCTTATTTTTTAGTCTTTTGATGTGGAAAAGAATCCAAAATTATGGTGCAAAAATAAAGAGTTGGTTTTTTTTTTTAAGATTTACTCATTTATTTTAGAAAGAGAGAGAGAGAGAAAGAGAATGGGGGTAGGAGCAGAGGGAGAGAACCCCCAAGCAGACCCTCCACTCAGCACGGCACCCCACACAGGGCTTGATCCCATGAGCTATGAGATCATGACCTGAGCTGAAACCAAGAGTTGGACACCCAACTGACTGAGCCACCCAGGTGCCCCAATAAAGAGGTTTTCTTAAATAAAGGAAGGAAGAGCCTGATAATACTAGTGTTCTATCTAAAGAAGCATTCTAGATGTGGTCTTATTTTAAAAAAGATTTAAGTCAAGGGGATATTTCCAAGGGAATAGGAACTCATCCAGGTCTCGCTAGGAGTTTCTGAAGAGTCTAAATCTGTCTTAAAGGATCAAACATCAAATAAATAGAATTTCCACTTCTTTCCATGTTGAGATAACTGGTACTGGACTTGCCCTCCAACTGTAAACAACTGGAAAGCTCACAAAACTTTTGAATCAGCTGTTCTTAAACATTGCCCAGAACTGTGATACCTGGAATAAGACAGACAAGGTGAGTGGTAGAGGCACTTTCTGTCAGTGTAAAAGTGGAAGAACCCAAGCAAAGCATGGTTGTCTCACTGAGTTAAAAGAGAGAGATCAGAAATTGAGAAGGCCAAAATAGATGGAATTTGTAGGACCAGAGATCTAGAGTAGAAAGAGGGAATCTGTTGCTGAATAACAATATATATATGCATAGGATAAAATTCCATAAAGCCAGGCAAAAAAAAAAAAGCAAACAAAAACACTACCAGGGAACAATAAGCTGAAAAATGGCCAGAGCAAGAATTCAGAGTTTCAACCACTAAGACATTCAGTAGAGACCCAAAAAGAATCATGCCTTTTTAGTAGGGTTGAGTAGATTCAAGAGTAAGGGCTACTCTGCACTTACCCAAACAAAGCTCAAAAACAAGTCTCAAAAGATTAAGCTCATCTACAAGTTACTTAACACTCTTTAAAAGAAGAAAACAAAATCCAGACTCAAAAAAAAAGAAAAATTCACAATGTACAACATCAAATAAAAAACTACCACAAATGGAAAGAAACAGGAAAATCTGACCCAAACCAAGAAAAAGACCAAGTAAAAGAAATAGACCCAAAAATGACAGAAATTATGGAATTAGCAAAAAAATATCTTTCAAACAGCTATTATAATATACCCCAGGAATGTAAAGAAAAACAAATATAGTGACAAGAAATTAGGATATATACATATATATATGGAAATTCAGAACTATACAAAGGATATATGACAGATAAGTAAATAAGTAAGTAAACAGAAAATAATTTTATTTATTTTTAAATTTTTATAAAATATAATTGACTTTTTAAAACTAAAACAATAACAATGTATTAGGCAGTTTATAACATACAGAGAAATAAAGTGCATTTAAAAAATAGGACAAAGGATGGAAGGAGACAATGGAAATAAACTATTGTAAGGGCCTTGTATTATACAAAAATGGTATAATATTATTTGAAGGTGTACTCTGACAAATTAAAGAAGAATTTTGTAAATGCTAGCACAACCACTAAATAAAACAGAGTATAACTAATAAATAATTAGTACAGATCAAATGAAATACTATAAAACACTTGCTTAATCTAAAAGACAAAAAAGAAAGATAAAAGGGATAAAAAAATAAAATAGAAAAATAGCAAGATGGTAGACTTAAATTGAAAGATACTAATAATTACATTAAATATAAATGATCCAGACAAGAGGTTGTCAAACTATGGCCACTAACTGTTTTATAAATAAAGTCTTACTGGAATATACTCATTCATTAATGTATTATCTATGTCAGCTTTCACACTACAATAGCAGAAGTGAATAGCTGAGACAGACAGACTGCATGTCTTCTAAAGCTGAAAATATTTACTATGTGGCCCTTTACAGAAAGTTGGTCAACCACCCTGCCCCCCATCTGGTGTTTGCAATTAAAAAAGCAAAGATTGTTACACACAATAAAAAATCAACCATAGGTGGTCTACAAGAAACATTTTATTTTTTTTAATTTTTTAAAGATTTTATTTATTTATTTGACAGAGAGAGAAACAGCAAGAGATTCCCACAAGCAGGGGGAGTGGGAGAGGGAGAAGCAGGCTTCCCGCGGAGCAGGGAGCCCGATGTGGGGCTTGACCCAGGACCCTGGGATCATGACCTGAGCTGAAGGCAGATGTTTAATGACTGAGCCACCCAGGTGCCCTCTACAAGAAACATTTTAAATTCAGAAACACGTACATGTGAAAAGTGTATGGGTGGAAAAAGATTTGCCATGCAAAAACTAATCTGGGAGAAATCTGGTGACTAGGTTACAATCAGACAAAATAGACTTTGGGTCAAAGATTATTATCAGGGATAAAGAGGAATATTTGATAATAATAAAATGTTCAATATATCAGGAAGATATAACAATCTTTTCTTTTTTTGAGAGAGAGAGAGAGAGCATGCAGAGGGGGAAGGGCAGAGGGAAAGAGAGAATCATAAGCTGGCTCCATGTCCAGTGCAGAGCCTGACGCAAGACTCTATCTCACGACCCTGAGATCATGACCTGAGCCGAAATCAAGAGTCAGATGCTCAACTGAATGAGCCATCCAGGAACCCCAAGAAGATATAACAATCTTAATGTCTATATACTTAGTAATAATGTTGCAAAATAAATGAAGCAAAACCTTACAAATTAATGGGAGAAATAAGCACATTCACAATTCTAGTTGGAGATTTCAACATGATTCTATAACTGCTTAAACAAGAAGGCAGAAAATAAGTAAGACTATAGAAGACTTCAACAAAACTATTGACTGGTTTAATCTAATTGACATTTATGGAATGGTAAACCCCATAACACCAGAATATACATTCTTTTCAAGTGCACACTGAATATCACTAAGATAGACCATATGCTGGACCATAAAACAAATCTCAATAAAAGAATGAAAATCATATGAAGTATGTTTTCTCTTCATAAAACAATTAAAGTAGAAATCGATAATAAGGGCGCCTGGGTGGCTCAGTTGGTTAAGCGACTGCCTTCGGCTCAGGTCATGATCCCGGAGTTCCGGGATCGAGTCCCGCGTCTGGCTCCCGGCTCAGCGGGGAGCCTGCTTCTCCCTCTGACCCTATCCCCTCTCATGCTGTTTCTCTCTCTCTGTCAAATAAATAAAAATAAACAAAATCTTTAAAAAAAATAAAAAAATAAAAAAGATCTGGGAAATCCCCAAATATTCAGAAATTAAATAATACCTCCTAAGCCATGAGTCACAATGTAAATAAGAAGATATTATTTGGTAATGAATATACAATGTATCAAAATATATGGGATGACGTTAAAGCAGTGCTTAGTGGGAAATTTACAGTGTGAAATGCTTAAAGTAGAAAAAATTCTTTAAATCAATAATCTATCTTGAGAAGCTAAAAACTAACAAACATAATGTGAATAGGAAAAAAAGGGAAACAATAAAGAGAACAGTGGGAACAGTGTAATGAAAAATGGAGAAATAACAGAAAAAATAATTTAAACCAACAGCTTGTTCTTTGAAAAGATCAGTAAAATTAACAAACGCCTCACTAGCATGATCAAGAAAAAGCACAGGGATAAAAATCATATTATCATTGCAATAAATGCAGAAAAAGCATTTGACAAAATTCAACATTTGTTGATGATAAAAACTCTCAACAAAGTGGGTTTAGAGGGAACATACCTCAATATAATAAAGTCCATATATGAAAATGATAAAAAACTAAGAGCTTTCCCTATAAGATCAGGAACAAGACAAAGATATCCACTCTCACCATTTTTATTCAACAGTACTGAAAATCCTAGCCACAGTGATCAGACAAGAAAAAAAGAATAAGAGGCATCCAAATTGGTAAGGCAGATGACATGATAGTATACATAGAAAACCCACAGACTCCACCAAAAATCTATCAGAAGTGATAAAGGAATTCAGTAAAGTTGCAGAATACAGAATACCCAGAAATTGGCAGTGTGTCTATACAGTAATAACAAAGTAGCAGAAAGAGAAATTAAGAAAACAATCCCAGGGATGCCTGGGTGGCTCAGTCGGTTAAGCGTCTGCCTTCTGCTCAGGTCATGATCCCAGGATCCTGGGATAGAGTCCTGCATTGGGCTCCCTGCTCAGTGGGGAGCCTGCATCTCCCTCTGCCTGCCTGCCTCTCTCTCTGACAAATAAAGAAATAAAATCTTAAAAAAAAAAAAAAGGAAAACAATCCCAGTTACAACTCCATCAAAAAGAATAAAATACCCATGAATAACCTTAACTAAGGAGGTAAAAGACCTGTACTCGAAAAACTATAAAACATTGATGAAAGAAACTGAAAACAACACAAACTGAAAGACATTCCACTCTCATGGATTGAAAGAATCACAGGACATGAGGTCAGTACCAAAAGAAATCAATTGTATTGTTATATAACAACAAATCTTTCCAAAATGAAATTAAAATATCAATACCATTTACAATAACATCAAAAAGCATTAAATATTTAGCGGTAGATTTAAAAAAAAATGGGTGCAAGACCCGTATACTGAAAAATAAACACTGGTGAAAAAATATAAAGACTTAAATAAATATACAGGTAAATTTTTCATGTATTGGAAGATAATATCTTTAAGATATCAATTCTCCCCAAATTGATCTACACATTCGATGTAATCTCTTTTTGTAGAAATTGACAAGTTTATCTTAAACTGCATACAGAAATGTAAAGGACCTAGATATTCAAAAATTATTTTGAGAAAGAAGAACAAATTTGAGAACCTAATGCTTCCTATTTTAGAATTCTACTGGAATTCAGTTGGTTAAGCGGCTGAGGCTGGGGGAATTTGACTGCGAAGGCCAATGAGAGAATGCTTTGAAGTCATGGAAATGTTCTGTGTCTTGGCTGTGGTGTTTTATATATAAACATAAATATAAAAATATATGGTGTGTGTGTATATATATATAAAAATACATGTATATATAGTAATATATATTTAAAGTAATAATTCATATATTTATAGTCATTAATAATTATGCCATTATTTATATATTTACATATTATAACTTATATGTATATATAATTGTCAATACTCTTTGAAATGTACACTTATTTTTTTTTAAGATTTTATTTTTTTACTTGAGAGAGAGAGCACAGAGGGAGAGGGAGAAGCAGACACCCACTGAGCAAGGAGCCAGATATGGGGCTCAATCCCAAGACCCTGGGATCATGACCTGAGCCGGAGGCAGATGCTTAATTAACTGAGCCACTCAGGTGCCCCTAAAATGTACATTTATAATAAATGCATTTTATCATATATAAATACCTCAATAAAATTGATTTTTTAAAAATCAAATAACCAACTTGGCAAAGAGTAAGTTATAAACCACTAATTTTTTGTTTAGCTCTTATGTGTGGTCTTATAAAACCTGAAACTTCCTTCATTTTACCATGAAAGTGTTCTAACCAAGCAATAGGTCTTTTCCTTTAGGATACTGTGTTTTTCCTCAGTAATTTTTAAAAATCTAGCAAAATAAGCTACTTACCAATATAGTTCTTCGACATGGCAACTTCTCTGACTTCAATATGGACAGAGCCTCTTGGTATCTGCACTACTTCCATGTAGCCTGGAATACAGAAGATAGCTAGTAATAAGCAGCACGTGCAGCCTTGGTCAGAAAATGAGTGTTTAGGAACCTTTCAGTAATAAGTTTCCTTGTTCTTTAAGTCTTTCTTTGACTTAGCACTTTATAAATTATGAAATATGGGCAAATTCCCCTTTGGGTTCATGAACACATATAGAATATTTTACTTTTTCTCTAAAAATATCTCAAGATAGTCTTTAAAGCCTCAACATGTATAATACTGGTTCAGGGTTTGTTTGTTTTTTCTCAACACATTGTCCTCCCATTAATGCTCTGTGGGAATTCCCATCTGAGGGAGACATGGCTAAATGAAGTCAAGTAGAAAGGGAATCATATTTCCTCAAAATATCTTACATGAATCTATATTTAATACTTAAGAGACTGAAAGCAATTTAGGGAAAAAACATAGTCTGCCTAAATAAAAAATTCAAAAAGAAGGGGGTGGGAAAAAAATCAAGCATTTTGACTATTCCCAGGACATCAGAGGTGTGAGGAAGAGTTCTCTCTACACACTCACCTCCTCTGGGCAACGAATCATTGAAGAACCCTTCAATGGCATCACATGTGCTTCCATCCCCTCCACAGACACGACATCTATCTTCCCTAGCATCGGATCCCAAAATATTATCACAACCTACATGCTGAAAACAAAGAAGAATATTCAGTATGTCATAAAGAGGAATTCTTGGAACCATAACTAACCAAATAAATATAACTTATTAATTTATTTGTTTTTCCAGTAAAGGAAATCAAAACAGGAAATATTTTCCTCTTTCCACTTTTTCCTTCACTGTCTAGTAAGTTCTTAGCTAAAATTTCTCAACATATCAGTTTAAAGGAAAAAAATTCTGATTCCCCAAGGAATATATGTCTGTATTTCCAACCTAGATTTCTTCTTCATTTATAGATACCATGCTCTAAATCTTAAAATATTATAATTTGTTGGCAATGGACTCTTACTTATACCTTCAATCAAGAAATGAAAGAATTAAGAAAAATGCCATGTTGTCCTACACACAACATTTATAACAGCAGGAATCATGACTGAGCATTATGGTTTGACCTTTCTAAACCACTGGCTCTTTTGGATATCCAATTGTTAGTGTCAAGGATTGTGGAATTCAAAACTGCATAAACCTTTAAAAATGAATACCTGTTTCCACCAGCTGAATAAAATTGCCATAAAAACAAGGATATGTAAGCATATGATCTTGGATGCTGAAATTCTACCTTTCAGTTTTGCATTTAATCATAGAAATGTGGATTTTTATACATTTTTGTTATATATTTTGGCACTTGAATTTGTATAATGATCTTTAGCCACTGATACCAGGCATGTGATCTCTGAATAAAACCTGTAGTTTTGTCTTTGCTAGCCGAAAGAATTTTAATACTGTCACAGAAATAACACACACGCACAGGATCATCAGATATATTGAGAATCAAGTAGCCTGAAAGACAGAAACTTTTGCAAGAAATTATGACACAAAACAGATAGTGTTTTTATCTCTTCTTTCTCAGTTTCTGAGACTTAGTTTTGTGCTTCTCTTTAATATAAAATAAAAACAAACAAGGAAAAAAGTTATGAGAACAGTGGTTTTTGCGGCTTTTCTTATTATGATTAGATTTACTCACAGGTCTAGGAAAATAGTATGGATTTGCTCTTATAACTCTCAACTAGTCAGGCTAATTCTCTAAAGTAAATGCTTTAATAAGGTAAAGACTAACTCTATAATGAAAACCACTTGCTTCAAAATGCTTCAGAAAGAGGCAAAGTAGGCGGAACATAGCTGTTTCACACTTTGAGGAAAATTATGCTATGAAATGTATCAAACAATCTTCCAATGAAAACATGTGGTAGCCATATGAATAAGAGCTGAATCCTTGTTCCCTCTCTCTTCCTATCATATTTGTGATCTGTTTATAAACGGAACAGAACAAAGTCCAAAATACATTCAGAGCTCTAGCAATTACTCTATACATAACTAGAACACCAAAATAAATCATATTTGCATGATGTTTGAATATGAATAGGCTATTCTACCTTTAACTATATGTACTGTTAACCTAATTTCTCTAAAATGTAGCTCTCTTTATTAAAGCTGAGCATAGTATTAATTAGGAGTGACTACCTGAGAAAAAAGACAAAAGTCTCAAAAGCCCCCCAAAAAAGGAGTAAAATTCATAATTGGAGCAACCTTGCATTCCCCATTGATACAGATATCCAGTGAATCAGCATTGCACTGAGTCCCATCAATCACTGCAGGGGCACGTTCAGTGTAGAAGTTGTAACCTTCAGCCAAGCAGTTTAATGCACAAGGTTTTACCCCACCTGGACAAATACAGCAGAAAAGAAATAAATGGAGTGGTTCTTTTAAGAAACAGTGATTCCATATTAACCACAGTAAATTTACAATTCATACAGACATCATTCCCTCACTATATACCCAGATGTTTCTTTCCTCCTTTGCTAAAATTTCGTATTTAATTTCATTGTTTGTGCAACTTGACAGAAGATCTATTGAACAGTTTTAGGTTTAAAATGTTCAGGTATTTCCAATATATATTTAACAATATATTTTAGGTCAAAAGGAATCACAGTGGAGGTACCTGAATGTTGAAAAAAATGGATGAAATAAAAACCTTTTTCAAAAACTAAGAAAATAAAATTTGTGGCTTGACACAATAACTTCATATAGCAAGTGGGAATTTCTACAACACATATCACTTGTTAACTGAAGCTGATACAAAAACTCTACTTCAAGCAAGGATATGGTAGTTGTAAAAAACAAAACAAAACAAAACAAAAAAACCCTCTAAATTTATACCTGCTTTAAACATACCATATTCCATGAATGTGTCTTTAGTGTAGAGATAAGTTTTTATGAGATAAGCAAATCAAAGGTAAAATTAATTATAGCATTAAATTTGAATAATTCTTGTTACTAAATCAAAGATAATTATATATAGCATTAAACATGAATAATTAAAATACCTAATTTTATTTTGTGAATAGAATAACTTCATCATTTTCATCTTGTCACTGAAATTTGTATTTCTTAAGGTTGATGTGAAAAATAGGCATAAATAGTAAAATTTAAAAAAACAAGCAGAGTAGTATCATAATATCATAGTATATTGGAAAGACAGCAATATATATGAATTTATTTTATTCAAAACAGTGCATGAGAAAGCTACTTATAAAATATGTAACTACTGATTGAAATTATGACTTAAAAACACTTCATGTCCAACCTTCATTTGATGAAGTTTAAAACACTTTGTTTTTATTCTAATTGTGCTGATAAAATTTCTCTTTGAAATAAAGAAGACTGTTTCAACAAAAATAAGGCAGAAAGATAAAATGACACGCTTAGTCTTAGTAGAAAGTACAAATCTCAGGGAAGGTATGTGAAATAAAAGAGACAAGCCAACTGAGTGATAGAGACAATGGTAAATTAGAGAGAACATTCCATTAAAGGAGATCATTGGTATAGTTGATTGTTGCAAAATGCAAGAAGATGGTCCAATATTGTCAGATACTGTTTTTTCATGAGAAGATGGAAACCTAGATTTTTAAAATAAAAACTCTTTTTGGTAACTCATTCAAAGTTTTCAAAAATACTGTGGAAATTAAAACATCTATGTAAGTAAAAACTGGTTGCTGAACTGCCAGTTTACCACCTCTAGCCTAAGTCCATGTTTGCTTCCATTTTCAAAGTGTACAGGCTATAGAACTTCTATATAATTTGAAATGTTATTATTAGACTTAAGTTAATGGTACCTTTTGCTCTACTGAGCACAAATATAACAAGTAATAAATAGAATAATTTCTTCCTAAACTGATAATCAAGGTATTTATATTTATTTTTTTAAGATTCTCATGAATAAAATTGCTCTAAATTTCCATGAACCTTACTGGGATTTTTTTCATTACTACCCAGTATAGTTCTTTTCCCATTTTTTATTATAGTGCTTTGGAATTTAATGTAGGTTTTTATGTATCAGGCTTTAACAAGAGAACATTAGTGTTGTTTACTCAATTTTAACATTTTTTAATTATGTAAGGTAGTATTTGATATGTAGGACATATAAATGCTATGGCTGTATTCCTTAGGCTACCATAATATGTGATGATAATAAAAATACATTTTCCCCTTTTTTATTGCGGAAGATGTATTAAGCTTCCTCAGCTACAGAGAGGTTTTTTGTTTTTTGTTTTAAAGTAGGCTCCACACCCAGCATGGAGCCCAACACAGGGCTTGAACTCATGACACTGAAATCAACACCCAAGCTGAGATCAGGAGAGTCAGACACTTAACCAACTGAGCCACCCAGGCACCCCACTCAGCTACAGTGAGTTTTCAGAAGAGGTACTGCTATTATTTTGAGAAAAGTTTTAAGATGATTCTCTAAATGGAAGGTCACATCATTACCAGTTACCTTCAGTGAAAGCTTATTATGAATTTAAGGTTAATTCACTATGCTTATAATTACCTAGATGCTAATTATTAAATCTGTAAATTTTATCAGACACTTCTTTTCCTCCTACAGTAAGACAAAATAATCCTAACCGTATATGTACCTAATAAGAGCAATTTGAAATACAAGAAGAAAAACTTACAAAAAAGAAAGCAAAGCCAAAAAACAGAGATTTTAACACATTCCTCTCAGTAACTGATAGAAGAACTATAGCAGAAAAAAATCAGAAAGAATATAAAAGATTTAAACAACACTATCAGCCAACTTGATGCAATAGATATCTATGGAACACTGTATCCAACAATTGCAGAAAACACATCCTTTTCAAGTATAGATAGAACATTACCAACATGAACAAGAAATGGTACTATAAAACAAATCTCAATTAATTTTAAAAATTTAAATCATACAGACTATTCTCTGATCATAGCAGAAATTATACATCAATAACCAAAAAAATCTAGAAAATAGCAAATACTTGGAAAGAAAAATATCATAGTTCTAAATAACCCATGGGTCAAAGAAGAAATCACAATGTAAATAAGAAAAGATTTTGAACTAAGGGAAATTTTTTATTTTATTTATTTATTTTTTTTTATTATTTTTTTTTAAAGATTTTATTTATTTATTTGAGAGAGAGAGAATGAGAGAGAGCGCATGAGAGAGGGGAGGGTCAAAGGGAGAAGCAGACTCCCTGCCGAGCAGGAAGCCCGGCGGGACTCGATCCAGGGACTCCAGGATCATGACCTGAGCCGAAGGCAGCCGCCCAACCAACTGAGCCACCCAGGCGCCCGAACTAAGGGAAATTTTTTAAAAAATCAAGTTTGGTAATGCAGAAAAGCAAAATGAACCCCAAATCTAAAAATAATAAATATAAGAGCAAAAATTAATAAAAGAGAAAAAAGTAATAAAGTACTAAAGCCAAAAGCTGATTATTTGAAAAGATTAATAAAATTAATAAACCTCAAGCAAGACTGATCAAGAAAAAGAGAGAAAACACATATTATCAATATCAGAAATGAAAGAGCATACATCACTACAGAGCCTACAGATATTAAACAGGACAGTAAGAGAATGTTATGATCAATTTTCTGTCAAGAAATGAGATATGGGAGTAACATAAGTTTCTTGAAGACATAAGAATTGTTTAAAAATCTGAATAGCCCTTTACCTACTAAAAGAGTTGAATTTGTAATAATTTTTTTTTCACAAAGAAAATATTAAGCCTGAGTGGTTTTAGTAGTGAAATCTATTCTAAAGAGGAAATAATACCAATCCTACAATCTCATTCAAAATAAACAGGGATTCTATTTCTGGAAGCCAGAGTAACACTAGTACCCAAACTTGTCAAAAACATGACAGGAAAAAAAATTTGTGAATCAGAATTCCTTAAAAAATAGATGAAAACATCCTTAATAAAATATTAGAAATTAAATCTAACAACATATAAAAAGAGAAAAAATCATTGCCACATGGGGTTTAGCCTAGGAATAAAAGGTTGGTTTGACATAATAAAGAAAAATACATATAATCATACATGTACAAATTGTACTGAAGAGCCAATCCAGTGCATTAAGGCAAGAACGTGAATTAAAAGGCATAACAATTGATACAGTCTCTACTTTCAGATAACATGACTATTTACCAAGAAAATCCTAAGCAATCTACAAAACAACTATTAGGACTAATAGTTGTTCTAAGAGAACAACTAAGGAAATTTAGGAAGATCACAGAATACAAATTTAATACACAAAAATCTATGTATTTTCGGATACTAGAGCAAGCAATTGAAAATGATATATTTTAAACCTTTATTTACAATAGTTTCAAAAAAAATTACTCAGGAATAGATTTAACAAAAGAAGTGCAAGACCTAACACCTAAAACTACAAAACATAGCTAAGAGAAATTAAAGAAAACATAAATAAATGGGTATATATATATATATATTATGTTCATAAATTCAGTATCGAATTCAATATTCAGTGTTAAAATAATATTGTTAATTTATCAGTTCCCCTTCAATTGATCTATAAATTCAACATGATAGCAATCATAAGCCCAGCATGTTTTTCTGCAGTAATTAATAGCAATTCTAAAATTTACATAGAAGTGCAAAGCAATTAGAATATCCAAAGGACTCTTGAAAAATAGATCAAAGTTGAAGGAACTTACACCCTGTGTCCAAGACTACGTATTTACAATAATTCAGTCAGTGTGGTGCTAGCATAGTATTGCTACCATTTCATTTCATTGCGCATTTTGCACATTTCATTGTGTATTTCTATTGTTGACAAATAAGTAAAACAAAATATAGACCAAACTACAAATACACACCATAACCCCAAATTATTTTTAGACTGTAAATCCAAATGTAAAGACCAAAACCATACAGCTTTTAGAAAAAAACATAAGAAAACATCGTCTTGAGTTCAGAAAGGCAAAGATTTCTAAGACAGGACACTGAACACAATAACCATAAAAGGAAAAAAAATGAAAAAATAGTATTCATTAAAATTAAAATCTTATACTCATCCAAAACACCGTTAAAGAAGTAAAAGGAAAGCCCAAAGATGTGAAAAAATATTCATAAAATTTATCTGATAAATGACTACCACTCAAGAATAAAAAGATAAATAACCAATTAAAAATAGGCAAAGGATTTGAACAGACATTTTACAAAAGAAGACTTATAAATGGTCAATAAGCACATAGAAATGTGCTCAACATAATCAAGGATCAGAAAATGCAAATTAAAACTGCACTGAGACATTATTATACACTGACCAGCAGAAGACTGAAAATACCAAACGTTGGCAAGGATGTGGAAAAACATAACTTTCATATGTTGTTGGTGGGAGTGTAGTATGGTACATCATTTTGGAAAAACATCTGGCAATTTCTTTTAAAACTAAACTCACACCTACCCTATTGCCCAGCAATTCCACTCCTAAGTATTTACCCAAGAGAAATGAAAACATATGCTCACAAAAAGACTTCTACAAAAATGTTCACAGCAACTTATTCAGAACAGCTGAAAACTAGAAACAACTCAGGTGGCCTGCCATCAATAGCACAATGGGAAAACAAACTGGTTATTACAATGGAATGCTGCTCAGCAATAAAAAGGAATAAGCTATTCATACATGCAATAACGTGGATGGATCTCAAAAATATTAGGCCCAAAACACAGGCCAAATATGACATGATTTCACTTATATGAAGTTCTAGCACCAGCAAAACTAATCTATGGTAAGGAAAAAAATATCAGAACAGTGGTTGCCTCTTGGAAGAAATAGGTAGAGGCAGCTATTGACTGGGAAGGACTATGAGGACTATGAGAATTTTGGAGGTATGGTAATGTTCTATATGTTAATAGGGCTTTGCAGGTGTACATATTTGTCAAAACTCAAGGAAAGTACAGTTAAGATTGTGCTTTGCATTGTACATAATCTAACCTGAAAAACAATAAATAAGTATTGAACTGTGGTTAATGTTATACATGCTGAAGTATTTAGGGGAAAGTATAGCAATGATTACAATTTACTTTGACATGCATCTAGAAAATAAATGGATTAATGGATAGAGAGATGACTAGACATGTAACAAAGTATATTATAATGTGAATAATAGAATCTTGTCAATGTAAAATTCTTTTAGTATTGCTCTGTTGGAAAATTTTCAAGGTAAGATACTAGAATAAAAAACAAACAATAAAAGTTTTTTAAAAGTACATTCAATTTCTCTAAGAGAAAATTTTAACAAAATTAAATTTGTATTTTGAGAGTACAAGAAAACGTCTGGTGTTTACTGAACAATTAGTGTTTGATACATGCCCAAATTAAAGGGTAAAAATGCTTCTCAACACTAAAAAAGAATAATAATAATCTATGGGAAGATCCTTGGCCTTTGACCAAAAAAGTATACAGGTTTTCCTGGCCACTTTTGAGTTGATTTATATTGTTATAAGTTGTTTTTAGGGTGATAATTCCAAATATTCAGTGATTATAAATGATTATAATGTAATGTCCATATACCCCAAGGAAGTCTCAAGAACTCAAAAGTATTATTTGGGTTTATATCCTTTCTTGGACTTTTGTACCTTGTTAAATAGAATTAGGTTTTTATAAATGATTTCTGATCATTTTTACTAACATAAGCTTTATTACAGGGAAACTGTATAGTACTATAAGCGTTATCCTGCTTTGATTTGCAAACACTAATTTTTACTAGTAGGTGTATGAAGGTATGTGTGTGTTTGTATGTATTTATATATTCTTTTATATTTGCAAAGCTCTCAAGCATGATGAATGCTCTGCTGGTTATACATTACCTCCAGTATAGGGTTTCCAGTTATAATACTTTCCACGGAAAGGCATATTGTCAAAGTCTGCACATTGTTTCTCTCGAAAATCTCGGGCCCCCAAAGGACATGGCTAAAATAAAATAAAATCATAAATGGTATGATTGTTGAAAAATACCAAAACTAAGGGACAATGTCCCTAAAATTAAAATTGCCTAAACTCGTCACTGCCTGATGCTGTAGCTATAATTCTGGCATTTATTTTACATTTACTTGTTCTACAGCAGTATTCAGACTGACGTATCTGAATTGTAATCTTAGCCACAGAATAAATAACTGAAGTAATTTATACGAAATTATGTGTGAGACAGATTCCTTATAACTTTATACTCAGATACATGGCATAGTCCACTTTGCAATCAATCCATCAGGTACCTTCTTATAAACACACATAAAAACTAGATGAAGAAACTAAAACACATAATGTCTTTTGGTAACATTATTTAAGGTCCAGTTGCCACAGCTACTCCCAGCTCTTTATTTTAAGAAATCAAGAGGCAGGTTTGTAACACAACATTCAGCACTATTAATTGTGGTTTGGATCCCTAGTACTATAGCTGTTTACTGTCTAGCCTTGACAAAAACCATATTTTAAGATGTGGAATGAACTGGGCAAATGCTAGGCCTCAAGTCTAAACACCTTCAAATTCAAAGAATTTGGACTTACTAAGATTTACATTTAATCTACGAACATCACAGAAAATAAAATACTAAATTGGTTCAAAACATGTGCATGTGTTGGGTGGGGAGAGAGAAGGATGTTGAGAGGGTGAAGAGAAGGTTATTTGTTTTTAAAAGTTTGGAATGCTTCTTCTACGTGAATTTTTTTAAAAAGGAAAACCTTGCCAATGTAGTTAGGTCTAGATTCCAAATACCACAGGCCATCCTAAATTCAATCTTTAAGTTCACAAAGAATTAAAAGTATAACATCTCACTGTGTTTGAGCAATATGACCTAATTTGACTTATCTTTTAGAGTTCTGCAGTTGTAGCACCTAAAACAATCACTGCTTTTGATACACGATGGAAAAAATATCCTGCTCACATATTGAACAACAAAACAGGTCAGCAGATAAAATTCTTAATTGTGAATAAATAATGAGTAGATTAAACGCTCAGAGATCATTCGAGGACTTTTTACTACCCTCCCTTGGATCTCTACATTTACTTTATACAGTTTTCTGAGGTCAGTATATTGTAAATGGTCCCTTGAAGCATGTACAAAAGTAATAGATCACAACGTGCAAATAGTCGCACGGTCATCATTACATCCTCTATATTGTGGTTCAAATCTCTACCATATCAAGTCCAAAGCCTCAAATTCTGAAAACAGTGCAAATAGGTCTGCATTCCATTGTGAGCCCTGTGTTTTAAAATAATTTCTGCACGTAATTTCTGGGGGTTAAAACTATTAAGAAGGAAGCCAAGAAAAGCCATGGGTACAGGAAGGAGAAGGTCATATGTTGGGAATAGTTGGAAAAAAGGCCATCCTAGATGAAAGAAACTTATGAAATAATAAGAGGAGATGACATTTCATAGAAAACCACTGGTACATAAAAAAAGCCCTGAATTAACAAACTAAGGCATCATGAGGACTATTCACTTAAAAACAAACAAACAAAAAAATCCCATTCTTGACTATCTTGTAATGAATCTCCTAAATACAGGCAAAGTAAAAAGTCCGACAGGAAGATATTACAGTTTAATAAAGCACTTGGATAACATTTCATAAAATTTCTAATCTATACTCTTTCCTGTGATAACCACTCAGGGTCAGCATAATAAAAATATTAGCAACGACAACAGCTATTTAGCATTTACTAAGCATTTAGCAAGTACCCACTCTATGGCACACTATTTGGAAGCCTATAGATGTATTATCCATTTAATCTCTTTCAACACTCTTAGGTAGCTGTAATTAATAATCCCTTTTACCGAATACACTGGCTACAGAGGGTTGCTCAGTGATAGTTTCAGGGTGTAAGGGCACTCCCTCATCTGAATGGGAGCTTCCTTTGAACTCTAAATGCTACAGTAACAGCATAAAGTTTTAGCTCTGTTAATATGTATAAAAACTTAATAGGAGTAACTTGAGTTCCTGTCATTTCAGCTGCAAGTTTCTTTTCTTCTCCAAACTACTTTTTCCTCATTTATAAAACAAGAGGACTAAAAGCAAAATTTTGGAGTATGACAAACCGGGATTCAATTCTAACTTGGTCTTTTATTTAATTCATGGCCTTCAGCAATGTACTTAATTTTCCAAGCCTCATCTATAAACTGGGGATAATACTAGTATTTACCTCCTAGGTGAGGATTCATGTGAACTGTTTAGCTCTGTACCTGGCATAGAGCAGAAGTGAATAGCTATTAGCACTGTTCTGGTCTCGGGTCTAGGCATTCTTAGATTCATTCCTCACCTTCTCCTGCTCTGCTCTGTATCTCAGAGGAATAAACTCTGCAAGCTCCATTTTCCAGGCTTCTGTGTCTGCTGATTTCTGACAATGGTTCAGGCAATGAAGGCACTCCTGGGAGAAGCCAGAGTATTTCTCTTTCTTTCTTCACCTCAGGCAGTACCACAGGCAGAAGTACAATCTTTTTGTGACTCCAACTTCAGGTAATAGCACCACACTTACCCATTCCCTCCACCCTCTGGCCCTATCCTATGATTCTAGCAGGTAAGGGGATGGATAGTGAGGTGGGAGGGAAGTTGTTTTAAAAGGTATGGTCAGAGGGGCGCCTGGGTGGCTCAGTCAGTTAAGTGGCTGCCTTCGGCTCAGGTCATGATCCCAGGGTCCTGGGATCGAGCCCCACATCGGGCTCCCTGCTCAGCGGAAAGCCTGCTTCTCCCTCTCCCTCTGCCTGCCGCTCTGCCCACTTGTACTGCCTTTGTGTCAAATAAATAAATAAAATCTTAACAACAAAAAAAGGTATGGTCAGAGAAATTCTCTCTAGTAAGGTGGCCCTTGAGTAGAGAGTTAAAGAAACTGAAGGAGTGACTCACACATCAGTGAGAAGAGTAAACAGTAAATGCAAAGGCCCTGAAACAGGAGTGTGTTAAGGAGGTTCATAGAATAGCATGGAGGATGCAAGGGCTTAAGGAAACTGTAGTAGACTTGATCCCACGCCTTTCTGTTTCTAGAATATATCAGCTAGTGTTCCATTTTCCTGATTTCAACGTTTCCTTCAGTGAATGCTCTGAATTTGTGTTGATTAAAAATTAACTCAGTAGGAGTTGTATATCCTCGTTCCAAAGAATAAGAGTGATCAAAGAAAAGAGTAGTTTAAGGAAAAATTACATGAAGTATATTTTTATTTTTGTTTTTTTAGGAATAGTAGAGAGTTTAAGGAGTAATGCTTTCTAAATTGCTTAAAGGTAATAAATGCTGACACCATGCAAAAACAGTGGGCATAAGCAACCAATTTTTTATGTAAAGCCTGACAGGTTTTCAGCCTCCTAGTGTTAACTCTAATCAAGCATCCTCTCCTTCTAAAAAGCAACCAGCAGGATCCCACATAAATCCAGAGGGCAAAACTGCAGGTCTCAGCATTTTTAATCTTAGTATTTTCAAAGAAATAATAAAAAAAATTAATACTAGCATCTTTATCAGCACTTTTTTTTTTTACAGAGATATGTTAGCACATTCTACAGACTATCTTATGCTTCCAATTACACTGATTGCTTAAAAGCATCTCCTTTTGACAAATACTTTTTATTGGTACATAAATCTAAAAACAAAGAAAGGATAATTCATTGGGGCATAAAAGTTGCTATAGAAAGAAATCTCAGCTTCCGCTGACAAACTTTGTAGTGGCATTTCTATTACTGGACTTCTAATCCTGGTTTTGTCTCAAAGAATACGGTGACCTTGGCAAGTCACAGAAGCCCTTTGTGCCTTCTCTCTTTCATTTGCAAAATACACCCAAAATGCCACTTAACTTCAAGAGAAATACATCCCAAAATGTCTTGCAAATGAGGAAAATTCCGTAAATACTGTGTTATATCTTACATGTAATAAAGTGTGAGAAGAAAGTGGAGCATGAAAATTCTTTTTCCCCTTTCCCATTCCTCTCCTCTTCGTAAAGGAGATAGGCAGGCTGGCAGGATACAAGGATTTCCTATGGCCTCAGGTAAAATTGCAAAATGAGCAAAATTGGTATTTTATTCTCCTACTACTTTTCTCTATTGTGCTTTTCACCTTCTGCTGTTTCTTCCTTTCTTGCTTCCACACTACATGCACTTTTGCTTCTTCACTATTACACTACACCACACTTCAACACTCCCCAGATGTAATTTTCTGCTTCCTCTCCAGGATGGCAATTTATTCTTAGCTGGCTATACCCTATTAGTTTCAGGAGCATAAGTGGAATTTAAATTCCAGCCCCTGATCTGCTTAGCAAGTCACTTACTTGACATGGGACTGTGAAGAAAGGACATTTTTATTTGTTCACCAAAAAGGCATCACTTCCTAAGTCACACAATGACACACATGCTAACAAAGTCCTTGCTTCCACAGCTTCTCTTAGAAGTTGCAAACAAAACTCCTGATTTCCTAGTTACCAGGTATTGTATGATTATCTCACTGAAGTTGAACGTAATGTCCAGTGAATCATCTCAACCAGTTTTGATTCAATCTTATCTTTTCTCTCCAAAATGGTTTCTGATTTTTTTTTGTAGTTTCACTGAATATTTACTTTTAAAGAAAAAGAAACAAAAGTCTGCTAAACCTATATTGTCCAAACTAGAATCTAGCTGTCATATTTGATACCATAATCCTCTGTGCAAGTTTTCAAACTTAAATCTATTTCTGTATGGCCTGAATTTAACTGAAATGCTATCTGTCCATAGCATAACCCTTTCCCCTAAGCCTGTGAAAATGTTAGGCAACATTCACTTTGTAATTTTTAAAGCATCCCTTTTAAGAACAAAATAAACAAGCAAGCTCTATTCTGTGTTTAGAAACTAGTCCTTATTTTTCAAAACATGATACACACCATAAAAGTCATACTAACCCAAAGAAGATTAATGATACTTGCTCCTATTACTTTTTTGCCACATATAATACTATAAAAATATTATATATAATATTCATAAAAATCCAGTGTTGGAGACATATCTGTTTTCTAATTATAACCTGGGACACTGTTATAACACTGTTAATGGATCAACTCTGTACCTTGTTATCACTTACCCCACACCTCTCCCTGGGGGCAAGGTCTGTAGTTTCAGAATGTTCTCAGCTATCTGGTTCTGCTGCAGGGTAAGGTTAGACTGGAAGTAAGACAATGTCAAAGGTGACCAAACTCTTTCAGAGAAGCTTACCTTGCCACACCCACCTCCCAGGGGCTCCATCTGTTACAAGAGCACTAAATAAGTACTCAGAAATCCTGTGCCTGACTCAATCCCTTCCATGGTACTGCTCAGCATTAGTTCCTCATTTTAAAATACTTAAAAAAAAATACTTGTTCTTCCTCTTTATAAAAGTGATTTGAAGATATAATGAGGTTATGTATGAAAGTATTTTGTAATTTTTGTAATCTGCTTGGAAACAAAAATGTCTCCAATATTAACTACACTGTATTGAGTACAGATTAAGTATTAGGAAGTAGCACTGGATGTTCTACATGTGTTAATTCTTTTAATTCTCAAACAATCCTGCAAGGTGGATATAATTATATTCTATAAAGGAGTTCCCTGAAGTTTAGTGAGATTATTTCGCCAAGACCAAACAGCAATAAGAGTTACAGTCAGCATTCAAACAAGTCAATTTGAATCCAAAATCCATACTTTTCCCACTACAATCCTACCTTGAAATATAGGCTATATTTCTCCACAACCAAAAGAGTGTATCACCTCTTAATGACCATAAGCAAGGTCTTGAAGAAGAAAAAAATTGCAGAATAGCATGCTCCTCTAGAAACACTGACTGAGAAAATACCTAGGTACTATATAATTTATGCTTAAATTTTTGAACAGACAACAGATGACCTAGAAACCCTTCTGAGTCCATAATTTTTTTAATAGTTTTGATGTATAAGATAGAGGAGGAAATGCGATGTTTAAGATGCAAGACAAATACAACTTTCCATCACAGCCTGAGTGAAGCTTAGGTATTTCACCAGAAGTTTTACCCTAGTTGTAGAGGTTGCTTTTAGGCAACCAACTTGAACAATGGAAACCTGAGTAATGTAGAAGGGCGCACGGTGACCCCCAAGCCCCATGCTGAATACAAACAGCCCGTTAGGGAACCCATCTCCAAATATCCATAAGCCTTAGCTGACCTATGGGTTACTTACACCCACACACAGATACCAAAAAAAGGAAAATTCCATACATTCCCATACTTCCTCACCTTCCCTCTTTAACTGCAACCCCCACCACTGCCTCTTGGCAGACAGTCTCTGCTTTGCTGTCCTGCCCGCCTCTCCCTTGTGGTGTATTTGATAAACATCTACCTCCTTTGTTCTGCCTTGGGTGAGTTCTTTCACTACCAGCGCTGCCAGCCTCCACCTAATCTGGTCACCCCACACTAGTCACATTATCAAGCAGACACACAAATCACAAATAACATACAACAGGAAAAACAAGGATTTTTTTTCCCTTTGGTTTTGGAGAGTAGCTAAGCTAAAACAGGAAATTCTTTTTGGAAATGTAGAAATGTCTTTCTTTTTTTTTTTAAGATTTTATTTATTTATTTGAGACAGAGGGAATGAGAGAGAGAGAGCACATGAGAGGGGGGAGGGTCAGAGGGAGAAGCAGACTCCCCGCCGAGCGGGGAGCCCGATGCGGGACTCGATCCAGGGACTCCAGGATCATGACCTGAGCTGAAAGCAGTCGCTTAACCAACTGAGCCACCCAGGCACCCCTAGAAATGTCTTTTTTTATGGCATTATGACTTCCATAAAATTCTGCTCTTCAAACCAAAGTCTCACAAGGGCCATGTCTATTATCTATTAGATTAGCTTATGATCCCAAATATTCTATTATAGTTGCTACTTTAATGGTAAGACCTAACTTCATCCAATTCTACTCTATATCTATAATAAAAGCTCCTGATTTCTCAGTAGCTTCAAGATGAAAACCATTTTAATTTGTTCCTGCTACAGTTATTGTCTTTACATGCTGTTTTGTCCTAGAGACCATCATATATATGGATGTCAAAGAAAGAGTCCTTGTCTAGTTGCTTCTGAAGGCTTCTGGGGTGACCGATGATGATCTAGGGAACAAACTGCCTAATGCATCCTAATGCAGATAATCAGCTTCAGAGTCGAACATGTGAATACCTTTGGCCTCCAGGCTGATTAGGTTACTGTTGAGACTGGTCAAGCTAATTTTACAGCTGGATACAATTTTCTGACCTATTTTTAAATTTTTTAAAGATTGAGATTTTTTTCTTTACAAGTTACCTCTTCTATCTCTGGGGATCTTTTTCCTTCCAACTGGGGTAAATGGAACAGGAAATAATGGGAACATTGTTCCCTGTCCACTGGACAGCTCTTGTCTTTCTACCATTCCTCTATCCTTCAAATGCCTGTGGTGGGAATTAAATCAGCATTGGGGACAGGTGTGGCTGTCTTGTTTTTGTGCTAGCCACTTTTTAAGACTACTTGGCCTACAAAGTTTCTCAGTTTTAATTTTTCCTCTAATTTAAGCAAAAAGAGTACTGTCAGCCTTGCATGTTTCAATCTGATTCACCAGTGTGGAGATCCCTATAGGAGAATCAAAACTTCAAAATAGTAAAGTGTTCCTTTGCGATATATCTCTTTTTGTTGTGGCTACTTGACATTATGAAACTTAGAACTGATAGTGTTTGCCTGTTTACTCATGCCTCTAAGAAACTCAGAGTAAAATGTGTGGTCCATCTCCATCTTATTATGTAGAAGGAGCTTATGATACGTATTTAAAGTATTGATCCCAACTTAATATTATTTTCCTTTTTCTTGGATTTTCTAATTTATTCTGTTTTTCACTTATGATTTTAATGAAGCTAACTCAACTCTAATCAGAGAGTAATGACTAACAATGATAAATAATTATGATATGTAAAAATATGAGAACTAAAGTGGTAATCTATAGTACTAGCTGGCCAATCACAGAAATGAGAAGGTCAAGACTGCTATACTACATGAGAAACTGACAGGCTATGAATGGGTTGTAAGATCTTAAAAGGAATGCAAGTAGGCTCTATCAAAGACATGTGGATCAGACTAACATCTCCTAGATTTTGTTTCTTTTCTTTGTTTTTTTTCTTTTTTCTTTTTTTTTTTTTTGAGAGAGAGTGAGTGCACGTGTGCCTGTGTGCAAGAGCTCACACGAGCAGGTGTTGGGGGTGGGGGGCTGAATGTGGGGGGAGGGGCAGAGGAGAGGGAGAGAGAGAATTTTAAGTAGGCTCTACATGGGGCTCGATCCCAAGACCCTGAGATTATGACCTGAGCCAAAATCAAGAGTCAGGCACTCAACGAACTGAGCCACCCAGGTGCCTCATAGATTTTCTATTTTTTGTTATAATGTGCATTCTGAGCATAAATTAAACAGCAGAGAGCAAACCTCCAAGATTCATAAATGGGTGCTCCTGCCATTTGACTGCCTAACATGATCTCATTCTGTGCAATGATTTGCAAATTCTTCCAGGATCATTTGCAATTATCCTTTATTCCCTATTTAAGTCTCAAGAAAAGCTCTTGGATCACAAATGACAAGCCAAAATGCTTATGAATTGTTTCCTAGTTTTTGACTGTCAAATTGATTTTAACTAAGTGTAAGAATGTCTCTTAGATATTATTTACAGTATCACTAAATATGATGAGCACAGTATTAAATGATGTTAAAAATGCACTAAGTTTAGAGGCTGATCTAATAAAGACAAGTATACTCTGGAATCCCTTAAATTAACACCCAGGCAATACAGGGGGAAAAAAGAACATTTAAACCATTGTACAGGGGTGCCTGGGTGGCTCAGTCGTTAAGCGTCTGCCTTCAGCTCAGGTCATGATCCTGGAGTCCTGGGATCGAGCCCCACATCGGGCTTCCTGCTCAGCAGGAAGCCTGCTTCTCCCTCTCCCACTCCCCCTGCTTGTGTTCCCTCTCTCGCTGTGTCTCTGTCAAATAAATAAATAAAATCTTGAAAATAAATAAATAAATAAATAAATAAACCATTGTACATTTAGAAAAAAGTTCCAAGGTTAATTTAAAAAATACAAACACAATAACCCTATAATACTTCCATAGTAACACCAGTCTGTGCTTACTGGAACATACTGAAGTTCTCTTGCTTGCATGACTCAGTCTTAACTACAATCAATTCACTCTTCATGATTTATCATTAAATTCTCTGTCTTATAATACAGTCTATATAATAGAAACTTTAGAATAGATTTATAAAATATAGGAGTTTCTACTCTAATACATTCTTGAAAAACCTCTTTCTACAAAATTGCACAGTAAAAATAGCAGGTATATAAGAAAAATAGCGCTAGAGGGAGACAAATCAAAGACAGGACACTAACAAAAACAATAACAATTCTAATAAAATACTAGCACAGTTTAAAAAATACCTGGCAAATTCCTAACAAGGGAATACTGGAGTAAACATAGGACTTTATCTTCACCCCCACCAAAAAAAAGTGAAACAATTTAGAAAGGGTTGAGGATGTTGAGTTATAGAGACAAGAGGCCAATGTAGAAAGAACAGGCAGAAACACATGATAAGGAGTTCTATGACAGAGCATGAGGCCAAACTAGCAAAAAGAAGACTGTGGGATAAAGGGTCAACATATACACTACAATTTTCCTCTACCATTCAGCTGTATCAATGTAGTTTGACTTTAGTCGCTATATCACTTAGTGGCAAAAAATATGGCACAAAATGACAATCACTTATGAGCTAATTTGTGTTGCAGAGGCAAAGCTGTAATAGAACAGATTATACCAAAACTTTAAATTAGCATATTTTTTCTAGATTTTTATTGAAAGAATAAAAATTTAAAATATCTCAGCAAGCCAATTCACTGGCCAGGAGAAGGAGAAGAACTCTCAGATTGGGAAGAAAATACGGTTAAATTAATGGGTCCGGCACACAGTGAATGCTCAGTAAATGTTAGCAGCAGCTACTACCACTACTACTTCTGTTGCTGCTACTTCTACTAGTAAAGCTGGAAACTAAACGAGTTCTGAGCAAACATGTGTGGTGTACCCAGGATCTGTCACTCTCCACTTTACTGCTAACAGAATTCTGATTTTTGCCCAGGAATCTACCTCTCAGGAAAGATGACCTTAACTTCATTTTAGGGGCAAATCTGGATTAGTTTAAACCAATTATGGTAATCCCATTCTTTTTTGCCCATGACTGGTTTAAAATGGATATGTACCCTCCAGGCCAATAAAACATGAATGAAGTCCGCCAAGGGAACAAGGGAGGAGCTTTGGGAAAAGCTTTCCTTATAGGAAGGAGAGAGACACAGTAGCAGTTTATCTGGTCTCTTCCTCTGAATATTGTCAGGGCAAAAGTACTTTAGGTGCTCTGATGCTCCACTTACATTTTTGAGTTCTCCTTTCTCAAAGAATTTGACCTTCAGGAATTTCCCTCACTATCTTGTCAGTTATTTGCAGATTTTAAAGTGATGTTTTAAAACATTCTTATTCAATAATTCTTAAAAAGAGTTCTGTCAGAGTAACTTACTCTATCATTACCAAAAATGGAAATATTCTACATTTGTTTCCAAAATGATCTAAGATTGATTTGTTTTGAGAATTTTATATATAATATTTAAAGTCTTCTTTATAACAATTATTTTTCTACTGCATAGCTAGACTATGTAGCTCGGTGCTGTCCAATATGGTTGCCATGAGCAACATGTTGCTATTTGAATTTAAATTAATTAAACTTAAAAGTTCTGTTTTTCGTTTACACTCACATTTTTAAAAAAAATTTTTTTTTGGGCGCCTGGGTGGCTCAGATGGTTAAGCGTCTGCCTTCGGCTCAGGTCATGATCCCAGGGTCCTGGGATCAAGTCCCGCATCGGGCTCCCTGCTCCGCGGGAAGCCTGCTTCTCCCTCTGCCTCTCTCTCTCTCTCTCTGTCTCTCATGAATAAATAAATAAATAAAATCTTTAAAAAAAATTTTTTTTTCTTTTTTTAAGTAGGCCCCATGCTCAGCATGGAGCGCAACATGGAGTTTGAACTCATGACCCTGAGATCGAGACCTGAGGTGAGATCAAGAGTCAAACACTTAACTGACTGAGCCACCCAGGTGCCCCAACACTAGCCACAAATTTCAAGTGCTCAATAGCTAATTTGGCTAGTGGCTACCAGACTGGACAATGCACATATAGAACATTTCTATCAATGAAGAAAGTTCTCTTGGACAGTGCAAGTAGATTATGTGTTCTGAAAGTTTAAATTTTCATATATTAGATTATACTTTAAAGGTCCCTGGACCTTATAAACTTATGCTCAGACAGTTTTATGAACTTATCATGAAAATAAATTTCAGTGTGGTAACTGAATTGTCTCATATTCTGAACTAGTAAAGTCTAGATTTGTGAAAAAAATTTGTAGTTCCATGATATAGTTATGTTAATTGTATCATTTGCTGAAAGCTAAAACAGAAGACAAAGCTGGTAACAGGAATGCCAATCCACCAATAGTAAGTTCTACAATTTGGCTTCATCATTCCTACTGACCTCATCATGGTCATTTTCTCTATTTATTAAAGGATCTGGTACCTGGTTCACAGTCTCACTCTATACTCCAGGTTTTAACATCATCCTGAGTGACCTCAACATCTGCAGAGAAGACTCCCCAAATTCCCTGGCCTTGAAGACCCCTGAACTCCTTCATCTCGCCCAAGGCTAGGCATGTATTCCCTTGGCCACACTGCAGATTTGTCATCATTGAGAACAGTCTCACTTGTCATATATGAAATTCAAGTACATTCCATTCTCTGATCCCCATACCTTCTATCTCCCTCACCCTGTTTTTCCTACTACTACATTGGTTCTTCAATTTTTATGGATTTTTGAAGTTAGGTCCTTAATTTTCTCCTCTTAGGCCTCTTTAGACTGTCATTCCCAGTGCAGAATGCATGACTCAGCACTTCAGTCATTCCCACCAGTACCCTTAAATTCTTTCTGATCTGTTTATTGTTCTGTTGTAGTCTCACCTTCTCTGATCCATTCTCACATAAAGTATAAATCTGAGGCTAAGTTTTTGAATGGTGTCTTACTACCTCCAAGTAAGTATCATGCTGTTTAACCTACAAGTCTTGCACTTAATTTTCCTTCTACCTAGAATGCTCTCATTGTCACGTTCTTCTTTTCTGGTCAGCTCCTATTTGGCCTTCATATCTTTACCTTCCTATGGGAAGAAATCCCTAAATCCTTAATTAGGCTATATGCCCATTCTATGTGCTTTTATAGCATCCCATACTTATTTTAAGATATCATACATTTATCACGCTGAATGGTGATTTTCTGCACTTAACTGATTTCCCAGGAAATTATAAGATCCTTGAGAGCAGAGATTGTCTTTCTCACTCTAGAACAGTCTGATATACAATAGGCACTCAATGGTTTGTTGAGTGAATGAATAAATAATGCTGGTAGGTTGAAACAATCATTGTAATTGAAGCTACATGCTATTACTTCAGGATGCAAATGTAACATAGAAGTAATATGATCAATAAGCTAGAGAGTATATTAGAAGTATGTATGGGGGGAAATAGAGCAGGGTAAGGAAGATTAGGAGTCTCAGGGTTGTAGGAAGTAGGGAAGATTGCAATTTTAAATATGATATTCAGGCTAGGGCTCACTCAGAAGGTGACAGTTGAATAAAGGTGAGGTAAAAGAGTAAGCCATGTAGATATTTTGGGAGAAGAGTATATAAGGTAAAGGAAATGGGCAATGCAAAAGCCCTGAGGTGGGAGCGTGCCTGGTATGTACAAGGAAGGAGGCCCATGTGGCTGGAGCAGGGTTACTGAGGAGGAAATAGTTAAGAGATTAGTTCAGAAAAGTAATAGAGGGCTAGATTGTATAGTCTTTGCAGGCCTTTCTAAGGGCCCTGGATTAAAGTAAAATGGAGTCATTGAAGGGTTTTGAGTAAAGGATATAATTTGACTCACTCTGACCCCTGTATTGAGAACTGTAGGGAGCAAGAGTAGTAATGGGAAATCCACTGAAAAAGCTCTTCAGACTAAGTCAGTGAAGAACAGAGGAGTAGCAGTGGAGGCAGTGAGAAGTAGTCAGATCTAGGATATATCTTGAAGGGAAAGCCAATGGGATTTCCTGAGGGATTGGATATGAGCTGTGAGAGAATGGAATCAAGAATGACTCAAGGGTTTTTGGCTTGAGGTAGAGGGCATTGACATATGAGATGGGAAAAACTGGGAGGTACAGGTAAATGGAAATGTTTTAGAGATAACATTTGGACATGTTAAATATCAGATGTCTATTAAAAGTCTAATCAATGGTAATATACGAGTCTGGAATCCATGAAAGAAATCTGGGCTAAAAATATAAATTTGGGCGTCAAAGGACATATGAATGCTATTGAAAGCAATGAAACTGGATGAGATCACCAAGGAAATAAATACTGGTAGTACACAAAAGAAGGGCAAGGACTAGGTCCTGGACACTCTAAGAAGTAAGAGAAAAAGAGTAGGAACCAGCAAAGGAGAATGAGAAAAAACAAGTAGCAGTAAAAAAGGACAACCAAAAAGTTGTATGTTATGGAAGCCTACTGACTATCAAGTAAGATGAGCACACTCAGAATTGACTATTGGATTTAGCAACATGGAAGTCATCTAGCCTTTGACTTGACAAGAGCATTTTTAGTAGAATGATGGCAGCAAAAATCTGACAGGAACAGTTTTGGAAAAAATCAGAAGAGGAACTGGATATGGAAGTATATAACTCTTTTGAGGAATTTCGTTTCAAAGGGAATAAAAAAATGTGAAAAGAACTGGCACGTGTTTTGTTTTTGTTTTTTTAAGATAGGAGAAATAACAATGTTTGTATGTTTATGGAAAAATCCAGAAGAGAAGATATTAGGAAAATATCTATATATTTATGAAATAACAAAGAATTAAGATAAGAATAGAGTTGGAGAGCATGACGGTGAGGAATACTGTGTAACAGTCTGATGACATGAAATTAAAAGGTGTGGTTTTTAGGTAGGAGGGAGGAAGAATGATCTGAAAGAGGTAATGAGATATTGAAAAAAAAAAGTCAATTCACTTCCACTCATTCAAGAGCTAAGGGAGAAAACACCTTTAGAAGCCTAAAGTTTATTTTAAGTATCATTAGAGGACAGCCAGTTTCCATTAAAACAACAAAGTGAAGAGAAGGAAAATTCAGAGACATTAAGATATAAGGGCTTTTGCTGCTAATGGATCATGAATTCCTAAGGGCCCAGAAGAAATGTTTCAGTAGCTGGGCAGAGATACAAAACAGAAGATGTGATATGCAGAACTTTATGGGATTGGATGGCAAGAGATGAGGAATGACCTGGGAATCTGGGGCTTCTTACAGTGGCAAGCATAAAATAATCTTATTTTATGGGCATAATAAGATTAATCCTGGTGGAAAGATAGTGGTGGCAAAGGTGTGAGTGTTGGGGGACCAAGTCATTTTGGGGGACCTACGACTCTCTCTTGGTACCTACTGGGGGGAGACTGTATTTGCTCCTAGTGCTGGAGCTTCCCCTTGTCCCCTGTTGATGGAATTTCTGGACGTGAGGCCCGTTCCATTCACTATTAACAATTTAAAAAATTCATATGACCTTCATACACATGGATTTATGACCAAATATCTTACAGTTTTAAAAATTTCCCTGCTCTAGGGGAAATGTAAGCTAATTTTTCATAGCAAAGTTTGGTTTTACTTACATCTGTGTTACAGGAGCGATATCGTTTCCTTTCCCCAAGGCAATATTTTCCACCTCCTGAAGGTCTGAAAACATATTTTGTTTAACATGTGAATATATCTGTCTACATAAAGAGTATATATATTGCTTGATGAAAACATATTAGCATTTATTTTAAGAAAATACAAAATTTGACATTTTACTAGTTATTAAAATAACAATCATGCTGGTGATTGTTAGCAATAATGATTATGGTTGCTGAACATAAAAACTAAGGCAGTTTGCTATGAATAACTTTACAAGACTCTAAGCTGTCATGATTTACATTCTTAAGAAAATGCAATTAAATAAATTTATTTTCTAATTATCATAGTAAGCAGGTACTCAGTTCAACACAATGAGTTTAAAAATCACTTACTTATAATGAAAAACCACTTGAACCGTATTCAACAAAACACATAATCTGATACTATCTGTTCACCAAGTAGGAAATGGTAAATTTACTATTTTTTCCGGACTGGAAATGACAGAATACTAAGCAACTCTCTGGAAATAGCTTCAGTTCAAAGTAAATAATGCAGAAATGGATTTCTATCTCATTATATGAAGTTTGAAAAATTACATTTAAAAATCAGATGGCTTTGCATTATATACTGTATATTACACTCCAATTAATGAAAAAGTAAGATGTTCAATATTTGACTTACATAAATTAATTTTTTAAATATTTAACATTAAGGAAAGTCATATGCTATTATTTGGGCTTGCTATTTCGAATAGAAAAAACTAACTTCTTTTAAAAGAAGTCCAAGTCATTCTCTTAAGGATCTGGGTATATTACTTATTATCACAGATGTTTATGGTTTTGGTTACTAATTTATAGTAGCCTGCAGTTGAGCTTAGGTAATTATTCTGTACTTGTTTGAAAAAGATCAAGTATAATTATAATTTTGGCTCACTGGTAGTCAATGGAAAAATTAAAGTTACATTTTGAATATATTTTGAATGCCAGTGGATACTGATTCTAAAAAGGAAAAGGAATGGCCCAATTTAAATCAGCTTGGGAGAAATGGTTTGGTCAGATAAAAACAAGGGCGTGGGGATGATGGTAGCATGACTAGTTTATGAGTGGGTGACAGTGAGCTAGCTCTGTTATAGCAGAAAGATAATAATGGAAAGAAAGCTGGAGAATGGAAACACAGAATGAGTGTAAAGGGAAATAATTTCAAACTAAAAAGAGTAAAAGAGAAGAAAAGAGATATTTAGAGAGGGGAACCAAAGAGAGGGATCCTGAGTTAAAAAGAGAAAAATAAAAAATGAAAGCTGACTATCTTTTCCCCAGGAAGGGATAAAAAGCAGAAGGGATACTATAACGCCATGCTGCACCAAACACTAGTTGGGAAAGGAGGCCTGCAACCTGAGCTAGAGACAAAAAGGGGAGCACTTGACATGCAGCAGCTAAGGAGCAGTTTAGTCTCCGGGGGGACAGGAAAGTCTAACTGGGGGACTGGTCCACCTGTAATGGGCACTGGTGGGAGAGAGAAGCAATACAGCTACCAAAGAATACTGATGTGGCTGGCCTTTCACCAGGGGGACTCTGACCGGAGAAAAAGAGTGGTGGGAGAGGAACAGTCTGACCTGCATAAAATAGTCACGGGGAGAAAAGTGGTGGCAGCTCCGGAAGATGATTAATAGGGGCATGTGAATGGAAACTATTTTAACACATGGGCAGTATTCTTTTCATTGTGATTTGTGATGCGAATCAAGGCATTTCAACCCTTGAAGTGCTCTCATTGGTCCTTTTAATACTAATGTAGCAGTAATAATTTTATGTGACATGTGAAAAGACTTACGTTTTCTGGGAATAATGGTAATGTAGCTAAGAGCAGACCTGGATTCATCCATAATTCAGTAGTTTTTGGAGGGGGAAATCTATCTGATTATTACTAGATTAAAGGTCTAGCTATACCTGGGATAGATAAACAATGCTATTCTTTTTTCTTTTTCTTTTATTTTTAGTTGCACAGTAAGGGGGAAGGAAGAAAAAGAAAGTCTCTCTAACAAGGCTCTTCCACTCTCCTGTGCCTATTGCTTGTTCAGAAGACAAACACTTGGCTCACTAGTGAAACGTTTTTACAGATAACATGTGAAACCACAGCTTTGAATCATTTCCAACTGTGTCTTTTTGTTGGCTCCGGCTTACTTTAGCTACTTACGCTGGACTGTCACAGTGTCTTAGGGATGAGGAGACGCCTCCCCCGCAGGTCCTGCTGCACTCTCCCCATAGTGACCAGGGACCCCAGCCCCCATCTATGCTCTGGGGCCAAGTGCCAAAAGGAACACAATCTCCCTGATAACACCACTGCAAGATTTCACAGAAAACACAGAATTAGCTTTTAGGCAGATAGAGCTATCAGGTTAGAAATACATAAGGTCCGGCAATGACCAATTATAGGCATTAGCATTCTCCAATAGATAACAGACTGAGAGTTCTTTAACTGTGTTTAGACAATGGCGAAGGTGCATGTGATTTGCAAATTATCTTTGGCTAGGCAATGATTTATAAATCTCTAACCTGTACCAGGAGTCTAGAAAACTTGACTTTACTTCCTTTTTTTATTTCTCTTCCTCCAGAATCCTAGTATTTCTCATTAAAGAGAACTCAAGTCTTTTTTAGATATTTTAGCATTAGAATTTTTTTTCTTTATATTCCACTATTATTAGGCTCATGGAATGATAACGCAATATGGAAAGTTCCCCAGTAAGGAATTTTTATGATGGTAATTGCTTTTACTTTAAAAAAAAAAAAAAAAAAAAAGGCTGGTTGAGGCTACAATAGTAAAAGAATGTGTTGTGGCATTTCATCTACACGAGTCCTGCAGACATAATAAAAGTAATGCCAAGATACTAGGGACAGGGTACAAAAAACTCTTACATACACTGACTAGCCATGTGTATAGTCCCTGCATGAACATGTGTACTGGAATTCTTTCAGCTTTACTCTGCAGTAAACCAACCACACATACTGCATGTAACTAGAGAGCCAGGAATAATTTATCGAGACACAGACATCACATAATCAGCTCATAACTCTAACATGATAAATCTTATTTGCAGAATATGGTAAAAAATGAAAGCCTTTTTTTTTTTAAACCAAGGATTTCTAGGTTTTTACTGGTGCACTTTTCTGAATTACCAAATTTTGACAAACCATACTGATGCTGTGAAAGTCATTTGTTTATATGAATAACAATAAGAAACATTCTTAGAGTTGAATAACTGGCAGCAACGTCATTGTTAAACAAAAATTCAACTTTATATTAAAATGCAAAGGTATTCTGATATATGATACTTAGAAAGTAATGAGTCTATTACACTATTTCCACATAGCGGGAATTCTTTCACTTTTCATCATTTTCATGGCTACCACATCAGACAAAATAGGCAAATGGAATAGCTTCTTACCTGGTCTCTATGCCTCTGCTTTTTTCTACCCTTAATCAGCCCATTCTCTAGTAAGCTTCAGAGAGCTCTTTTAAAAAACATATTATCACATCCTATCACTTTTTGCTTAAATGATTGCACTACTTTCCTACTTCCCTTAACTCTGGTCAGCGGTGGCCTTTGTGATCTGACCCCTAACTCCTTCTCCAGTCTTATTCTCCCTTGCAGATTGGTCCAGAACACTGGACTTCTTTCTTTTCCTCAGTACACTAAGTTTGTTCCCTCTTTTGGGCATTTGCATTTGCTGGTCCTTCTGGGAATATTATTCTCCCAATTACTTATGTTGCTGTCTTCTCATCATTTGGTCTCAATCAAGTGTCCTTTCATCAGAAAGGTCTTTCCTTGACTACCCTTATTCTGAAGAGGGGTATCTCCCCACTCCTTCCCACCCTCCCACCTCCAACTCCAGGGTATAATAGAGATTACATCCTCCTGTTTTAGTTCCCTCTTAGCACTTACCACTATTTTAAATTACCCTGTTCATTTTTTAAATTATTTCTTTAGTATTTATCTCTTCTCATTAGTATGTAAAACCAGGAGATGTACATATGGCTATTTATTTATTTTAAAAATTATGAACATAGCTCCCTACTCATTTTAGGTAATTCATCTATGCTTTGAAGGGGCAAATTCAGCAACAAATCTAAGCCCACAAATAATCAAGTTATTCCAGCAAAATATATCCTGAGAGGCAGGATAGTATGATGGTTGAGAACTGAGACCTGAATAAGAACTGAGATACTGAATAAGTAACTTGACCTATCTGCATCTGAGCTTTTTCATAAATAAAAAGGTAAATAATAATAGAGCCTATAGCATGTGAGATTAAATAAAGATAATGTGAAGAACATGGTAGAAAGTATCTGATACATAGAAAGAGTTCTGTAAATATTAGTAACCATTGGGCAAATTCTTTAATTTCTCTGGATCTCCATTTTCTTATCTGTAAAATGGGAATAATAACACCATCCCTCTAGTAGGGCACATAAAGTGCTTATAACAGTGGTTGTCTCATATTAGGTCTTCAAGGAAATTAGCTAATACCATTGTTAAAATGGAATGCTCACATGTAGAAATGAGGCTTATGCAACTGCAGAGATCTAAATGTGGTGTGGACAGCACTCATAACCTTCCAAAGTCCTAGAGAAAGCTAAGTTCCTGCCAGCTCTGGATGATGATGATAATACGAATTCTTGGAAGCCACACAAATTTTTCAGAATGCAAAAAGAAATCATTAAGCACCCTTAGGAAGATTTGTTTCTCTCCACAGTGAATGGTGCACGTTTATCTCTTCCTCTAGTTGATGGCTCTCAGCATTTTTAAATTTGTTGACAGAATTTTTAATACCCTTTATTATAAAAAATTATTTAAACTAAAAAGACAAAACCAAAAACTGTTGACCCATTTCTCCCACCGCTGGCAACCACCAAATTGTCCTCTGTATCTATGAGCCTGTTTTTTTTTAAATACATATATATTTAATACATAGCATTATATAGCAATGACTATGTTATTTAAATTTAATTAAAATGTAAAATTCAGTTCCTCAGACCCACTAGCCACATTTCTAGGGCTCCATAGCCACATGTGCTAGTAACTACTATGGTGGACAGAGCAGATCTAGAACATTTCCATCATCACAGAATGTTCTATTAGAAATGCTGAATGTCTAGAACAGTGTCTAGCATGTAGTAGATATACTACAAAAATTTATTGAATGAATGAATACATTACTTAAATTCTAGAATTCTGTGTTCTATTCTGGTTACTACATGTAAGGAAGGAACTAGAGATACTGGAGGGTAAACAAAAAGTCAAATTCATCTTTGTTTCCATAGTAGTTGCACTCAGTTAATTTTCAGTAGTTTTAACAACATGAAGGAATTTTTTCAGAGAAGTACTGGGTAATTAATTATCATTTGTCCTTCAAAAATTAGGCAAGAGAAAGTCAAAATTTGATTGGCTATAAGGCAGAGCATTCCGACCCCAAGTCTAATAAATGTTGAAGTAGGACATTATGAAAGATAATTAGTTTTATGAAAATTACCATGAAGAAAAAAAATCATCTGTCCAAAATGGCGAACCAGAGGTAGCTGGCTGAACTGATAATACAGTATCAACCCTGGGAGCAGGGCTACTAATAACAACGTACACGTGAGAGGGAGAGAATATTTCAGCTGCCAGGTTACAGCTTACTTAATTGATTTTGAAAACCAACCATTTGTATAATGATATCCCAATTGTGTTAGGCCTCCACCTATACAAAAGTCACAATCTGGGCCAACTAATATTTATGCCTGTGCCTATTTTCCTTTGGGAATAACTGAGCAATGTATTACTGACCAGCAATTCCTGGTTTTATTCCCTGTGGTTTCAATTAATGGCAACTAACACTTTAAAAAATTCCAAATTTTAAAATTTACCTGTTTTTCAAGTTAGAAATTTAGCATTATTGATGCCAAATAACATTAAAATTTAATTTTACATTTATTTTATATAATCACAGAGTTGCATCTAAAGCTCAGAGGGACTTTGGAATTCACGTGGTCTAAACGCTTCATTTTTTCACAGGAGGAAACCAGAACCTTAAGGAGGCTGACTTGCTCAAAGTCACTTTGGACAGAAAAAGGAATATTTGTCCAAAATACACAGAAATCAGTGGGGAAAAAAACAACGTAGGTGTAGGGTTATATATTAGAAGTATATTAAAGTATACTGTACTATCTTTACTTCATAAAATACAAAATAACACTAGAGATAAAAACTCTTAGTTGCAAGTGTACAGCTACATGTTATTTCAGACCTCTGAGTATTCTTATAATTTATAGATAAAAACTTTATTTTTTGCATTTTTCAGGGGACAGAGAAATGATGAAGGCCATAAGAATACTGAAAGATGTAGGTTCCAAAGTATTTTATAATATTGTTATGTATGTTTCCTAGATGCCCACAAAATGCAGGACAGCGAGAGAAGTCACATAAATTCTCGTTTTCTTTTTAAAACTTACTCTTAAGGTAAAGGACAAACACAATATTCAGTTTGTAGGATGCTCCTCAGTTCTCATCATCAATTAACATCTACACAGCAGTATTTCATAAGTGACTTACTAGAACCTTTCATTGCATAAATTTATGCTATTGAATTTTATCTGTTCCATGGAGTTATAACGTAATAGACAATTGTATCAGAAAGTTAAAAACAAATATTAATGGCTAAAAAATGAAAAATTCTCAAAAAGTAATGTATCAGTCATCTAGCAGTTGACAAAAGACTAGAGTTTAGCTTAATAACCAGTTAACAACTTATTTAATTAGTTAACAAGTTAATTCAGTCTGTGTGTAGTCTGTGTTACAAAACCTGAGCTCTTATTCTAGCAATATCCCTGGTCCAAAGCAAGTAATTTGTTTCTTCAGATTCCCTACCTAAAAGATAGGGACTAACTTTAGTTTTCAAATCCAATGTGGTTTGGATTAGACAGCTTCAGAAATTAGTTCTATGCAGACATGCCTTCAAAGAAATTATAAATCTACCAAAGGACTTGGTTGATATTGATCTCTGGCAAAATGGTCTCAAAGTTTTGTTTAGTTTTGCCCTGCCTTATACTTACAGTAAAGGATCTCTTTGGAAATCTTGCTATTTCTGTGCTCTAGCGCTGGTAAGTATCTTAACATAGTACACTGATTTTAGAGAAGAAACTTATTTAACTTAATAGTAAATGCTTTAAGAAACCTCTAGGGAACTTCATGTGGAACAAGTTGAGCTAATTTTCTAGATTATTACATTAATCAGTATACACCAAGACTTTAATATAAGTCATTAGTAATATAATTAGATTATACCAAATAAAGCAAGTATAAAGTATAAAGCTGAGAATTTTGAATGTTGTATTTTCTACTTTTCTTCTTATTTTTTTTCCACGTGAAGTTGCTAACCCTGTAAAAGCTCTATTTACGGGCATAGAATTTTACTTCATTTCTTAAACTAAGTTAGTTAAATATTCAGATGGAGACCAGTTTCTAATCTTTATTCTCAAAGGTTATATCCAACCTATTGATTTTAGACTATTCTAAATATCAGTTTTGTTACTTCAGCCTAAATTTTCTAGATAAATTGGGTAAATTTGGCCTTCTTTTTCCTAATTCAGGTATGTTAAACCAGATTCAGAGAGGTGACAGAAGTAAAACTATCACATTTCAAGAATAAAATCTCACATTGCTCATTCATGCTTTTCACATTCCTTCTAAATAAAATAAATATGTCATTAAAATGACCTAGAAAGAGGATACATTCCAGTGAGGCTTCAAAAGTTTTCTTAAAAAAAAAACTTACCCATTTAATAAACAACATCTTTTGATGTTGTTTATTTCATGATCTACATCAGGGAATTACGTTCCAACAAGATATATTACAAATCAAACAATCTAAATGAGAATTTGTCAGAATTCCACAAAGCAAAATTTCAAGATGGGTATACACAGTATTTTTAAATATATATAATATATATTTTTTAATGAGAATCATTTTAGGTGCTCGCTTCGGCAGCACATATACTAAAATTGGAGAATCATTTTAGGATGCGATTATGGTACATCTTGTACCATAGCCAGCACTTTGGGTCCAGCCAGCATCAGGAATGAGAGACCCCTAAGGAAATCCTAAGATTTTGAAGGAAGCGATATTGGTGATTCAATATGGAACATACTTCCCAAGTCAGAAAAGCTGAGAGTTGGAGCACAGCACTATTAAAAGCCTTATCTTTCCTCTGTGCAGGTGCGGGAACGCAAAAGCTGATTTCAGCCCAAATTCTAAATCAGAACTTGTCATCCCATGCTATTTAAATTTATAGAGCAACTGAAAGGACTATTCTTTTTTCACTTCCTGTGTTTATAGTTTAGGACCCAGTCAAAACATATTACATTCTACTCATAAGTGAATTAAGATATAGGGCTGCAAATGTCCTATTATATATCTAGTGCTTTAAAAGGGTTTATAATAATCCTATTCTAATCCAGTCCTATGTTTCCCATGCAAAGATATTAGGAATCAATGTTTTGTATGTGTAGGCCTAAATACTGAGCTATAATCTCTAATTGGTCTTGTAGAATCATTAAATCAATCTTTTGGCAATAAACCAAGTATTGGAGACTTTTTGGTCACCATCAGAGCTTGCAAAGATTGAGTTTTGATTTTCCTTAATATCCTGTTCAGTAACAATGCCAACACTACTATCAAAGTTTTTACAGTCTAAATCTTTGTTTATTATTTTATCACGTATGGCATCCCTCTGATTCCTGTCCAAAAAGCTATTGTTGATGCCATGACTAAGGAAAGTTCTTTTGGCTGAAAGCTATATTGATTGATTTGCAGGAGTGTGACCCATGGACGCACAGTACCAGCGCGCCGTCTGGGCTCATCAAATTTCCTCCTTTGGTTAATGCTACTGTCCCTGAGCACATCCATTCAGACCATATGGTTCTTATTCAATACTTGAATGGCTTATTCAGGCAAACATCCAATGGCTGTAATAGCGATGTCAGACCCCCCAGGACTCACGCAAAGATCAGTTTTTAATTTTTTGGCCATATTTCTTACTCCATCTGCTAAATGTGCATGGAACAGTTCCCATACTTACATGGAACATTTGTGGAACTGCGCCCCCGGGCAGGGATCCCATATCTTTTGCAGCCAGAGTTTGACGAGATCATTGTGGATCCAGTCCTCTGGATATGTCTATGCTATCACTTGAGCAATATTTCTCCCCTCCCCCGACTTTTTTTTTTTTTAAAGGATTTATTCAAAAAACTATGAGCAGCTTTGGTTTTATCCTGCTGGCTAGACAGGATGTAGGTTCTTTTCTTGTTCCTTCTTCAGACAGTAGTTTTGAAATTCAAAGTTAAGATCAGAGGTCAGTCATGGGTATTCCATTCATGTTTCTGAGACACACAAAGTCATGCTTATACTCTCTGATGCTCATTAGTGCCAGTTAAGACAGTCTGGTGAAGTATTTTCTGCCCACCATCATCTAAGGTTGGAAAATAATGAATGATGATGCTCTAGTAATATACACTGGCACCTTTCCTCTGAAGAAGCCCACAAAAAGCTCACTGAGATATCATCTTACTCCATCCTCACAAGATCACTACAAAATGTTGAAATAGATCTCTCTCATTTCAAAGTGGAGATTCATTATTTTGCCGGTTGTAACACAATCATATATTCTTACCTCAATGTTCTGCCCACAGTGCTTTCTCATTGTAATTCCTGAGATAACAAATTGTTACAGGTAGATAAGTGAAAAATCCGCTTAGTATTAAAGGGTAAAATACATTGTCACCACCAATCTCAGGCTCAGTGACTTACTTTATCCCTGTGACAAGAAAAATTTGCTTTTTTCTCTGCAAATTTCCCATCTGCAGGTAAGGTAAAATCAGGGGCAGTGTAGAGGGGCACAGTTTCAACTTTGGAATCGGAAAGACCTGGGCTGGAGTCTGCTCTGCTTTTAAATTGCGGTGTAATCTTAGGCTTTCAAGTCTTACTCTTCCCATCTGTAAAATAGAGTTAAAACAGTACCCACCTCATAGGATTTTTGCCAATATTAAACAGAACAAATATGTGCCTGGCACAGTGTAAGTACTTTAAAAATTTTCATTATCATCATCATCATCATGGTTACTGGTAATGCCAACTATATTTTAATGCCACACAAAGTTGACTAGACCAGGAGAAATTTCTACTTTAATTGTGTCACTGGCTCTTTGCATGGCTGTTTTGGTTGGAGTAAAAATTCTGAGTTCTGTTTTAATTTCTTTTCTTTCTTTCTTTCTTTTTTTTTTTTTTTTTTTGAGTTCTGGTTTAATTTCCAAATAGATATAGCCTTAAGAGAAAAATCTGCATTTGGCAACAGTAAACATGCTTCCCTTTTAAGGAAAAAAAAATAACTGAAATTAACAATAAAAATTCAAAAATAAATAACATGGCAAGTACAGTTAGTAAAAAATAAATAAAAAATAAAGAATGGCTTAGCTCCCATTTCTAGTCCTTTTTATTTTTTTCTCTTAAACATGTAGGTTGATCTGGTACTTTGAAATCCATTTCATAAATTTACTGTTAATGATAGAGGTGGTTTGAGGGTCTTCTCATAGCACTCTGCCCTTTTCCTTTCTAGAAGTCTGCATATGTATTTGTTCTTTTCATTCACTCATTTAAGATTTGTTAGTCACTTTCATAAAGCTATCTATTGATCGTCCATGTCTCTGAAAAAATGGCTAATATTTGCTTTGTAGATTAATCTTACTTATTTTTATTTTTTAATATTTATTTATTTATTTTAAGTAGGCTCTACGCCTAGCATGGAGCCCTGTAGATTAATTTTAGATAGTGAAATCCAACATATTGACTATATGAAACTACGATGTTGTAAGTATGAGTGGTCTCTTGGTACACCAACTTTGCTATACTTACAAAGTTCTTAAATAGTCTTTCATGGAGCCCAAGATGTTCTGTTGAGGCATGTAAGAAGCTGAGAAGGGTCCAAGGACAGGGTAAGGAGGTAGGCAAGGAGTTCTTTTAACAAGAGTATTTCCATTTTTTCAAATGTATATTATCAGAATTCTGTAGATTTCATTTGAAGAAACGATTTAGGGATCAAAAAGTTGACAACCACTATCCAAAATTAAGAATGTGAATCTTTAGGGGTGCCTGGCTGGCTCAGTCGAAAGAGCATGTCACTCTTGATCTTAGGGTCATGAGTTCGAGCCACATGTTGGGTATAGAAATTACTTAAATAAGCTCTAAAAAAAAGAATGTGAATCTTTAGAAATCAAATATATTTTCACCCCATTTTATTCACTTTCTCCTGTCTGTGTTTATTCATGTATATGCTTTAAAGTATTATATCTCTGTTTATCAAATTTAAATTCAATACTATTAGATTTAATATTATTGAGAGTGTTTTCTTGGTATCCCTCAAAATTGTTGGTAATTTCCAAACAAATATTACCTCTATCACATATATGCAAATACTGTTAAGATATAACATTTGAGGGTCCTATTATTAAGCACAAATGATAAGATATTAAATATGTGCCTACCATATAAATGATTAGTGGGGTTGAGCTATGTGTTCTCAGATAGCCACTACTTGTGGTTTCCTTACTTGAAGTGATTATATAATTTATAGAATGCTAGTAGGAGGACTGTGAGAGGGTTAAAAGAATGAATTCTTTATGCTTGGGATTTAAAAATAAAGTACAATAAAGAGAGCCATGAGGCTTAGTGATAGTATTATTCTAGGCAAAAAGAAACTGTGGCCCATGGACTAGATCACAAGAATAATAATCAATCAAAGGCAAATAAAGAGATTCTCACTGTAATTTTCCCCCCTTACTATTATGTATTTCTTCTGAGTACAGATTGATGTAAATTGCTACTTGTCATTGACAAGAACGGCTGACTCCAAAATAAACCTAGACTGTTGTTTCAAGAATGCAGTTCTTAATATTTTCTATTACTTCAGTGAAAAAAAAGAATTTTTTGTAGTGTGTGAAGGTCTCTGTATTTTTACTGGCTACTTACAAAGTCTCAAAAAAAGATCCTTAATCCTTTAAAAATGACCTATCAATTCATACATTTAGCACAATTTACCAGCATTTCCAAACTCAGCATGGAAAAGCCATCAACATGGCACTAGGTCACAGGTCTTGAATGAAGCCGTCAGCAAGGATTAATAAAACTGTGACAGCTGCCCAAAAGCTTTCATTCTTTTATTTAAACATCAGATTGCAACCTGAAATGCAGTGTAATCTTTGTTGAAAGTCCCCCAACTAATGGAAGAATTCAGAACAGAAGACAGTAGTAGTTATTATTGTAAATTCAGCATGCAGCAATAAATTCTAGAATTCACATATATAGCAATTCCTAAAGAATTTCAGAAATAGCGTAAACTATTCTTATCTATTTGAACAATTCTTAATAATGATATTTTTCTGAAAACTAGACTGATGAAACTAAAATTACTTAGCTACAATTTCTATGCTCAGTAAATTGTTTAATTATTCCTCTACTACTAGCCCTCTTATGTTGTAATTTTAAATCAACTCTAGTTTGACTCTAGTTATAAAATATATTTGTGGGTCACATAATTTTCCTGGGAATTATTTATCAGAAAGAAACCTAGATTTACATGACTAAACAGACTATATTATATGACAACAAGATTATTGTTGCATTTTCTATACAAATATATACATATATGCACAGAAAGTTTTAACAGAGCTAGAAAATAAATAGTCACTGTAGTTTCCCAAACACTGCAGATGTGCAGATGTCTATATGTGCCAATTAACTCATTAGGCTAGGCATCTACTGTTTTCTCAAGTGCATTTTAAATTAGTATGCATGATTTCCTAGAGGTTGAATACCAACACCAGAAATGGATCAGATTAGTCTACTTGTCAAACAGATAATAAATCATCTGAGCTTACCCCCTTTTCAATATTCCCAGTTTGACAGAGTGTTCCTTCAGCTGCAGGAATACTGTTGGTGACACAGCGGTTGCTTTTGCTGAGACACCAGAGCTCTCTACACACTTCCTAGGAAAGAAGGCAAAAAGCAAGTTGATCAGAAGTAGAGACTAAAATCATGTCCACTTCTTCCAAAAAATATACCTATGTGCACTCACATTACTTTAAAAAGACATCCCAGGTGTTTTTCTGCTGTTGAAGCATAAAAGATGAAGATTTTGGAGGAGATTCTTATACAAGATGTGTTACCCATTTTGCAGAATCATTTAAATATTTTTCTTTATAATTCTTATTTTAGTGGATAAAGAATATCTTAGTTTTTTTGATTAGGATCTTTAAAAAATAATGTGCAGAAATTTCACTAATGCACTGGTGCATCTGGCTAGCTCAGTTGGTAGAACACACGACTCTTGATTGTGGGGTTGTAAGTTTGAGGCCCACATTGGGTGTAGAGATTGCTTAAGGACAAATCTTTAAACAGGAATTCTTAAAAAAATTCTTTTTCATTACTGTAGAAGAGTAGGGAGAATGGATGAATATGTAGAAAGGAAATAGGTTTATTACTCTCAAGAATATACAATTGTACCAACTTACCAATTACTAATAAAGTGTTACCAGGTGGTGACTTCCTAGACCTACTGTAATATTCAAACAAATACCATTTTAAAAAGAAAAAAAAAGAGAGAGACCATGGGCATGGGCAGGGAGTAATTTCTAAAATTCATAAAGAACAATCTAGCAATGTTATTTGCAGATCATCAGTGTAGCCCACCTGCATGAAAGGGAAATGTGGTTTTGAACAAATGCTGCTATTTATGTGTCATTTTCATAACTGACATATTTCAGATGTCGTTTGGAGTTGTCTTCACTATCATTTCTTTGAAGAAAATACTCAAAATTTTCAATTTCTTTTTATATATGATCACCGACTAGCATCATTACTGATAATACAAGTTTTTAGTTAAACTAGAACCATTTAGTATAAAATACATATTTGTAATAAAAATATATTAATCTGGAGTGCAAAGATAAATTTATGTATAACATTCACTTTTATTGCTATTATTTCCCAACTGCTCTTTTTACTCTCAAAACATCATTATAAAAACTTATGTCATGAAAACATAATTCAGAAATGAAGTGGTAACATATTTAATTCACTGGTTCAACTTTCCTACAAGTGGAAATGCCTCACAAGGTATAACATTGAGGGGATCTCTTTGGCCTCCTCTTTAGGATGCTCCCTTCCACCAGGCACAAAAGGAGCCATATAATTTCTATTAGACTTTTTAAATATTTTTTATTTATTTGAGAGCGTGCACGCACGCACGCGCGCACACCCCCCCACACACACACACACGAGTGGGGGAGGGGAGGGGAAGGGGCAGAGTGAGAGGGAGAAGCAACAGTCCCTCTGAGCAGGGAGCCCCATGTGGGACTCGATCCCAGGATCCCAAGATCACGACCTGAGCCAAAGGCAGATGCTTAACTGAATGAGCTACCCAGGCACCCCTCTATTGGACTTTTAAAATACTTTTGAATAAATCTACTCTATATACTTTATTTATCTACTTTAAACTCTATTTGGAGAACTACTGAGCTAGAAGAGAGTTAAAACATTACAAAAGATAAACAAAATGTACTGTAGACCATAATATAAAGATAATTTTCCTGTTCTTACAACTCAATGTACTGCAAATTCTACTTTCTTCCAAGTTTCAGTTTCTGTTTTATGTGGTTATTTATACTATTTTAGTGTTCCTTTCTTATAGGAAAGGTTTCCTAATATAAGTTCTTAAATATATTATTTCAGTTTAATATTAGAAAAACAGTAGGACTAACATTTTAGGGTCTTAAAATATTATCCCATATATCAAAAATACCCATATTCAAGAAAAATGTGTTCACTAAAACAGAGAAACATTGCTAAAAAAAGTATATTAAGAGATTACCAAAAAAAATTTTTATCCATAATCCTGGACTATACTCCTGATCTTTTATGATTTTTATTAGATCTAAATCTTACTTTAGACAGAGGTCAAAGAACCTTAAGTTTAGATAGAACTGTGAAATGAAAATTCTATCATTCAAAGGGACAATGTTCATAGCATCTATGAGGAAAACATACTATGAGGTCAACTTACAGAAACTCTTTTTTCCAAAAGTGCCTTGAAAAATCTCTACCCAAAATGGCAAGTGCTCAAGATATTTTTTCCAAAACTTTAATCTCAAGATTCACAGTACAGCCCTCGATAGAGCCTTCTTATCCTACAGAGAATAACACATTTTGAAAGGTAGTTTCCCACTGCTAACAGGACTTTATTAACTAGTGGGCTCCTGGGGATTGGGATTTTGCTATGGCATTAACGTCCCACGAATTACTGTTTAAAGCATGGGACTGTAAATCTATGTATAGGAAATACTCCCAAGATGTTAAACTAGTCTCAGAAAAGGCTCTGAAGAGTTTTCAAAGAGATCTTATCTAGAATGTCAACTTGGATAATAAAGATCATGACATCTCAATTAAGATTTCCCAAGATAAAAAAATACTCACTTGAAAGATAAAAACTAAGAAAATTTTATTTTAGATAGCAAGAGGGACAGTTCCTGAAAGAACTTGAGAGCATTTTCTTCTTATTAAAAAAGACTTTATTTATTTAATTTAGAGAAAGAGAGCATGCGCATGAGTGGGCAAGGAGGCACAGAGGGGGAGGGAGAAGAAGGAGAGAATCTCAAGTGAACTCCATGCTGAGTGCAGAGCCCCACGTGGGGCTCAATCCGATGACTCCGAGATCATGACCTGAGCCCAAACCAAGAGTCAGACGCTTAACTGACTGAGCCACCCAGGAACCCAGAGAACATTTTCAGACATTTAGAAATACCGTTCTTTAAACTGCTGGATCCTAGAACATGGATGATATATTTGCATGGATATATGCATAGGTATATCAGTTGCCAAATAAGGACCCTAAGGTAGGTCCCAAGCTGGTTCACTAGTAAGTTAAATGCATTCTGAAATTTTTTGGCTCTTGGGGAATTTGTATAACAACCATCATAGGAAATGGATTAATATCCCTAAATAAAATAAATATGATAGAATATAGTGAGAGAGATTGATGATTTTTTTGACTACCCACCATCTTAGCTCAGAACATAATTCTCTTTCACATACTCATATTTCTTTTTAGGAGAAGTTAAGATTTATTAAGATTACTCCTATGACTTCTATGAACTAATAAACCATTGCCTGTGTTGGGGTGATTCCCTTCTCTAACCCTACAATTTATTTTGGGAAGACTCTAGGAGAAATTTTGGTTTCTGTGCTTGCCCTTGAGGTTAAGGAAGGAGAGTGAAGTTATCAACAGTCTTCACTAAGGGAAATTTCTGTTACATGACACTGAAAATTGGAAATGGACTCTCTAATTTCATGGGCTCAACTTCTAACCAAGTGGGAGGATTGCCTGGCAAAACAAAACATTATTTCCCATTCATTCAAGAATATTTCTTGAGCATCTACTATTCACCAGGCATTACGTTAGTGTAATGAAAAAAATAACACTATCAAAGAATTTACAGGAACCAGGGAGAAGGTAGGGTACAATCAGACACATAGCTTAAATGCCATAGATTGGCACTGCTCTATGGAATTTTTAATATTCTGTGACAAAATTAGAAGAGTGATATCAATGTGGTTAGATTTTTTTTCATGAAACTAAATTTTTATTTTAAGAGACTCTTCTTATTTATTAGTTTTATTCTTTTTACTTTTTAGGTGTTACAATAGACTGTAAGGTCCCTGAGAGCAGGGTGTATGTGTTAATGGCAGTCTTGACAAAATGTTTCTACTTGGCAAAATTAAAAGTTAACATCCTTGTGGTTTGCTAATTTTCAGGGAGAAATTTCCCTTGCCTACAAAAATCTAAAAGCTTGTGAACCACTCACTGCCCAAAACTTGATAATCAGTGTTCTGTTTTTTTAAACATATCAAGGTGTTTATCAATTGTTTCTGTTCCAGCACTATCTTCTGAATTCAAATTCTTTCTTTGGACATGCATCCTTTCAGAGTTAATTTAGCAAGAGACTCTTGTTCCTTTTTTTTTTTTTTTTAAGATTTATTTATTTATTTTAGAGAGATGGAGGCAGGGGAAGGGGCAGAGGGAGAGGGAGACACACAATCTCAAGCAGACTCCCTGTTGAGCACAGAGCCTGACATGTGGCTTGATCTTACCATCCTGAGATAATGGCCTGAGCTGAAATCAAGAGTTGGATGTTTAACTGAATGAGCCACCCAGGCGCCAAGGGACTCTTGTTCTTCATTGTTTAAAAATATATCTTTTACCCTCATGTTTAAAATGATATTTTAATTGAATATAGAATTCTAGGCTAACATTTATCTTATCTCAGCATTTGAAGGTATTAAGTTCATTGTCATCTGGACTCCATATATGGAGGCTGATGAAAAATCATTTGTCAATCTAATCACTGTCTCTTTGTGATAAAGTCTAGTTGCTTTCAAGAGTTTGTCTTGGCTATAGTGCAGTTTCACCACTGTATCTAGGTGTTCTTTTATTTATCTACTTGGGGCTCATGCTTTGAATTTATATCTCTCTTTGATTCTGAAAAATTATTAGTTATATAATTTATATAATATATATATATAGTTATAGAATTAAATTTGTAATATACGACTTCCCCATTCTTCCAGAACTTCTAATCAACTTATATTAGATATTGTCACTCTAACCACCACGTCTCTTAAATTCTTTTCATATTTACCCTATATTTTTCAATTGGGGTGCTAATCTTTCTGCTTGTTCACGTCATGGTGGACTGTTTCGTCATGTTGTTTGTTATTTTCTCTTCAAACTTACCTTCAGGGAATCCTGTTTTTTCATAGAGTATCCTGAGCTGCCTGAGTTGCAGAAGTGTAGCTTTGTGCATTTGTTTCTATCATACAACCCAAGGTTTCACTTGGTTTTTGTTCACTAGTTTTCATGAGTATCTATTTGGTCAGCACCATGTATGGAGACTGTACAAAATCATACTCTGTTTTTATGTAAGGCACAAGCCTAGAGCTTCAATTTCTCATGTGAGCTATTTGTCCCCACGCAAAGCAAAGGGCAGACACTTACTTGTCATTTCCATTTAGATATTTCTTCATAGTAGAAACGACCCTTACCTCACACCCAAGGTGATGTCTCCTATCCTAACATGGAAAAACTTCAGCTCACCAGCTTGCCATTTGAACTAAAACTCTTCATTTCTGGCATATCCCTACCTTCCTTTTTTTTTGTTCTGATATACACAAGCTTTCTGCTGAAATGTAATAAATGCATTCTGTGAAAACCCCTGCATTCTGTAAAACCACTTATGAAGAAAACAGGATTTATGGGAAAAATAAGGTTAGAGCAGACCACTGAAAACCTAGGTAATTTCATAGCCAGAAAACTTTGCACTGTTAAATCTCTGCGTTTGATCCCAGCACCCCTAATCAGTTGATCCTTTGTAGCCTTACTCCGTGGTTTGTGATGCTTTCTCCTTAGAGATGTAGGTCTTTGAGGATATCTGCCTTCAACAGACACTATTTTCATAAAAATTAAGAATTGGATTCAAGGTATATCGTCTTTATCAGTCAATTTTTAAAAAATAACACAAAGGATGTATAATTATAGATTCTTCATTTACCCTCATGATTGTAATAGATTGTTTAAAGCTTTGGGAATGGAGCACTAAGTGATCTACTATGTCCAATAAAGACCATTCTTTGGACTTGCAGGTTTTTTTTCTATGAGACTTTATACAATACTATAGATTTTTTCTTTGTGAGAAAGCTCACCTGAACTTCACATCATTAAGGCACTAGGAAACAATCATATATGAACAAACAAGACTTATCATAATACTGGCGTCATTCCACAGTCTGTTACTATACCCATATGTCTTTTCATCACAGAAAAACATGTTGTAGCTAAATAAATGATATTTAATTATGTTTTATTCATTTTATTGCTCTGGCATTTTCTGCTTTTATACCTGGAAAAGTGATTGTATTTACTGTTTGTCATGTTTTTGAAACTGAAACTCTTCTCCTAGACATTAAAAAGCAAGTTATATAAAGGACTGGAGACAAAATATGCATGCCAACTTAGAAGAGAAGTCAGTTGAATAAATGGATAAAAGCCGGGGGAGCAGATTTGAGTTCAATGTATAGAGAAGTCTTCCAAAAGTCCAAACCGAACAATGATGAAATAAAACTGAATCTCCTATTACTGAAGATACTAAAGCATACACTTCACAACTTCTTAGTAGCAATGTTGTAGGCAGGGAAAAAAAAGGGAACTAACACTAACACTTTTTCAGGGTATACAGTCAACTACTATGCAAGGCATATTCATATTTGTATCTCACTTAATCATCACTAAAATCTTCTCAGAAAGTGTGAGAAACATTATGTTCAGAAAGATTTAGCAAATTGCTTCAATCTTAACTAAACCTGGATTTGAATCAGCTCTACCTGATATTAATGCCCAAAATATCTCCACACAACTAAACTACTTTCCCATTTAAGTGCTCCACAACTGAATAAAGTCACTAGCCAATAAGAAAACGTTTACTTGTATTCTAATGTAATATAAAAATCTCATTCAATCTTCATAATACCTTTTTATCCTTTACCTGTATTTTAAAGGAAGATATGTCCAAATTAAGACTATTATGTACTAATTCATAACATATACACTCATTATATGAACTTAGACATCAACTTATATATTATTATTATTGGAACTTCTGAATGTAATAATACCTTGTATTTGGATTTTTAAAAGATACTGTTAACATACTCCTCAAAAGTATTCCATGGTCTTCCAAGAGACAAGACATTTAAAATATTCCTACTTATTTAAAATTTTAATATCAACTCCCAGACTTCTAGTCTATTTGGTTTTTCAAATGAATGACACTGTTTGCAAACATTAACAATAAAAAATAGCAAATATAAGTAATAATAAAAATACATATAAGGGCTGTAGTTTTAAAGTAATTATCTAAAGTAAAATAAAGTATCTGATATTGAGAAAACAAGCTTGTAAAAAACTGAACTAGGTCTTTGTTTATCAGAAGAGAATAACTGATTATTTTACACTCAAAAAGTCTTTCAAAATAATAAAAGAAATTATAATTATCTTTTCTAATGTTTTTATAACTATATGTTTTCATAACTATAGCTCTTAAAAGATACTAAAAAATGGGAAGAAGAGCCCTTTGATTTAACTGGGAAAATTAAAATTAACAGTTTACACAAGCAGGAAAGAGATATCCTAAAACTAGCAAACTATTTTATAATTATTATATCAGTAAAGAAGGAAAACAGTATACAAAGAGAAAACAGGCTCTTTAATGCTAGGTGGTTTTTGTTTTTTTCATTTTTTTTAAACAAATGTAAGGATCATAGAAGAAACATACACACATTTTCTGCCCGTGGAAAACCCTAAACCCTATGCCATCTTGGGTCTTCGGTTCTGAATATGAAACATTTTCTTTGTCCTCATTAACCTATCAGTAACATCTCTCAACAGCTGTTTGCAATAAAGGATCCTGACAGCCAAGGGGGAGAGCAGAGCCTGAAGAGGTCAGAAAGGAGCATCAGTGATTAGAAAGGTTACTTATCACAGTATCACATAAAGGAAAACTGAAAACCAACATATGGTGACCCTGTGGCCTGGCTCCAGGTGTTTAGTAGCCATCTGAAGAAACAGAATAATGTACCCTTATTTCAGCTTTAAATAGGTTAATCCTATTATGTGGGTAATTTAAATACAAGAGATCTTAGAAAGACATGTATTTTTGTTATATATATATGCATACAAATATATATACATATATATACATGTGTACACATATATGTATAACAAAGAACAAATCTAGGAATGCAAGTTACATAATTAACAATTTGAAGAGGTTAAAAAAATGATTAAATGGTTTTGAAAAATACCTCTAAGAAGCAAACCCAAAGTAAAAACAAGTGATCTTTAAGAATACAAGTAATTTTGGACCTAAAATTTGGGGTTGAAATTTAAGAAAAATAAAAGCAAATCAACTTCTTGTTAAGTATATGCCTAATAAGTATATATGGTTGGACTCTGAAAGAATATTGAAGTGCTAAAATAATTCCATGAATATTATTTCCATATCAAACCACACTGTAGATATTTACACCACCTTAAAATCTGCAAGGAAAGTGGTTCTACAATCTTCCTCAGTACAACATTCCAATATAAAATAACTTGAAATTCTTCCTACTACCTAATCTACAACCTTCCAGCTGTAAAAATTAAGACAACTGTTTTCTTTTATGCTCTTGGTAGGGAAGGAGAACAATTTGTTACCAGCAATCAAACTATAATAAATGTTCCAAAGCCTGTAGATGGTTTTAAGGCCAACATTTAGCCTTCTTTTTTATAGGCTACTCAAACTCTATTTCTTTAAACTTCCCTTATATGTACTTCTAAATATTTCACTATCATCCTCTCCCAAGTTATCTGCATCTCTTAAAAAAAAAAATTGGGTAGGTAGCCAAAAATTCCCTAAAAAGACTAATAAGTTCTTTTTATTAGAATGATTCTCAAATAGAAAGTAATAATGACTTGAATCTTAACTAATTGGTGGTGATAAAATAATAAACAAAAGGGAGTAAGCATGAAAACATTAAAAACTTGAGTCTGAGAGACAAAATATGTCAGGCTTTATTAAGTACTCTCCAGAGGGAGGATACACTGATTAGACAACTCAACTATCTTATCTCCAGCAGATTACTCTGCCTACAAATAGTTATAATTCAGGCAGATATAGCTTGATGGTATTATTATTATAGTTATTAACATGTTAATAAAAATAATTTATACCATCCTATATCTTAATTCTATGCTTACCAAACAACCTTTTGATAACAAATTGGCCTACTGGGTAGATTTCCTTAGGTGAGAAAATGTGCACATTTCAGTAGAGTTGACTAAATATCAACTGTACTTTGTTACTATAATTTAATAAATCCAGTTCTATATATAAACCTATATATTCATTGTGATCTTCCATTTCTAATATTAGATCCTAAAAATCTGTCATCACATAAAGTATGGAACAAATATGGCATACTTAGCCACTTATAGATTATTCTCTCATTAATCCTTAACTGATGATCTGTAAGTAAAATACAGTGTGTGACACAAACACATTTCCCCTGGAAAAATTCAAAATTAATGAGAAGGCTTAAAATTCCCAAAGTTATGTCATATTTTCTTTTTGTATGTTCTGTTTCCACCACAATACCCATGATTCTGCAACGTTTACGTCAAAATTATGGAATTTCTATACATCAACACTTTCATTCATTTTATCTCAGAGTGATGGTGCAGTACCTTCCAGCATGAAAAGAATACATTTACATTTACATAGAAAAGCAAGGGCATTGCTACAAGGGAGTATCAACTGTGGCAGAGCTGCTTTAGGACTCTGTGTAGAATGTGTTTGGAGGAGAAGAGAAAAGGAGAGGGAGGAAGACAGATCACTTTGTATTAAGTCTTCAATTTTCCAATACGGTTTCCCCCGATTACAGAATTACATTGGTTTCCTAAGACACAATATGCTGTTGAAATTCTGTGATTTTCTGCACACCAATACCCCTCTTGGTCTCATTCATTAAAACACCTTCAATAGTTACCCATTGCTCTTAAGATATAAACCCAGAATTGTTAACACGGCCTATTAGGTGCACACAGATTTGGCTCCTAACCTCTTTTTCTATCTCATTTATATAGTACTTGTTTTGAGAGCTACAGCAACGCTAGCCTTCTGTCAGCTCTTCCAATATACAAAAAAAGTCACAAAGGTCTTCTCCCACTATCTCTTCACCATATAATTCTTCTCACTCATTTATTCAACAAATATTTTTTGAGCTCATACTATAAGGTAAGCATCATGCCACTCACTATGTAAACAGCCATGAACAAGGCAGGTGGGATTCCTACTCTCATGGAACTTATGCTCTGTTATAATTATCAGTTCATTCTTCCAACAAATATTTATTGAGCACCTACCATGAGCCAGGCTCTGTTTTATGTGTTACGGAAAGAACAGGGAATGAAATAGGCAAAATCTCTGCGCCACGGAAAAATCTATTCTAGTAGGAAAAGCAGACGAAAACAAGATGAATTAGCAAAATATATAGTATGTTTAAAAGTAATAAATGTTAAGGAGAAAAATTAAGGAAGGAAAATGACAGGGAGTGTGTGTGTGCATGCATATGTGCATGTGTGCACACACCATTTTACATAAAATTGTTAGGGAAAGCTTCACCTAGAATATCACATTTAAATAATTAACGAGTAAGCAAATAAGCAGAATGATTATGGCTTGCAATGACTGCTATGAAGGAAATAAAAAGCATAATATGAAAGAGAAAAACTGGGAGAAGTCTTTATCTATAGATGCACCAGACAGGCCTGTCTGAAAAGAATATTGAGCTGAGACTGAAGGATGTGAATGAGTCAAAATGGGGGCCTTGGAATATCTTCATATGTTCCTCAATTACAGATGACTTAGATTCCCCTACAGCACTACCAGCGTATCAACTATAGAGGAGTGGTATAATGAATGACACAGATATTCACAGAAGAAAGGGAAATGTTTACTGAATGTCTGCCAGGTGCCAGGTAAAGAAAAAACACTTTGCATGCCTGTCATACCTTTTGCCGTCTGAAGTTCACAAGAATGAGTTGGCTGCTGTTCATTGAAAACAGTGTCTGAGTAAAATCTATCAGTCAATTCGAGGTCATAGGTAATAGTTAATGGTGAGCAGAATTTTATTTAAAATATTCTGTTTCATTGTAAAACCATGTATTAGATCATGTGTTTCCATCTGGGATTCAGAATACATGACCCATTGATAAAGCATTGTTCAGTGCTACATTAAAGTAAGTAATAACATTGTACAACATACTATTATGCATTTATGTGCTAATTTGTAAGTCTATGTGAACAGTGACAAGCTTCATATGTAATAAAAATTTCCCATAAATTAAACAAAGCTATGGTAGCTATAAAATTTTTCTTATATTATCCTGGGCCTTAAATCTACTTTTTCATGACCAATCACCTCTCTCTCTCTCAAACCACTTTATTAAGGTATAACTGACACGCAAAAAGCTCTACACAGTTAATGCATACAACTTGATGAATTTGGAGATATGTATACATCCATGAAATCATCACCATACTATGCCCTAAACATATTCATCACCGCTTCTTCCCATCCTATGTATTATTATTATTGTGTGTGTGTGTGTGTGATAAGAACACTTAACATAAGTTCTACCCTCTTTGCAAATTTTTAAGTACACAATTGAGTATTGTTTACTATAGGTACGATGCTGTACACGTAGATATCTAGGACTTACTCATCTTACATAAATGAACTTTGCATCCTTCAACAGCTACCTCCTCATTTTCAATTTTCCCCAGGTTCCCCCCGGTAACCACCATTTTACTCTCTGCTTCTATAAGTTTGACTATTTCAGATTCCGCATGTAAGTGGTATCATGTAGTATTTGTACTTCCTTGTTTGCCTTATTTCACTTAGCAGATTCATCCATGTTGTCACAAATGTCAGAATCTCCATCTTTGTAGGCCTGGATAGTATTCCATTGTAAGTTCTTACATTTTCTTACATTTGTTTGTCAGTGGACAGCTTGCTTCCATGTCTGAGCTATTTTGAATAATGTCACAATACATTTGAGAATATACACATCTCTTCGAGATGCTGATTTTAATTCTTTTGGGTATACACCCAGAAGTGGGACTACTGGATCATATGGTATTTCTATTTTTTTATTTTTTGAGAAATCTCCATACTGTTTTCCATAGTGGCTGCGCGACTTTACATTTCCACCATGAGTGCACGAGTGTTCCCTTTTCTCCACATTCTTGTCAACATTTGTTTTCTTTTGTGTTTGTTTTTATTTATTTATATTATAACCATCCTAAGAGGTGTGAGGTAATAGCTCATCATGGTCACAATTTGCATTTTCCTGATGATTAGTGATGTTGAGCACCTTTTAACATTCCTATTGGCCATTTGTATGTCTTCTTTTAAGAAATGCCTATTCAGTTCTTTGCCCATTTTTTAATCGGGTTATTTGGGTTTTTTTTGTTTTGTTTTGTTTTGTTTGTGTGTTTGCTATTGAGTTGTACAACTTCCTTATATATCTTGGACATAAATCCTTTATCAGATACCTGATTTGCAAATATTTTCTTCCATTCCATAAGTTGCCTTTTCATTTTGTCGACGGTCTCCTTTGTTGTACAGAAGCTTTTTAGTTTGATGTAGGTCCCAATTGTCTATTTTTGCTTTTGTTGCCTATACTTTTGGTGTCACATCTAAGAAATCATTGCCAAAATCAAGAAGGTTTTTCCCTGTTTTTTTTTCCAGGAGTTTTATAGTTTTGGGTCTTATATTTAAGTCTTTAATCCATTTTGAATTAATTTTTGTGTATGGTATAAGATAAGGATCCAGCTTCATTCTTCTGCCTGTGGCTGTCCAATTTTCCAATACCATTTACTGAAGAGACTATCCTTTCCCCATTGTGTATTGTTGGCACCCTGGTCAAAGATACACTGATAATCTATGCATGGCTTTATTTCTAGTCTCTCTTCTGTTCCATTGGTCTATATGCTTATTTTTATGCCAGTACCATACTATTTTGATTACTGGAGCTGTGTAGTCAGCTTTTGAAATCAGAAAGTATGATGCTGCCAGCTTTGGTCTTCTTGCTCAAAATTACTTTGGCTATTCAGGGTCTTTAATAGTTCCATGTAAATTTTAGGGTTGTTTTTTTTTTCCTTCCGTTTCTGTTAAAAAGTGTCATGGTAGCAATCACCAATTGATAGTTATCAGTAAATTATGTAGTGGATATTGTTGACCTACAGTGAAACAGTAAGTATATATGAAAACAATGTTTAGGATATGATTTATAGCGATAGGATAAAGAAATGTAGAGTTATGTTTGAGACTGAGTCCTGAATTAATCTGTGCTTTTTAGAGAGCAGGCAAAAGATCACCCATATCCCCTACAATACATAGGTTCATTAGTGAGTTTCTTCCTAAGTTTAAACTTATTATTATTACTGTAAAATGTTTTTGTTAATCCACTTTTAATGATTCTTTTCTGCTAAAGAAAGAGGAGACAAATGGAAGTGGAAGAGGAGTGAGACAATAGATTCTACAGAACTTTATAGAGAGCAGTTTTCCTCTAAATAGGAAAAAAAATTTTGGGGGGACATTTTTATTTGCAATGCAGTTTCATCCAGAACACATCAAAGGCACCCTTAGAACTTGATGATAGAGCTAGCAGATTTTTTAGATGATCTAGTAGGATCTTGTTTTGTATGTTGCTCATCTGTGCTTGTACTTTGCCTTGAAGAGGTCCTAACTATTTACATAGGGAAAAACAGATATATAACTCAAATCCAACACTGAGGGTCTCACACACTTGAGAATTTAAAACTCTGAAAATAAGTTTAGGGAAGCTCTCCAGACCACCTCTCTCCCAAAAAAGACTGGGATAAGCCAGAGAAATTTTTTGTTGTTGTTGTTGTTTTTTAAGAAGATATTTAGATGGTGATTAACATAACATAATAAAAAAAAATTCTGATAAAAAAAAGAAGATATTTAGAAACAGACATCATTTGATTAACATTGATAAAATGTATCTCCTGAAATAAAATATATCTGTTTATTTTATTAAGATATTTACTACATAATAGAAAATGGAACTAAATTAGACCTTTTTAAATTTTTATTTTTACCTTGGGGTAGGTAAATCACATTCTGTATTTTAGTTTCACCATCTATAAAATATTAATAGGTAATTACAATTTTTATCGAAGTTAGTCTGAAGTATCTCAGAAAAAGGCGCAACATAAATACCACAAACCATACATCATTTATAAATTACTATATTATACAACTATCTTACTCTGTATACTGTTTTGTTCTTTGTATTTATAACCATTACCATCTCCTCACTACTTCTATTGGAATTTAGGAATACCTGGAAAACATAAATGGATGATATACAAAGATAACAGTAGAAAATGCTTCCTGAAATAACAGAAGACTCTGCCTGAGAGACAAGAAAATTAAAAATTTTCATGTAAATTCCCCAATATACCTGACATGTATATTGATGAGCCTACTCACAAAGAATTCCAGCAAGATTTTTTATAACTGCAGATATAATCACTGGAAACCCCAACAATGACCACACAATAACCAAAGTGGAAGAGATGGCAAGTTGATCACTCCTGCAGTAATGTATCATCTTGTAGTTGCTTAAAATCTTCCCTGGCATCATTACAGATGTGCTCGTTGAAAGAGGGATCACTTCCTGATGTTCCAACACCAGAAGTATCCCCTCACTAAAAGGCTACCGTGCTCTTCTAAGCCTCCAGTGCTTGTGTTCAGTGTTCATCTCAAGATGCTACACTTTGACAGCTAGCTATAATCATAGCTGGTCTGCTTTCCCTTCAGCTACTATCTGAAGTATGACCTGTTTACCTGAACGGACTCCACTTTCAAAGCCACTACTGTTTTCTAAAGTAGTATTTAGAATCATTTAAAACCTTAGCAATTCACCAGATAAAACATGATGTGTCTTTGGGTGCTATCTATTGTGTAAAACCAATTTTTCAGGCACAAGCTTGAGAGGTGGGAGTGACTGTAAAGAATCTATTATGGGGGGAAAAAAAAGAATCTATTTTGACTCAAGAAACTTTGATAGTAATGTATGGCACTTTATAAAAAGGTAGCATAAGCATTTTCATATAGTACCTGAGTCTAAGAAAACCATTTTGCTGCAAATCAAAGTGAAAAGATTAATGATAAAATATGAGAAATTGTATAGGATTGTAAGATGCTAATGTCTCTCCCCAAGTTTTCCAAATTTTATTTTATATCTATTACAAAAGCTTTTATAAACACAACACATAAAGAAATAGAATCTAAAAGCTAGACATAAGAGGGCACCTGGGTGCCTCAGTCAGCTAAGCATCTGACTACGGCTCAGGTCATGATCTCAGGGTCCTGGGATCGAGCCCCCCCTTGGGTTCCCTGCTCAGCGGGGAGTCTGCTTCTTCCTCTGTCCCTCCCCCTGCTTGTGTTCTCTCTGTCTCTCTCTCTCTCAAATAAGTAAAAAAAATTTCTTAAAAAAGCTAAATATAAGGAACATAAACTGAAAATACACAATTTTGCAATTACTATGTATCTTACTTTACTTCAGATCAACTAGTCTGAAATAAATGAGATATACAGGTAGAGAGATAGGATAATCAGGTGAAAATTTTTATTAATTATTGAAGAAAGAAAAGATGCATCCGTAGATCCTGCAAAACTGATAATATAAATTATCTAATATGAAAATACATAGATGCAATTAAAACTCAATTTCCAATTAAAAAAACTAAAATGTAGATTAACCATTTCACTTCCTAATAAAGAAATGAGATCATAGATAAGAATAACAGAAAATCTGCAATCTCATTTGATCTTGAATTTCAACCTACTAAGCTACAAGTATATAAAAAGACCATGATTGAAATTTGATCAACATTTTCTGTAGGAAAAAGCAACCCAAGAAAAAAAGAAACTAAAATCATGTAGAAATAATAACAGAAGACTCTGTCTGAGAGACAAGAAAGACCAAAGTTTTACTCAAGGATTTAGATACTTAGATAGTTGCACACAATCTTTAAATCTGTTGCACAAAATGTGCTAAAGACTACCATGCATAATAATATGTCACCCAAGGGATACTTTAAAAAATCACTTTCCTTTGTACTGTACCAAGGGGAATAACTGGTACAGTACCATGTATATACTGTTTAGTATTATCTATCTTAAGACTGAATTCCTTTTTTTTTCTTATTAGTTTTAAAAAGGGATTTTAAACACTATTTGCATAAAAACAGAAACCAAGCCTTTAAATTTATGTTTTAAACTTGAATTTTTCTTACAACTTGTCATTTAAAAATCCTATTTTCGGGCGCCTGGGTGGCTCAGTTGGTTAAGCGACTGCCTTCGGCTCAGGTCATGATCCTGGAGTCCCGGGATCGAGTCCCGCATCGGGCTCCCTGCTCAGCAGGGAGTCTGCTTCTCCCTCTGACCCTCCTCCCTCTCATGCTCTCTGTCTCTCATTCTCTCTCTCGCAAATAAATAAATAAAATCTTTAAAAAATAAAAAAATAAATAAAAAAAAATAAAAATCCTATTTTCATTCAGCATGTTTACACTGTGTACCCACTATGAACATGTCTCTATACTAAACACTGATATCTTTCTCAATGAAACTTTAAATTATTTATATATATAATATTATTTATTTGATTTTAATTTATACTTTCTAGTACTGAGTCATTTCAAGTTGCTTAATCCACGGCCCACTTTTTTAGGCAGACACGAAGAGTCAATTATGAAACCTACATTTTTTTCCACAGGAATTTTCCTTGTTTTTCTATTTGGGTTAATGTCATCTTGTCCCCACTCAGTTGTTGTGTTAGAATGTGGGCAGTGAATGAAGCAACTTGAAATGACTCAGTACTAAAAAGTATAAATTAAAATAAAGGCTCCGAGCCAATGTGAAAATGCCCTTAAACCCAATTATTAGAGTACCAGAAAAGGCTGGAACAGGGTAGTTTTAAGAGCATAACATTTCAAAAGACAAACTAAAGTTGGCATTATAAACTCAGGACTTAAAAAAGAAATAAATTAGAAATTATTAAAATTCTACTTGTATTCCTCACAAGACATTTGAAATTTGAGATTACTCAAGTATTTAGAAATAGATATTAGACAAATGGTATCAGAAAAAAAGCAGTGTGCCAAAGGCCATATTTAAATTAATGATGTTATCAAAGGTAAACTGCACTCAATAAAAATCTAACTTAATATTTGTGTCATGAAAGAACACATATAAATGACTAAACATAAGGATTAAGACTTCTTACCCCATATTTACATTGGCGGGATGTTGCTCCATATTGGAAACGGCATTGCTCGTCAGCATCATACACCTGACCTGGGGCCACAGCTGGATAAAGAAAGTCACGCTTGGGAGGCTCATTATCAAGGCAAGTACCACGGCCTGAACTGTTCAACATAAAGGATCAGAGGAAATTAGGTACACTGTGGACTATTTCCATCACAATTATGAAACCATGTGTTGAACTCTTTGTTTTAATAACTTAATGCATGAAAAGCAATATACTCTACCAATAAATAGTCATATAGCAAAACAGAATAACTTTACTGAAATGTGAATAAGAGCTCCAGTTGTTTTTTCCAGCACCAAGACACAATAAAAGCATCTCAGACAACAATCTGAAAATGTCATGTTGGCCTTAAAACACTGTTTTAAACTAATTTCTGAAGGAATCAAAACAGAATTTCATATTACTCTAAGCTTCTTGTTTGTTTTCCATGAAAATATAACCACATCTGGTAGTAGAATTAAAAACATAAAATGTGGAAAATTAAAAAAAAAACAACCACCACCATGGTTGTAATTCCTAAAAGACCTAATCTATATACTCCTCTAACTTGGGCAGAACAATAGATGCTGTAGTAAGACATGTCCAAAGGTTCTTGAAATATTTCACTAATAAATGGGCAGAATGACAGATGAGGCCAAGATCCAAAGTTCTCTCAAGTATATTAGAAGTGTTTAGTCTCTCAAAAATTTCATATTTCATCTAGGGTCATCAGAGTTGGAAAAGAGAATGTTCTCCTCTCTGCAATTTCTGCTTTTCAAAGTATGCTTGCACTCAAACATAATATTTTAATTCAGTGGAACAAATAACATAAAGATCGCCAAAAGCCAGACAGAATACCTTAGTTTAAAGAGCTTTATACTTTGCTAAATATAATTGTTCATTTTTTTAGTCAGTGTGCATAAAATAGGACAGATGCTTTTTTACTTTCATTTCACATGTGAGTAACTTAGAATTTTTAAAGAATTCCTATGCCAACATTTAAAAATTTTTTCCAACATTCCTGTCAATTGTGCCAGCACTTGTGTTTTTTTTTCCAAATCTTTTCCATCCACTTTGCCAAAGGAAAATAATTTCACAAGTAGAAGTTCCTCAACTATTATTTAGGACAGTACAAATTTTCATTTATAGATAAGTAAGAAAGAGCCATGCATAATAATGAGTTTCATATTCACTTATTATTTTGTCATACTTCTTAAAAGGTAAAAGTTAATTTGCTATATAAAAATGTGTATTTGCACAGCAGCAAATTAATATATTTTTAAAAATTGAACCATACTACTCATAAGGTGATAGATCAAAAAACTCATGGGGCAGAACACTGTCTTCTTTACACCCTTTCATTTACGCCCCTCTTGATTGGTTTTTCATCAATAAAAATATTTAGATGGAATAATAAATGTGTTACTAATATAGATGAGTTTATTATTGGCTATTATAATCATTTCGCTTGTCACTGTTGAAGGTATTTAACAGAAAACACCTTTTTTTACCCAGCTATCCAGTTTTCATGACAGAACGTTTTTTACTTCCTATTTATTTACTTTTAAAAATTGACATGCACCTCAGTAAGAGAAACTCTTTCCAGATGAACTTTTAAAATAGCAAGCTCTTTTTATTTTATTACATAAAATATCTTTAATCTACATAGATATGCAAATTTTAGGCAAATGCAATTCTACCAGTAAATTCAAAATTTTATATTAAGATTAATGATAGAGGTCAAATGTGAAAAGCATACAGAAAGAAGACAATTTTGATAAAATGTAATATTCATGAAATAAATCAATTAGCAGTTTAATCCGTAATTTTTCTTCCAAAATATCAGTTTCATCTCCATCTACAACAGAATTATGGAAGTCTTTATGAAAGGATTGAAATATGTTAAAAAAAAATCAAGTACTACTATAAATCAATGGGAAAAATTTAAGTACAGGGTCCCATAGGCAAAAATATTTGCCGATAGCATAACAAAGCAAGTATATGATATAGTCACCTAAGTAGTGTTAACTCAAAAATCTATTAAAAATTATTATACATAATTACTTGCTGATATAGAAAATTAACCAAAAACCTAGAGGAAGTACTATATGGACCCCTCCCCCAAAAGAGGTTAAGAATAGATACCCTGGGGAAAAATTATTTTCTGATAGCAAACTGAAATTTGGCTTAATCCAGAAGGAAGAAAGAATAATTGCTTCATCTAAAGTTCTTGTTCCCAGGTATTGATGATGTTCTAATCATGGTTCATGTTCTTTAAAAAATACCCAATCCAACAACCATTGGAAGGGCCTCTAGACAATAAAGAGGGCATGTACTGTGGCAGCCTGTGGATAAAGTCTTCTGATAAGATTTATTCCAAAAGTGGATTTTTGTTTCAATTTTTTCTAAGTATTTACTGCTTTGTATTAATGTTGTTGAATTAAATATCTAGATAAGCCTTACTCTCCTTTTCTGTATATTTTCACAGAAGAATAAAACACTGTATGAAATAAAATATAAACAAAAAAATAGAACTTTATTAAAATGGACGTGTATTTAGGAATACAGCATCAACAAAAGGCCTTTTGAAATGGGTTTGGCTATAGTATTGTACAAACCACTAATGCTTACATGTCAGATGTCTTACCTATTATCGGCTCTGGGGAAACAAGGGTAGGGATATGATTTAAATTGTTTCTACATTTTGGGTAGAAAATGTACTATATATTTTTCTTCTACTAATCACATTTGATATGTATAGTAAAACCTGGATTAAACTATTTGGAGGGTGTGGTAGTTTTCATATTTTAATTCTTAACTGGAAGTTAAATGACAAATATTTTTTGCATAATGTTACTAAAATTTCCTGATACTTTCAAGTACGTTAAATCTCTAGATCATAATTATTTTAATTAACTCTTAGAAAATAATAATTCTGGATATTTCCATGCCTCTGAGTCATCAACTGCCATTAAGAAATACCACAGATATAAGTGTAGAAGGTAGGGGACATGGATCTGAGAGATGTATATTTAACCCTAGAAGTGTTTTTTTTCTCTTAGAAAATTCCCAAGAGCTCAACCCTAATCATACCCTTCACTTTTTCCAGAAGAAGTAACTAATATTATGACTTTTAATATAATTATTTCCATGCTTTTTTTTAGTAATTATTCATCTCTCAATTATTGATCTGCCTATTTTTGGACTACATAAAAGGAGTAATAGTGTAGGTTTTCTTTTGTCACTTTATTCTTTGGTTCAATATTATGAATGTGAGAAACATCCATGCTGATATGTATAGCTGTAGTCTGTTCATTAATATTGTTAATATTCCATTTAAGACTACGGCACAATTATTTATCCATTCTTCTATTAACAAACATTTGCATTATCCTTAATTTCTGGAAATTGCAAAGTATGTTGATATGAACATTTTTGTACAGGTCTCCTGGTACAAATATTTTTTCCTTTCTCAACATTATTAGATGAGTTATTTTCTTATATTTTGTAATTGCATCTATTTAACAAAAGGGAGATATGAGTAATTGTTATTAAATCTAGGGTTCTAGCTAATTAATATAACCATACAATTCTTCTGATGCTGAGTCTAGTGTTATTTATGCTACTCTTATCAAAATAATAATAGTAGTGGTGTTATATATAAATCTTCTTGATTTTTCTCATCAAATGGCACTTTTAAGCATAGATGGTCTGTACTTTGGTTATATGCAAATTTTTCCACTCAGAAAACAGAAACCTCACTCTAATAAATTAAATGAAGAGCACTGTTGGTTTCCATCTATGAGATACTATTATAACTTATTGTTATTAAGTAGTGATATACTTGTCCCGAGCAAAACTGTATACATAAAAAGTAGAACTCTATTTCCGTAGCAGCATACATTTCACTACTAAAAGCCCAATCTTTATTAATATCTACAGCAATAAAGATGATAATAGACTCTACTTTTGCTTATGCATCTAAGACAGAAAAATGTGTATTAGCTTGAGAACATGCTTTTTCCTAGATTATGAAATTCTTAGTAAATCAAAGTATATTTACATTTCCAGAAATCTTTGCAGCATGATAGCAAAATCATATTTCATGTATTCTACCTCTAATTTAGAGAAGTCTTATTTACATAGTTTGAAAATTAGCCTTAAAATGGGAACATGAGCCACAGTTGAATCTTCAGCTAAAATTTACAGATCCCTATGTAAAATATGCACCCTTGGCTTTGTTTCCAGAACACATGAGCACATTTTCCTAATTGCAGTTTTAGATTTTTTACTTAAACAATTATACTATAAAGTATAGACCTTCAGCCTACAACACAGTGGGTCAATCTAAAAAATAAATCTTTCTATATAACCCTATACATATCTTAACAGTCTTTTAACAACAACAACAAAAAGTTAATATTTAATGCCGACTCCTATTTTCTACCACAAAACTGTGCTCATACACCTAAATTAAACAAAAATGAATTAGACTGTATTATCTATGGCAAGTCAAGTGTCTTACCTACTAGGTTATTGTAAACTGCTTTATCAGTCTTCACAAAACAAACAATAACTACCTTCTAAAATGAGTTCCTCTAAGTCAGACCTTTCTCTCTTGCCCTCTGTATGACTGGGATGCTTGAAGAGAACTGAATTTGAGGCTTCCAACAAACACCGTACTGCTAATGATTTACTCCCCTATGCTCTCTTCTCCATATGTAATTATGACTTATCAAAGATTTTTATGAGTTAGGGCAAAGTCCCCAAAACATGCCTGATAAATGGAAGGAGGAGAAACCTGTTTTGCTGTTTCTTGGGCTCCATATAAAAAGAGGGCCCATCTATGGAATTGATTTCCATTTAAATTTGACCTTCAAAGTTAATTGCTATAGAGGAAATGTGAGTGTCTCAGTTATCCTGTTCATCTTATATCACTTTCCTTGTAGCTCTTTCTTTCTAGTTCACCTTCTGCCATTATATTGCCTTTCTTTTATTCAGCTTCCATCCTTTCTGTGAAAATGGCTAGTCTGTATTTAATTTGGAGCTGTAGGAAATTTTGCTATGGATCTCTGACAGTTCAAACAATTTAACAGACTTTAATTTAAATAGAGCAAAAGTTGATTCACAGAGGCTCCGGAATTTTTGAAAACTATATGAAATTACTCTGTACTACCGCTAAGTGGTGGAAAATGTATGAAAAACTGGCCTAAACTACTTCTGGCTGCCTTCCACTGCCTGGTAAATTAGCCCATAGTCATCAATGAGTGTGAGCCATAATACCAGGTTCATCTTTCTCTATTTTCTAAATAAATAAGTAAATAAGTCCCGCAGGCAGATAGGAAGGACACTACCTGCAAAGCCGTCGTCGAAAACATCAGAAGCTGGCATAACACGTCCATTTTAACGGAAATGGGTTCTTTATTATTTAATCAGGACGGCTTCTGGGCGATTCATGAACCACTTATTGAATCACCGAGTTTAAGAAATCTGAAAAAAAATATTGGGAGTTGGTAAAACACCATCTCCTGATTGATCAATAGCACCTAGTGTTTCAGAAAGACACGAGAGACTTTACTCTATTGGCATTTAAAGGCCATGGAATTGTTTTCAGTTGAACATAGTGAATAGTGAATCTCTGTAAATCATAGAAAGCTCATTGTTAGAATCCACCATCATCTTGGGCCTATACAGTCACTAAGTAAAGAAAGGTATGCATTTTGTTGGCTGGGCTGTAGTTCCTAAACAATTCATCTTTCAAGATTTCTTTTTCTTGAGAAGAGAAACTAAAATAAAATGTTATGAGTCTTTTTGAGCCAACTATAAAACATAAATGTAACCTCAATCCCTGATCAAAATATCACTGGATTTTTAAAAATATCACACATAGCTGTTAAAGCAATTAAGCCAACTGTATTAATAAAAAGGAACAAAGACAATCAAGAAAGTTACTATTATGTCTTTGTGCTCCAGTGAACTGACCTTTTTAAAGGGCGCTGTGTTTAAAAAACCTTATTGCTTGGTCAGATTATAATCAGAGTTGTTTAGTTTATTATTAAAAAAGGGAAAAAAGCCAACTTTCCCCAAATCTCTACCTATTGTCTTTCATATCTATCTTTTACTAATGGCTTTTACTGTGTGAGCATTCCCATGAAGATGCACAACAGAAATTTTTTTTTTACAACAGAAATATTTTTATAAAATACAAGATAAATAAGCCCTTTAGAACCCTGTCAACACTAATCATGCTTACATACAAAATGCAAAGAGGCAATAAGGCTTAAATAGTGCTTTTTGGATTAATTCTTTTAATTAATTCAATGGAACACTTTATTGCAACCAGTAATAATTTTACATCTCTCACCAAATCTGTGGTGGTTTCTTAACAGTAATTAGTAATTTAGGGATTCCCTTTCCAAGTATTTTAACTGCCTTAATACAGTTTCATCAAGGCAGGGTCTGGCAAGACCTCAAAACTGGTCCTTGTATTAAGTATACAAAGATGGTCCTAGCAAATAGGCTGGGCAAAATAAATGGATAGGGGAGAAAGAAAATTGGTACTTGGAAAAAAAAAAAAAAAAACATGAGGAGAGAAGACTTCAAAAATGCACAGGCATACTGAGCATATTATACAGTTAGTCTTTCTGGTGATAGACACTAAGATTCCATTATAAAAACATGAGCCAAGTCAAAGGAGAAATTCCAGATTTGGCTTGATTTCTGGAGAAAGCAGATCTTCAACAATGTTTAAAATTTAGGTAATATGATCTCATTAAAAACATCTTGGAAAATGATAATGCTAGGGCTTTGTGTTAAAAACCACCAAAAGATGTCAAACAAATTTTCTGTCATCTATCTTTATAGCTTTCAACCCAGTTTTGGCATGAGGTAAGTACAGTGTTTTAATTACCTATTACTAACATTAAAAATTTTTAGGTTATGGCATAATTATTCTGAGGAACTACCTTCTGATATGAATTTCCAATTCCTTCTATTTAATTATTACATTAATTCAAAAAAGGCCATTTTAAACATTTATCTTTTGATCTCTGATTGATGAAACCGTTGTGCTAGGTAATTTAAAATCTCTTGTTTGGGGTTTTAAAAAAATACATAATTTTAAGTTTTCAGAAGTTTCAGCTATTAGCAGATATGAGCCAAACATTAATAAATAATATTACCTTATATAACCTAACTGAATTTTGAAAGTTTTAGACCATTGTCATATAAATGTGAACTTTGAACAAAGACAGTTTTTAAAAAGAATTTCTGTAGTTCACGTGTGTTTTTTCTATGATTCACTTTTTCAGAGAGTAAATTTTACTCTCTCCTCCCCAAAAACACACTGGCACAAAACAGCTGAAAGTAATGATAGAGCAATAAGGTTTAAAGCCTCGATATTATTTAAAATAATATCTATCACTTAATGAATGTCTACTGTGTTTCATATACATTGTAACATTGTACATAATTATATATATATAAAAACCTGAAGATGTATGTATTTAACATGTGAGGTCACTGAAGATTATGAAAGGTCAAGTAACATGCCCATGGTCACACAGTTAGAAAGTGAGACCTAAGTCTGTAAGTTTCTGAAGTCCAATCCTAAAGTCCTATGCAGGTGAGATGTGGAAGAATATCTGCTTTCATAAACATAATTACACCTCAGCTAATTTATTTATTTCACATTTAAGTAACCAGACTCTTAGAATTTATATTAAAAGATCAGCAAAGAAGTTCTCAAACTACAGAAAAGATGAGTCACATAATAAATTTTCAAAGACAGATTTTCATTTTCTCATTTTCATTTGCTGGGTGTTTGGTTTTTTGTTGTTGTTGTTTGTTACTATTAAATACTTCAGCATTCGTAAAAAAAACTTAGTTTTTTCAACAACAAAATGAAATATATAATCACTGAAATTAAGTTTGGCCTACACACTATTAAGCTGTGTAAATCTAAATTCTTTCTGACATTGTTTCCCATTTATTGAACATTTCTGACACTCACATCATCAACCCCACTTATAGCCTTGCTCCACATTCTTTAATCTACCAAGTTCTGCTTGAGTATGAAGGAAAAAATTTGCCACAATGATATATTAAAGTATTTTGGGAACAGCCTGAAATATCACCCTATAAAAGTTACTCATTATGCAGTTTGAAGCACTACATATTAGGCTTCTACCAATGGCTTACTTCTGGAGCAATTCATCATCACTCTCCAGAGATTACTTACTCTAGAAAGCTGGTGATATAGTCTCGACTGCAGGCAGACCAGGAAAAAGGATTGGTATTTGCAGTAATGTGAGCTGCCATAAGTTTTGCTGCTTCATGACCTTTCGTCCCACAAGAATTTCCAATTCCATCATGGTTCATACCAAAACTGTTTTAACAAGGAAGAAACATAAGAAACATAAAAGAAAGAAATAAAAAAAAATAAAACAAATGAACCCCCAATATATCCTTTATTTCCTTATTTGATCATTTGTTAGCCTTATCAACATATAGCTTCTATCAAGATCCTCTAAGGAAATACAGGATTAAAGTTAAGGAGACTACAGAATAATTCTATAATACAATTTATTTTTAAATCTCTTTAATTGATCATATACTTTCAAATATTAACTTACAGGATACAATCTTTCCTTGAACAGATAAGGAATATATATTAATCCTCACTTTATAGGTATGAAAAACTGAGATTTAGCAAAGATAAATGACCTATTAAAGATCATACAGTTAGTAAGTGTTAGTAGAACCTGCCTTTTAACATCCTAGAGGTCATGCTACCCCACTATGCTGAATTTAAAAGAGAATTATAAATATATAGTTATAATCCATTGAGTTCTAGGTTAAAGGTCAAATACAAAAATCATTTCCTTATTAATATAGATAAAAGAGAATTCAATACATATGCAATTTATGTTTGTATGTGTATGTGTGTTTTCAAAACACCTTTTGAAAAATCTTGATACATTTAAGGATTATGATTATAGAGTTTTTCTTTACCTCAGTTTCCCTTCATTATTCAAAGCTTGTCTTTGCCATTTTCCCCCTGTGTCCTATAGCCATGCTTAGTGCTATTATCAGTGTGATATAAAAACATATCTCAATGATAAATCATAAATTTTTTCTATAAATGATATGAATATGAATAAATTTTAGTCTTTCTCCACAGATAGCCAAAAGCTTTCATTATTAGTGAAAAAATAAAGTTATGTGTCCATTGTGACATCCTAATAAATATACCATGATATGTGTTCAAGGAAATAAGTAATTTGTGTGACAAGAGTATAAAACAGATGAGGACAGTTGTTGGAGAAAAAATTGGAAAGGTACTTGAGAAGAGAGAATTACAATAATTGAAAGTAAATAATAATTTTGGCAGTGCAGAGACACTGAAGATTTCTGAGCAAGAGACTATGGAATTGATCTGTATTTTAGACAGGTCATTATAGTAATTCTATGGTGGAGACATTGGAGTGGGAAGAGAATGGAGGCAGGGAAAGCAGATGGAAGATCATTACCAATTGAGAAATGATGTAGGTCTGAATAGGGCACTGGATAGAGAGGTGGGATTATATTTGAGATATGTTTAGGAAGCTGAATGAATTGGTCTTCATAAATACAATATAAAAGAGCCATAATAAAGATATATCATATGTGGGGCAAAGAGATGAAACTAGTAATTCACATGGAGGAACAAACATAAGCAAAGAAAGAGAAATATAGAAGAGTGTTTACCCAGAGTCCTAAATTAAAACACCAAGTAACCCACCAAAATAACCAAAAACTAAATACACCAGTATTTAGTCTTCTTATTTGACATCAACACACTGGAATCAGTCTCTTTGAATGATCTTCTAGGAACATGATGGTGGAGTTTACAGTTTATAGAATTAGATATAATTCTGTCAAAACAATCACCTGCAGAGTTACATAGAAAGCTCCATAATGTAAATTTATAATTCAATAAACAATATTCTATACTTCTCTCAAAGGCTGATGCTATCATGTGAATACTACTATTATTCTTCTCAAATGATGATAGCTTTAAAAAAATTATTTCCTTTTGGCAGCAGCCTTATACATATGCCTGAGTCATATGAAGATAGGTATAGGCAGACACAGATGGTTTTAAGAAAATTATTTTCAAGATCTTCAAATTCCTTATGTATTCTTTTCTAAAAAAAAAAAAAAGTCAAGCTTCTCCTTTTTATATCTTATTTCTCCTACCTTATAAAAGAAAAACTTATCCTTTACTCATCTATAATTTTACAATAGTTCATTGCCTTGGGGTCTAAAAATGTGGGTTTCAAGAAGAGACAATCAGAACCATTTTGTATCAGTGTTGAGAAAGAGAATGATTTTAATGATTGAATAACATGTAGTTTCTTGTTTTCATCAAGTTTACAAGAGAATAGAATCAAATTAACAGTCAATGGGTTGTTAAAATTTTTTTCTGATGCTAGATCACCATTGGTTATGTTCTGACAAATAATTCAAAAGGAGTTCAACGAACTGAGTGATATTTCTACAATAAACTCTTTTCATCTATTTATGTGAACAAATTTTCTCAGCATTCAAATCTATAAAAACAAAATCAAAGAGTCGAATTGATACTGAAATTCTGCCTCATTCTAGCAAGAGAAACAAATACAGCAATTGAAAAAATATAACTAAAGGCACATTTTCTATAAAATTTTATTTTTAGATTTTATTATTTATTAAAATATGTAATATGCACACAATTCTCTGATCAATAATTGGCTAACAATGATTGTAATGTAATGAATATATAATTCAGAGACCATTTTTCCCTTTATTATTACAGGAAATTTTATAAATGTAATTGCAATTTATATACATTTTTGTGATAGAGATATGATATAATTAAAATACTTTAAAGTATAAAAATATATTTTAAAATATATTAAGAAATACTATAATATACATCAGGATAGATTCTGGTTGGGAAAGAAAGACTAAATATATTGAGTTAAAAGAGGGAAAAAATGATGTAAATTTTGACTATAAAACAAGAACATGTTCACATATTTTTTAAATGCATTATGAAAGTTACCAAGATGCTATGGCATTTAGATTCAATTGATATATTTAAAAGAGGCATATAAAATTTTATTTTTTTACATGCTAATATTTACAGTGCTCTAGAAATTCTATCCTTCGCAATTAAAAGGTTGAGATTGTGTCATTTGTGACAACATGGAGGGTGGACCTAGAGGATATTACGCTAAGTGAAATAAGTCAGACTAAGAAAGACAAACACATCATATGATTTCACTTATATGTGGAATCTAAAAAAAAACCAAATAAATAACAAACAAAAAGCAGAATCAGACCTATAAATACAAAGAACAAAGTGATGGTTGCCAAACGGGTAGGGGTATGGGCAAAACAAGAGAAGGGGAGTGGGAAATACAGGCTTCCAGATATGGAATGAATAAATCAAGGGAACAAAAGGCACAGCATAGGGAATATACTCATACAGTATGGTGTCACATGGTAGCTATGCTTGAGCATAATGTAAAAACTTGTCAAATTACTATGTTGTACATCTGAAACTAATGTAACATCGTATGTCAACTATATTTGAATAAAAATTTTTTTAAAAAAATTCATGAATTCAAGTACATAAAGGAGGAAATCTTACAAGTTCTATTTCTACTAACAATCTTGAGGTGTCAAATGCAGATAGTTATCCTAAGGACTTAGGTTTCAGTTGTCTAGAAGAATGTATACTTTTGTAGCTTATATTTCAAATATAAGAAACCCCAAAAATGACCTGACTAATGTTAAGAAGTTCACTTACAGTGACACAAAGTAAAATGGGAGTTTACAACTGCTGTTCATGACATCAACTTCAAAAGATCCCTCTAATAGGCTAATCAGGCTGAAGCAGAAGACATATATATATATATATTTTTATAGATATATATATCTTTATATATATATTTATTTATATCTTTATATATATATCTTTAATATATATATATGTAAAGATAAGTTCCCTCAGTCAGAGAAAGGCAAATACCATATGATTTCATCATTTATGGAATTTAAGAAATAAAACAGATGAACACAGGGGAAGGGGGAGAAAAAGAGAAAGAGAGAGGGAAGAAAACTGTAAGAGACTCTTAACTACAGAGAACAAACTGAGGGTTGATGGAGGGAGGTGGGCGGGGGATGGGCTAAATGGGTGATGAGTATTAAGGAGGTCACTTGTAGTGATGAGCACTGGGTGTTAGACATAAGTGATGAATCACTAAATTCTACACCTGAAACCAATTTTAACATATATATTAACTAACTAGAATTTAAATAAAAACTTGAAATAAAAAAATAAAATAAAATAAAGATAGGTTCCCTGCTGAGGAAAGTCTATCTCAGTGAAGAGTTGGTAAAAGAAGTGAAACTCATTAGTGATCAGAAAGAATAAACAAGAGTTCACATTAAAACCATCACACTGGCAAAGATTAGAATGTTACCTAGAACTAAGTATTGACAGCGGTCTAGAGAAACTGGGACCTTAGTGCCCAACAGTTGTACTGTGGTCAGGGTAGCTGTTCTGGAGAGCAATTCGGCAGGTCTTCGTCAAATTAAATAGGCAGATATTTTATGACCCAACAATTCTATTCTTGGATATGTATCCCAGGAATATTCCCAAAGGGAACATGTATGAGGATGTTCATGACAGAGTTATTTATGATAGCAAGTTGTTAAAGATAATCTAGGTGTCTGTCACTGGGGAATGGATAAGTAAATCTTGGCAGATGCATATTATGGGATACTAAGCAGAAATTGGAAGCAGCAAACAAGATAGATGTCTATATATAAATATGGGTGGATCTTAAAAACACTGAAAAAAATTAAGAGAAGTAAAAAGATCTATAGTATTATATCATATAAATACATAAGCAAAAATTAGATACACACTCAGATAACAAAGAAAGGTCAAGGAATTGTTCCAGATTAAAGACTAAAGAAAAATAACTAAATGCAATAGGAACTAGATTGGGGGGGGGGCAATTATAAAAAACACTGCTGGGACAATTGATTAAATTTGAATACAGACTGCATATTTGATAATAGTATATCAATGTTAAATTTTCTAGTTTAATAATTATACTGTGGCACAGAAGATATTTTTTCACAGATACTGAAATATTTAGTGATAAGGCACAGTCTACAACTTATTCTCAAATAGTTGAGAAAAAAATACATGTACATATACAGAGAGATATAAAGTAAATGTTGCAAAATATTAATGGTATTTGAATCTAAGTAAAGAGCACATGGGAAATCTTTCTACTACATCAATTTTTCTGTAAGCTTGAAATTATTTCAAACTTAAAATATTAAAAAATAAACACATACATATACAATCTGTGATATTTTACAAAGATACATATGGATTCAAATATACATACCAAATTTATTAGAGTAGTTATCTATGGAAAAAAGAAAGTGGAGTGGGAAATGGGATTATAGAAACAAATACATATTTACATGTATTAAGTAAGAAGGGTCCTTGGTGGGACTGATAATGATGTTGTGCTAAGAACTAAGGATACATAGATAAGTGATGATGATAGATAGATAGATATAAATAGGTCAATAAATGTAAAATAAACTCAACTCTCTGCTCTTGAGTTTCACAAATAATAATTAAAAAAAAGAATGAGAGCAAGAGCAAAAGAGTTTGGTAAACATGGGGCCCACCCCCATGAGTGAACAGTGGTACCAAGACAACACTTCCATGGCTGGTTTTATGTGTTCAATAAAACAGTTCAGATTACATAAAGGTAAAGATTCTCATTTGAGGAGGGTTTTATGAACAGATATTGGGAGAAAGATAGAGGCAGAGACACAGAGAGAGAGACTGACAGATTGGGAGACAGTCTCCCTGGGGCCTCTTGTGATTCTCCACATTTTGCTGGGTATTCCAAGTCTGCAAACTTTATGCTTTAACCAGGTCATTTCAGAGGATAACTTTGAGAAATAAGGTAACATCCCCCCTGGACAAAAAGCAGGTTTACTTACTACTTGCTCTAAAAGTGGTAGATTCCCCAAGCTCAATGTTTCTCAGTTATGATGCAAACCCACTGTGTATGAAGCATTCATCTAGGCCATATTGTGTTGCCCCTGTGGGATTAGGGGCCAAGAGAAACCAAATAAATATGCTGATGCTCATGCTGTTTACTGTGCTGTAAGTAATAAAATCCTTTGTCTCTGACCCAAAAATTTCATGTCTTTTGCTAGCATCCATTTGACAGCTCTAGGCCAACTTATTAGCTTATAAGTAGGGTAAAGTTAAATCTCAAATCCAATGAGAGAGAAGACTGTAGTTGATGAGGATAACATACTCAATTATGAAAAGCTAAGTAATTCGGAAAGCAAATTACTTCAAATTAGTATTAATTTTTAAAAAACCGAAGCCCAAATTCTCAATAATATCTATTAAAACAAAGTGGGCTTTTTGTTTTGTTTTCTTCCTAGGAGGTAAATTGAATGTTGAAGATTTCATCTAAATCTCCCAGGAGATACAAGAAGAAGACCAGAAATTTCCTTTTTCATGTCTTATATTATTTCTTTTTTTTTTTTTAAAAGATTTTATTTATTTATTTGACAGAGAGAGACACAGTGAGAGAGGAGCACAGGCAGGGGGAGTGGAGGGGGGAGAGGCAGGCTTCCCGCCGAGTGGGGAGCCCGATGAGGGGCTCGATCCCAGAACGCTGGGATCATGACCTGAGCCGAAGGCAGGCGCTTAATGACTGAGCCACCCAGGAGCCCCTGTCTTATTATTTCTGTTCCTATCTCAAAAGTTTAAAGGACACATCTTATTTCTATACTGTTAAGTAAAAAGTTTCCTCCCTTTTTCTCTAAGATACCACCTAAAAGTAGTAAGGAAAGTAAGAAAAAGAAACAAAAATTCTGCATTTAATGAAATGTAGAAAACCTCTAAAACCATAAACCCACAACATTATAAGGAATGTGGAAGGATGACTGAATTCAGAAAATCAAAGATGAATGCAGCAAGACACAGAGAGAGGACAACAATAACTGAAGATCTCAGCACAAAGAAGCAAAGCATATTTCTTCAAAGTTATGTGCAACAATCTGGGGGGTAAAACCAACAATACCTTCTTGTGAACAACTGGAGTAAGGGAACAAACTGTTGGAATATACACCCTTGTTCTAGTTGTCAGAAGAAGAGGGGGCTGGGCTTATTTGTATTGGAGTCACACAAATTAGATTTGCAGGAAGCAATCTGTCAGTAAGGAAAGGTAAAAGAGAGATTCTATCTTGCTAACAGTTTGATAAAGGAATACAGTGTTAAAGAACTTGAATCTCATACACTATTCTACATCACTAATAAATTCCTGATGAGAAAATAGCTCTGGCCCCTACCCATCATAAACCTTCTACAAATAGTTCATACAGAAAAATCTAACTCGTTCAAAGACGTGAGTCAAAAGGAACAAGAAGTGCGTACAAATATATTAAATAAATAAATAATCAGAACAGAAAAACACAAATAGAAGGACACTTAGCAAAAAAAAAAAAATGTTGGTACAGTAAAGATAAAAAGTGGACACATATGAATTCAAACAAACTTAATGAAGCCATCATTTTATAAAAACAAGAATTTAATGCAGAGATACACGCAATCAGGGAAGATATGGCAAGACGGGATGAAAACATGAACTCTCTGAGGAAATAAGTGGGGGGAAAAGAAAATTATCACAGGAAAAAGGCCATGCTGAAGTAGCAAAAAATAAAATTAGGCAACTGCTAAAAGCATTTCTCACAGGAGTAAAAAGCAAGCAAAATGAAAACTGACAGAGTTTAAAAGGGTCAAAGAAATACAACATATATATCATTGTTGTACCCCCAGCAAAGAGCCAAAATATTAAAACAGAAATAAAAGTGATTATAAAAAATTCAAGAAAACTTCAGAGAAATAAAAATGGCTAAAATCTAATCAAAAGTGAACTATTTTATGTCTTAGGAAAAACTGACACAGAATGAGTTCACACAGAGCCACAGCTTAGTTAACTTACTGGACTTCAAAATTAAGATATATTTTGGGCATTTGGGGCAAAAGAACAAATTACCTATAATGGTAAAACAATCAGATTACCCTCAGATTTCGCCATGGTGACATTTAACACCACCTCACCACAGAGTAATGATTACCAAGAATCTTGGACTCAGCCAAATTGAGTATAAAAATCATTTTGAACAAAAACTCAAGGAATAGAGGTCTCATGAATCATTCTTACAAAAACTACTACAAGATAAACCTCAGCTTGGTTTAAAAATAACATAAAAATTTAATGGCTTATTGACACTATTTGAGTTTCATAGCAGGCAATGCATCCAACAAAATGAAATTTGTAACGAGTCCAATTAACTCTCTTGTCATACTTTCTAATGATATTTTTTATTTGTTGTTTTGTTTTGTGAGTTTAATTTTAGCCTCACACACATATTATATATATCATGCATACTTAAGAGAGAATCAAACATATTAACATTTTAAAGAATAATTATAAAGAGGGGCGCCTGGGTGGCTCAGTCGTTAAGCGTCTGCCTTCGGCTCAGGTCATGATCCCAGGGTGCTGGGATCGAGCCCCGCATTGGGCTCCCTGCTCCATGGGAAGCCCTGCTTCTCTCTCTCCCACTCCCCCTGCTTGTGTTCCTGCTCTCGCTATCTCTCTCTGTGAAATAAACAAATAAAATCTTTAAAAAATAAAAAAAGAATAATTATAAAGAAAAATCCACGTTATTCTTACTAAATTTAAGAAATAGAACGTTTTCAGAATAAAAGCTGCCTTTTGTGTTCACCTTCATAATCATATCCTTCTTCCTCCTCTAAGAGAGAACCATTATCCTGACTTTTGTGATAATCATTCCCTATGACACCTCTAAACAATGTATGTTAATTTTGCCTGGTTTTGAAATCTACAGAACTGAAGTCACACTGCAGATATCCTTTTATAACTTGTTTCTTTCATTCAACAATGTTTTTAGAGAATGTCATCTCTGCTGAGCTGTCTAACTGGACATTGTTCATTTTCATTTACAGGTTTCCATTTAAATGTACTATTTAATTATCCATTCTGTGGTGATGAATTTAGGATGGTTCCTATTATGGGGCTATTATAGACAATGCTGCTATGAGTATTCTTGAATACATTCCCTGGTCATGTATGTAAGAGTATCTTCAGAACAGTTTTTAAACTTCTGGTCTGAGGATCTTTTACATTCTTAAAGATATTAGAGACCCCAAAGATCTTTTGTTTATGATGTTAAATAGAGTGATATTTATCATCTTAAAAATTAAAAATGAGAACATAAATAACTATTTTACTTAAAAACATCTTATTAAACAGAAGAATTTCAGTGAAAAGAGTATTGTTGTTTAATTACGTTTTTGCTAATGTCTTTAGTGTCTGGGTTACTCGAAAATAGCTGGGTTCTCATATCTGCTTCTTCATTCAATCTGTTGTGGTATTTTGTTTTGGTTGAAATATAGAATGAAAATCTGACCTCACACTAATATGTAGGTGGAAAAGGGAAGAGCATTTTCACAGCACTTTCAGATAATTGTAGGGTTTTTTTAATACTATATTAAAACTTGACAAATAATTTTAATTTTTTTAATTTTTTTTTAAAGATTTTATTTATTTATTTGATAGAGCGAGTGATAGCACAAGCAGGGGGAACAGCAGAGGGAGAGGGAGAAGCAGACTCCCCACTGAGCAGGGAGCCTGAAAACTTGACAAATAATTTTTAAAAGGTTAGTTGAAATATTTATTCTGAAACCGTATCAATGATCTTTTTAAATCTGGTTTTATTAATATCACCCAATCTCATCAGAAAAGTCTGAAAAAAGAAAAAAGAAAAGTCTTTAAATATTAGGAAGTTGTCAAGTTTTAATGACAAATATAACTTTCCCTAAATTCTGATTTTTGCTCAAAAGTTCAAATTTTATCATTGGTAATAAACAGTGTAAGTTGTTTTCCTTGAATAATAAGCTCATTTGTTTATTTTTAAAGTGAATTTCTGCCAACTATCCATAGTTTCTCATTTCTTCTTTCAAATAAAAATTGTGTTCCAGGAAAAAAGCAGCTAGTTCATCTCAAACAATGGCACAAGTTCTTTTCTTTGTGACAACCATCAGACTAAGATATGGAGCAAAAAGTGCTTTACATACTTCCCATTTTGTGACACAGAATACTTTATAAAAGATATATATGTAAGGGTCATGCTTTAATAAAATCCATAATTTTTTTGTCTACATCAAGGACATTCTTAAGTAAAATTGACATGGCAGGAACAAATACAATAACTAACAGTGTGGTTGCCTCGACTTATGCTAGGGTGCCAGCACTTATTCCCACACAGATTTTGCACAATCAGTGTAAACATCAACACAGTTTAGCTTTGCGCAGTGGTGGTATCGTAGCCAACGAGGTTTATCCGAGGCGCGATTATTGCTAATTAAAGGGGGGAAGAAAAGGCACATTAGGTCTTAGTGTTATGAAAATAGTTTTGATCCAAAAGTGCTTCAGAAATCCCAGGCATCGATGGACCACAATTTGAGAATCACTGCTTTAGGATATATGTGGAAAATAAATTGTTGGGTCATGACTTAGGTAAAATTTCAACTTTATTAGATAATGCTAAACACCTTTTCAAAGTGGTTACACCAAATTACATTCTTACCTGCAGTGCATAAGAATGCTGGTTGCACCACATCTCCACCAATAGTCAGTATTGCAGACTTTTAAATTTAGGCTAATCATGGTGAACATATTTGTGTTTCCTTGATTATTAATTAGGTTGAACATCTTTTTATATGCACATTGACCATTTGGATTTCTTCTTTTGTAAAATGTTCATGTACTTATATATTAAATTTGCAGGAGTTGCTTATATCAGCTGCAAACAACTTTTTCCTAAACTGTGTCCTGTTTTTTCATTCTATGGTGTCTCTTAATTGGATTTTTAATTTTAATGTGGTTAAGTTGGTCAATCATAAACTTCATGGTTAGTGTTCTTTATGTCTTGTTGTCTTTTGTTTTGTTTTTAAGAGTGCACACAATGGGGGAGAGGGGCAGAGAGAGAGGGCGAGAAAGAGAATCCCATGCAGGCTCCATGCTCAGTGCAGAGCCCGATGTGAGGCTTGATCTGACAACCTTGAGATCATGCCCTGAGCTGAAATCAAGAGTCAGACGCTTAACCAACTGAAACAGACAGGCATGCCCTTTATGTCTTGTTTTTAAAAAAACATTTTTTAACCTAAGCTCATGGGGATTTATTTCTATAATATGTTCTAAAACCTGTAGTTTGATTTGCTCATTTTTAGGTATTGTTGGATCCTACAGTAGGAGTATATTTAGTTTTGTTAGAAACTGCCAAACCATCTTCCAAAGCGACCGTAAATAAATCTTCAAGCCTAGGTATGGCTTGACACCGGGATCCATTTTTACTAGTTACTTCAACAAACAGAAATTATTTTTTATATTATTTTATTCACAATACTTAGCTTATAGTCAGACTTTAAGGATTGGTGACGAAGGGTTAGAGGCTGAAAAATCTATCAGCAGACATTTAATTTGGATAAACTGGGTAGATTCACAAGTTTAAAATGCAGATCTAAAAAACATTCTCTTGTAAAGTATGGGATCCACAGAATCTGACATGAGTTCCATACTCACTATGATGAACTTCACTTTTTTCTGCCCCTCTTTCTTGCAATTACCTAACTGGAGTTACATAACTCACAGGAAGCCTCAAATCTGCTCATGGGTTCTGGGACCAATTTTGGTTCACTGTTAGGGAGATTTTGAAGAGATCAAAACCAATACCTTTGTGGAGCAGTACTAAAACATGGCATACTGTTGGTCTGGTTCTCTGGTTTTTAAAGTAATTGTAATTGTTAGCTTCTGGTCCTATTTCTTGTGAAGAAGACACTACCTTACACCCAAATCTTAGTAAATGAATCCCTTGTTTATTTCACCTGCTCCCGAGACTCTGAGATTCTGACCAGTATTCCATTTCTTTTTGAGCAGGGATCCATTTGGCTTTTGGGGTGTTAGAGTCCTGGGTATATAACCCAAGTTCTCTTATGCTCCACACTCTGGGATACACACAGCTATCCACAGATTTTCATGATATTGACAATTTCCTGACTGATTTTCATCCAAGCACTGCTGCCAGACTAAACTACTAAAGTCCTCATGATGCGAATTGGATATAGTATGCTTAATTAATTAGTTGGAATAATTTGCTTTAAATAGACCCAACTGGGGTGCCTGGCTGGCTCAGACGGTGGAGCATGCAACTCTTGATCTTTGGGTTGTGAGTTCGAGCCCCACACTGGGTGGAGAGATTACTTAAAAATAAAATCTTAAAAAATAAAATAAAATAAAATAGACCCAACTAACCAATCTTGGGGGTGGGGGGAACCCTTACGTGTTTATAGCATAGGAATACAAAGTTACGTTATTCAAGTTACTTTTTATACTGGAGTGTTATTTTGTTCACAGTTTTGCGTGCTTTTGTTAAGAATTACTGATGCTTATGCTTTGTGCTACAAGCAAAAATGAAACATTAAGGCCAAAGTGATGGAGAAGACAGTGGCTGTGGAGTGTGGCTTAAAAGGAAAAAGATGATGCCATTAGGCTTGTTCTGTCAGGTTGACCAAAACCTTTGTTTAATTTCTGTAGGAAAAATAAGTGAAATTATGAGTTTGAAACTCTGGTTGCAAACCAGTTTTTTTTTTTTCATATGCAAACAGTATTTTTAAACACAACTTAAAATAACACAGGGTCATAAGAACTGCAACTAAACCTTTGGGGGGGTGGGGGGAGCCCGATTTCATCACTTGCACTACCCAGCAGGATTTCGCTTCTCTGGGGCACAACACTCCCTGGATGGCCCTTTCAGTAAAGCTCAACCTAGGTTCTGGATTTTACCCTGTATGAGAACAGGTGTTCATTCAGTATATGGAAAAGCACTTAAGAATCATCCAAACCACTTATTAACCTATCAATGCCATTTTTAAAAAAAAGGTTAATGAAAATCCTACTAGGTATTTTTCATGGAAACGGACACTAAAATTCCAAAATTAATATTGCAAAGTATAGGGTCAGAAAAAGCCAAGATGATTTTGAAGATGGAGGGAAAAACTTCAGTATCTGTTATAAAACTAATAATTAAAGCAACATGATATTGGTATACAGAATACTTGAAAATAACAACAACAAAAGTCCCCAAAGCAAATGTGGGACAATATTGACATTTGTTAAATCCGAATGGTGTGCACATGTATGTTATAAAACACAGACACAGAACACTTCAAAGTGAAACATTTTAAAAGAAAATGTCTATATATTTAATTACATCAGTCTGAATATTATATAAAGAATAGTTTGTTCTGAAACTTAGCAATTAAATTTTCCTCTCAGACCGGTCACATAAGATAACCAAATTGGCTTTGTAAATTGTAAAGTTCTAAATTTTAAAAGCTGATTTTGGGGACCTTGAAAATCTTACTACAGAAATAATGGTATAAATTATTATTATTATTTGACCAGGATAGCTCACATAAGCTTAGTTCATCTATTGTACAGACTAAACCTGCATCTCTGAAATGAAAAATAGCATATAACAACACTAATTGAATTGACAATTAAACAAAATGGGATATATTTTGAATTTTTCTACAGAATTGATAGTACTGGAAGAAAAGCACATTTGCTAAAGAAAAAGATAAGTGAAAGTTACTGAAGAGGTTCTAAGAGGGACTTGTAAGTACTACCAAAAAGTTCTACAGGTAAATGGTTATGAATCTATTATGTCTAAATTTAAAAATTGTGTTATTTCCTTTTATAAAGATATACCCTGAACCAGGGCCTATATAACCCCAGCCTCACGGTTTTGTTTTGGCTCATGAAGGAGAGTGAATTAGAAGATGTTCTTGGGGTGCCTGATTGGCTCAGTCGGTTAAGCGTCTACCTTCGGCTCAGGTCATGATCTTGTGGTCCTGGATCAAGCCCCATAGCAGGCTCCCTGCTCAGCGGGGAGTCTGCTTGTCCCTCTTCCTCTGCCTCCCCACCCCCCCCACCCCTGCTTGTGATCTCTCCTTCTCTCTCTCAAATAAATATAATCTTTAAAAAAGAAGATGTTCTTGAAGTAACTGATCAAGAGTTGGAAAAGAAAAAAAAGTAAAAAGGCTGTGTTCCATTAGGGTAGGAACTTTGCTTTCATCATCACTGTATCCACAATATACTCTATGTTAGGCAAATATATCGGGTACTCAGTAAGTCTTGGGAATCAAATTGTGCATGAGTGAGAGACTACCCATTGATCAAATGTATACCATGAAAAACAGAATTTGGGAAGTATCATTTGGATATACTTCCCTTGATGGTGAATAATGTAATAAAAATATATAACATCATACAATAAGCAATAAAAGAAAAAAACGTAAGAGCTTGGGTCAAAATAGGTGACATCACCAGTCAGAGACAAGTCAGTTGCTATACAGAGACTAGAGATTGTCTCAATAAAGGTTATTCATTAAATAAAGCATCTGTAACTCAGAGAGTCTATCATATGCATCAGTCTCTAGATATACATGCTTTTCTCAAATATTTTTCTACAGTAAATTACATAGTTTTCTATGCAAATGAGTTTTTCCTTTGAAGCTATATTTAACAAAACAATATTTCCTATGTATGGCAAATATTCATATATTTGCCTGGTGATATATAAGAAGAGAATTTATGTCTTTTTATTTTTTAGGATATATAAGAGGTAGCTTATTTGTGATTACATTGTACATCATTTCACCATATATTATATGACTAAACATTCTGACAGTACTATAGTTTGAACCACAAAATAGTAGCTTACTCTTGATTTTGGTACACAATCCTTATTGGTTCTTTTGGAAGATTTGTAACAATAAAAAGAGTAAGCATAGACTACAAGAATAAATTAATATGCATTTAGTTTGGACTTCTTTTTAAAATCATAACACATGTTTTAAACCAAACAGAAGATCTATATGGCTAAGGAAAATCTTAAAATGCTTAATTCAATTTTTGTATCTAAGCAACCTTAATTTTACCATGTTGCCAATATATCAGCGCCATTGTTTTTGTTAGATAATCATGGCACTTTAAACTCTGTCTTGCATTTTTTTAAACAATCACCAGTACATAGAGCATGTACTTTCAAAGTCTGCCATTAAAGGAAAAAATAAATAGATAACACATACACAATTACATAATTAAAAAATAGTTTCCTGACATTTTTAAATATGATTAAATATCTCTTTAAAAAGTGATGAGGTAATTAGAGCCTAACCTGTGACAACTACAAAATCTCAAAACTAAGCCCTCCCATTGTAGCAGAAAAATACAAGGGAATAAGAGGACATCTTTCTTCAGAAGTATTTTCCATTTGGGATCTCTTTGATCTGTTCTTATTCTTAACTGATCTTGACTATGAATCACTTGTTACAATAAAGCACTGATGAAATTTAAGGGATATACTTTTATACCCATATCTCGCACACTTTTTTAGATTTAATAGTTAACCAATAGGATAGTTGTTACAATTTGCTCATGAGTTTTCTAAAACAGAGTTTGAAACTCAATTCTACTTTTGGACTTTATATATAATTTACTAAACTAAGTGAACTCAAGATGCTGAATTTATTTAGAACAATATTTAATGGGGGAGGTGCCTAGCAGAATTGAGAACCTAGACTCTTTATACACCTGTATATAGCAATGTTCACGTTTAGTATAAACACTTCTGAGTTGGAAGTCAGGCTTCCAAAGGCAATGAAATCACTGCAATACATTTACATCTTTTCTACTACTACTTTACACTTTTTTTTCTTTCATCTAACTACAAAGATGCCAGGGACCAGAGGAAACAAGATATTAAATATATACCAAGATTTTGGGTGTGGCATATATGTGTGTATATTTATGTGCATATGTATAATAATTATGGCAAAAATAGGGAAAGTAGCTGGAACAAAGAAACATTTGCTATTATAATCTTCCTTATACTATGGGCAAAATATAACTGAATTGGTTTATAGCAGTTGAAATCCATACCAATAAATTACAATGATGGTGTCTGCCTACAAATCCATTTCTTTGTTTTTCTAGAAAAATGAAGGTAATGCCTTATCGAAGTTCCTAAAGTTAGTGGTAACTAACTTCTATTTTATTTAGTAGTTTTATTATTTCTATAACACATCCAAATATAAGTATACTTACTTTATTCTGTGACTCAAGAAACTTAATATAGTAACTCTCTGACTGGTCTTACCTACTTTTGTCATTAATGTGTATCATGGCAAAGGCTTAATTATTGAAATAATTTGTTTGACGTTATTATAGTAACTTTTCTAAAGTCTTTATAAAATCTTCACATTATTATCATTTGTTTTAGCTACTGTGAGAACACGTCTACATATGTGACTGCCTATATATGAAAATATATATGGTACATATATTGTATATGCGTGTGTGCATGTGTATGTGCATGTATGTGTGTGTGGACAGATAGGTAACATAATTTTGACATCTTAATGGCCCTGACCGAAGGTAATTCTTATGAAAACACAATAATAGAGTACCATTTAAATAATAGTAGCAATATAATCTAATTTGAAAAATATAAAATATTATAATGGATTCACACAATCTAATATAAATGAGAAATAAAACAACATTATCATGAATAGTATTACTAGTTTGTGTAAATAATGGCACTATACAACTCTGAAGCTTCATCAACTGACAGAGTAACATGTTTCAGTCATGTTTCACTGACTAAACATGTTTTCTTTTTTTTTTTAAGATTTTATTTATTTATTTGAGAGAGAGAGAGTGAGCAAGAGCACAAGAGCAGAGGGAAGGAGAAGCAGACCCCCGCTGAGCAGGAAGCTCAATGTGGGGCTCGATCCCATGACCCTGGGATCATGACTTGAGCCACAGGCAGACACTTAACTGACTGAGCCACCCAGGGCCCGCTCATTGACTAAACATGTTGCTATGCCAGAAAAATAAAAGTTCATTTGCTTCTTCCAAGGGGTATAAAGCCTCCAAAGAACCATAAGTTTCATTTTAGAGTTATACCTTACAATATAACAACACAGAATTAATTCACTCATTAACAATTATTGACAGAATGTCTCTTACTTTACATTAAAGGATTATTTACCTCAGTTCCTGTTACACAATATATCATGTCTGGCTTTAAATAAAAAATGGGAAGGCATGCTGAAACACAGTTAAAAGAGACAAAACAAGGATCAAAACTAGGTTCAGATATGACACAAATTTTGTAATTAAGGAACAGGTAATTTAAATTAATTATGATTAATATGTTAGGGGCTCTAATGGAAAAGTAGACAATATGGAGGAGCAGATAGGTCCTGCTGGCTGAAAGATGAAAATTCTGTGGAAGAATGAAAAGGAAATGCCAGAAATCAGAAACACTATAATAGAAATGTCAAATGCCTTTGATGGTCTCATCCTTAGACCGGTCAACAAGGAAAGAATTAATGAGCTTGATGATAGAGGTCAACATAAGCTTCCCAAAATAAATGCAGAGATAAAAAAGAGTTAAAAGAAAAAAAACCCACACAAAACAGAACAGAATATCCAGAAACTTTGGGACAATATCTGAAGGTGTAACATACATGTAATTTGAATATCAAAAGTAGAATAAAGAATTATGTGGTAGAATTATGCCCAAGCATTTTCCAAAATTAATGACAAACACCAAACCAAAGACCCAGGAAGTTTAAATACCAAACAGGATAATATAAAAAAATCTACATGTATGCATATCATATTCAAACTACAGATAATAAAAGACACAAGACAATCTTAAAGGAAGGCGGACAGTGGTGGGGGGAGGGGGCGGTGGGGAATCTATCTTACCTCTAGAGGAATAAGAGTAGAAATAACAACAATTTCTTATCAGAAATGTAAATTTTATATCAAGTAAAGTTATTCTTCAAAGGTGAAAAAGATGAGGCTCCTGGGTGGCTCAGTTGGTTGAGCATCAGACTCCTGGTTTCGGCTCAGGTCATGATCTTGGTGTCAGGATGGAGCCCATGTTGGGTTCCATGCTCAGGGGGCTCTGGTTGAGATTCTCTCTCTCCCTCTGACCCTCCCCTCACACACACAATCTCTCAAATAAATAAATAAATAATCTTTTTTAAAAAGTGAAAAGGAAATAATACTTTTTCAAACAAACCAAAACTGAGGAAATATGTATCATCAGACCTGTACTACAAGAAATGAAAAGAAGTTCTTCAGGAAAAAAGAAAATTATATCAGTCAGAAACTTGGGTCTACATTAAAAAAAAGGGGGGGCACAGAAAAGGAATAAATAAAACAAACAAAATCTATCTTTCTTAATAATACAAAGGATAACTTAAAACTAATAATAGGAAAAATATTGGTGATTATATTAAATGGCTAAATGAAATGAAGAACAGCAACGTCATAAGAGACAGGAATAAGTAATTAAAAGTATGCTGCTATTGTTTTTGTTTTAAGTAAACTCTACCCCTGATGTGGAGCTTGAACTCATGACCCCAAGGATCAAGAGTCCCATGCTCTACTAACTAAGACAGCTGGGCACCCCTAAAAGTCTGCTGTTACAGGTACTGGTACTACATATGAGGCAGGATACTATTATTTGAAGGTGGACTTAGACTAGTTATAACTTACATAATAATTTATTAATATATTAAATACATATACATATGTATATACTATTAAATACATTTTATAAAATACATTTTATTTATTTATTTATTTATTTATTTATATACAAAATAAAATACATTTTATTTACTATTAAATAAAATTTTATATTAAACTCAAGAGCAAACATTAACATCTTTTAAAATAACTATAATTGATAAGCTATGAGAAGAGATAGGATAAAGTCATATAAAATGTTTAATTAAAACTAGCGAAGGTAGGGGCGCCTGGGTGACTCAATTGGCTAAGCGACTGCCTTCGGCTCAGGTCATGATCCTGGAGTCCCGGGATCAAGTCCCACATCGGGCTCCCTGCTCAGCAGGGAGTCTGCTTCTCCCCCTGACCCTCCCCTCTCTCATGGTCTCTATCTCTATCTCATTCTCTCTCTCTCAAATAAATAAATAAAATCTTTAAAAAAAAAAAAAACTACCGAAGGTAGAAAAAGAGAGGGAAAAGAAACAAAGTGCAAAAGTGGAAAACTGTTATAAACATAGTAGATATTAATTTGACTACATCAATAATCATTTTAAATATGAATAGTCTAAACACATCAATTAAAAGAAATTGTCAGAGTGAATAAAAATACAAGACTGAACTGCATGTTCAAAAAAAAAATCAACTGTGGTTATAAAGATCCCATGAGGTTAAAAGTAAGGGCTGCATGGAAAAAGACATGCCATGATAACATGAATCAAAAGAAAGTTGGGGTAGTTCTATTAATTTCAGAGAAAGCACACTTCAGGAAAACAAAAATTCTCAGCAATAAAGAATGACATTTCTTAAAAATGAAGGGGTTAATTCTCCAAGACAAAAATCCCTAGTGTATATGCATTTAACAACAAAGTGCTCAAATATTTGAGCCAATAACTGATAGAAATGCATGGGGAAATGCAAAATATACTGTTATAACTGGAGACTTCCACAACCCTTTTTTAGTAATTGATATATCAAGCAGGGAAAAAAAATAGTGAGGATATATTTGACCTGAACTGTACTGTCAATCAACTTGATCCAAATGACACTTATAGAATACTCCATCCAACAACTGCATAATAAATATTTTCTCAACCTTGCATGGAATAATCACCAAGAGAGGCCATATTCTAGGCCTTAACTAATTTAAAAGAATAAAAATCATACAAATACATTCTTATACCAAAAGAGAATTAAACTAGAAATCAATAACAAAAAAAGCTGGAAAATCTCAAAATATTTAGAGATTAAACAACATACTTATAAATGACATATGTGTCAAGGAACTTTCAAGAGAAATTTAAAAACATTTTGAACTAAATGAAAATGAAAATACAACTTATCAACATTTGTGGGATGCAGCAAACGTAGTGCTTACAGGGAAATTTATAGCACTGAATGCATATATTAGAAGGAGGAAGATCTAAAATCAGTCATCTAAGCTTTCACCCTAGAAAACAAAAGAAAGACAATTTAAGACTAAAACGTATAGAAGAAAAGAAATAAAACTTAGATATGAAATTGAAAATAGGAAAACAAAGAAACACCAAAGCTGATTGTTTAAAAAGATCAATAAAATTGATATATCTCTAACCAAGTTAACCAACTAAAACAGGAAGAAGACACAGATTACCAATATCAGAAAGATGGTTCATCATTACTGATCTTTGGACATAAAAAAAATAATAAAGGAATACTATGAATAACTCCATGTTAACAAATTTGATAACTGAAATGGACCAATTCCCCAGAAAGACACAAACTACAAAAACTCACAAAGAGAAATTTATAATCTGAAAAGGCCTGTGTATAAAGAAATTAAATCAAAAATTAAAAACCTTTCAAAATAGAAAACACCAGGCCAGAAAATTTAACTGGTGAATTCCAACAAACATTTAAGGAAGAAATTAAAGCAATTTTCCACAATATTTTCCAGAAAATAGAAGCAAAGGGAACATCTCTAACTTGTTCTGGGAGGCCAGCATTACCTTAATACCACAAAAAAATAAAGATATTACAAGAAAGGAAAATAAAGACTAATCCTTCTCATTCAACAGTCATCAACAAATATCAGCAAATCAAATCCAACAATGTATTAAAAGAACTATCTACTACAACCACCTGGGATTTATTTCAGGTATTCAAAGCTGATTTAATATTAAAAAAACAACCAGTGTAATCCAGCATATCCACAGGCTAAAGAAAGAAATCATATAATCATATGAATTGATGCAGAAAAATCATTTGACAAACTCCAACTCCCATTCATGATAAAAACTCTTCAAACAAGCAAAAAATAAAAGGCAACTTCCTCAACTTGATAAATAATATCTACAAAATAACCCTCTAGTTACCACACTTAATGATGAGAAACTGGACACTTGCACTCCTAAGACTAAGAACTTTCAAGGAAACTCTGTCCTCTCACCATTTCTATTCAACATCATATTAGAAATCTTAGCTAGTGCAGTAAGACAAAAGCAAATAAATACATGAATGAATGAAGGAAGGAATGAACAAAAAGATACAGAGATTGGAGAGAAAGAAATAAAATTGTCTTTGTTCACAGATAGATAGGTTGTCCAAAATTCCAAATAGACAAAAAACCTCCTGGAATGAATCCAAAAGTATAGCAAAGTCACAGAATGTGAGATTGAGTGTACAAAAGTCAATTGCTTCTCAATATACTATCAAAGAACAATTGTAAACCTCTTTTTTTTTTTTAAAGATTTTGTTTATTTTGAGATAGAGCTAGCAAGCAAGTGGGGGGGCGGACAGAGGAAGAGGTAGAGAGAGAATCTCAAGTAGACTCCATGCTGAGCAGGAGCCTGATATGGGGCTCAATCTCACGACCATGAGATCATGACCTGAGCTGAAATCAAGAGTCAGACACCTAACCAACTGAACCACCCAGGCATCCCTACCAAAGAACAATTGTAATTGGAAGTTTAAAATACAATACCATTTACAATAGTACCAAAAAAAAAAAAAAAAAACCCTAGCTATGTATCTAAGAAAATATGTACAAGATCCATATACAGAAAACCACAAAATGTGATGAGAGAAAGTGAAGATCCAAATATATGGAGAGATATTGTGTTCATGGAATGAAAGACTCAACATTGTTGATACTGAATACTGACACTGAATACTGAAGATGTCAATTCTTCCCAACTTAATTTCAAAATTCATTAAATCTCACTCAAAATCCCAGCAAGCTGTTTTTCATATACAGGCATACCTCAGATATATTGCAGGTTCCATTCCAAACCACCACAATAAAGAGAATGTGTATTATATTTAAAACTAAATACATAAATATGTATTACATATTTATAGAGTAAGTACAAGAATTATTATGTTTTAATGCTTAACACAAATATCAAACAAAAATTGAAACAATCTACTCAAGTATTAGGAAGTACTGAGTTAAAAAGTAATTATAGAGTTTTTCCCCAACTGCAGACATTACATAACCTAATAGTCTATTCCACATATACCTAGACATACACTCAAACATCATGTTCAAAATTTGATTTTAAAATTAAATTAGGCACTTCTAAATTTATTACACCTAATGCTTAAATCACAGACATTTCTCATGCTTGATGTCACAAAAAAAGGAATATTGCTATAAAAATTAAATAATTCAATAATTACTTTATCAATTCCCCAAGTGTTTAAAAATGATTATATGTTTTATTATATTAATGTAATATAATGTAATATAAAGATATTTTCTATATTAGTTCAGAATTCAATATTCACAGTAGCATCAAAAGTTAAGTATGATGTTAAATACAGAGAACAACTGATAGTTGCTAGAGTGGAGGGAGTTGGGGGTTGGGGGGCAAATTGAGTGAAAGGGGGAGAGAGATAAAGGTTTCCAGTAATGGAAAAGATAAGTCACAAGGATCAAAAGTACAGCATAGGAAATGTAATCAATGGTATAGTAATAGCATTGTATGGTGACAGATAGTAGCTACCCTTGTGGTGAGCACAGCATAATGTACAGACTTGTCAGATCACTATGTTGTGCCCCTGAAACCAAAGTAACATTGTATAAACTATATTTCAGTAAAAAAAGATACCAGTGAAATGTAAACACACACATACACAAAAAAGTTAAATATGATATTAATGCAAAAGACTAAGTATGCAGAGATAAATTGTGAGGTTTCCATTCCTTTTGGATTTAGTATTTAAAGAGCTGTTTTCCCACAGATAAAGACTGAGTATATAGTAGACACTGGAAACACAAAAATGAATAAATAATGGTCCTTACTCTCAAGGAGACAGGTGTTAAAAGAGTAGAGGATTCCTAACTGTCTTAAATATATTTACATTTTCATCCTGTCTAAATAGCACTACCAAAGCTTAAACTTTAAATGATTACTAGGTATTATTTATGCAGTTCTGGTCCTTCTGCTCTTTTCACTTTATGCCAGTTCTCTAGGACTTTACCTTTATGGATGAGATCCAAATTTATATATTTAGACCACACCTATCTCATTAATTTTAGACTTCTACATCTAATTGCCCTCTGTACATTTCTCCCTGGATGTCTTACAGGCTTAACCTAACATAAAAATAATTCATTACTCCTTCAATTAAACTGGTTGCACGTTTATTTCAGCAGGTGGTACTGACATGTCTCACTCACTAAGGCTGAAAGACGAGAGTAATCCTTAATTTTCCCTCCCTCATCACTCCTATTCAATCAAGCATCAAACCCGGCTAATTTTATCTCTTCAACATATCTTTAATCTGTGGCACCTGGGTGGCTCAGTCAGTTAAGCGTCTGCCTTCGGCTCAGGTCATGATCCCAGGGTCCTGGGATGGAGTCCCGCATCGGGCTCCTTGCTTCTCTCTCTGACAAATAAATAAATGAAATCTTTAAAAAAATAACTATATATCTTTAATCTATCCAAATGCCACCACCCAATTTCCAACCCTCATAATCTCTAGCCTGTAAATCAGGAATGTTTAGAAGCCATCCTAGAGCCAGAGGGTTTGTCTTCAACCCAAGCTTAACCATTTAATTTCTTTGTCTCATTTAATTCATCTGTATAATGGAGAAAATATTTATTATTGTGTGCACTGACTGTGCTTGTACTTCTGGAACATGACAATGACCCTCTAAAATAATATTACTAGTATTAATTTAGACACCTGCAGCAGCATGTTCTCCTCTGTGAAAGTCAAATCTCATGCAGTGTCTAGAGTGACCTAATCTAAAATGAAAATCTGACCATACTATCTCTATTAAAAATTACTCAGTGACTTTCCACTGTCCTAAGAGATAACACACAAGCTCTTTATTACATACATAAGGCCCTGTATCATCTACTTCTTATTTATCTCACCAGTTTCATTCACAACATCTTGTTTAGGCATTTCACCATCAAGCACCATTAAGCTCCAGGTAGTCATCATGATGCATCATGTTCCTTTATATTTCACGTGCCTTTGCTCAAAAAAATTGCCAATGGAGAATTTTAATCCAATGAAAATATCCTTTAAAAGTGAAGGTAAAATAAAAAATTTTCAGACAAATAAAAGTTCAGAGAATAAGTTGCCAGGAAAACTACATTTTAAGAAATATTAATGGGGGGCACCTGGGTGGCTCAGTTGTTAAGCGTCTGCCTTCGGTTTGGGTCATGATTCCAGGGTCCTGGGCTCGAGCCCTGCATCAGGTTCCCTGCTCTGCGGGAGGCCTGCTTTTCCCTCTCCCACTCCTCCTGCTTGTGTTCCCTCTCTCGCTGTGTCTCTCTCTGTCAAATAAATAAAATCTTAAAAAAAAAAAAAAGAAACACTAATGGAAGGTTTTCAGGGAGAAGGAACATAATAGATGAAAATATGGATTTACATGAAAGAATGAAAAAAGAACCAGAAATGGTATAAAATATGTATGTAAGTATAAAATATATTGTTTCTCATTTTTTAATTTTTCTAAAAAAAATTAACTGTCTAAAGCAAAAATAATAACAAGGACTTCTAGGATTTATAACATATGAAGAATCAAAATATATGACAACAATAACCAAAGGATGGGAGGAGGAAAATGAATTATATCTTATGTGACAAATGAAGTGCAACAATTTTATTTGGATATAAACTGATAAATTAAAGATCCACATTGTAAACTATAAGGCAACCACAATAGATAGATAAATAGATAGATAGATAGATAGATACATAGATACATAGATACATAGATAGATATAGATAGATAGATGATAGATAGATAAATGAGTATAGTTAATAAGCCGATAGTGAAGATAAAATGGCATATTTTAAAGTAATTAAGAGAAAATTGAAACAAAAATATAGGAAAAACTAGACAACAAGTGCTAGATTAATGACCAAAAACCACTAATTACATTAAATGTAAATGAACAAAAAAATACAATTAAAAAGTAGAAATAGTTAACTGGATTAACAAAGCAAAACCCAACTACAAGTTGTCCAAAAGAAATTCTCTTTAAATATAGACAGAAGTAAACTCATAGTAAAAGAATTAAAAAAAGATAGACCATGCAAACAATAAGATGAAAGCTAGGATCAGTATATTAATGACACAAAGTAAATTTCAGAAAAGTAATGTTAACAAGGATAAAAAGAGATATTTTATAATGGTAAAGAATCAACTAATCAAGAAGATATATTCTAGGGCACCTGGGTGGCTCAGTCATTAAGCGTCTGCCTTTGGCTCAGGTCATGATCCCAGGGTCCTGGGATCGAGCCCCGCATTGGGCTCCCTGCTCCGCGGGAAGCCTGCTTCTCCCTCTCCCACTCCCCCTTCTTGTGTTCCCTCTCTCGCTGTGTCTCTCTCTGTCAAATAAATAAATAAAATCTTTAAAAAAAAAAAAGAAGAAGATATATTCTAATTGTGAATGCATGTAATTATAAAATTTCAAAATGTATGAAGTAAAACTGAGCAATGAAAGGAGAAATGGACAAATCTATACATTGGTTGAGATTTTAAACTTCTCTATTAAAAATGGGTAGATCAACTATAAAGAAAAGCTGTTAGAATATAGGAGACTTAAACAACACTATCAAACAAATGGATCTAATTGAAAATGCTAGAACATCCCACCCAACAACAAATAACACTTTCTTTTCAAGGATGCAAAACACATTCACCAAGATAGAAAATATAATGGACTGTAAAGCAGGTTTCAATTAGAAGAATCAAAATAATGGAATATATTATTTGACCACAATCCAAGAAGAAATCACAAAAAAAATAGTGTTAACTAAATGAAAATGAAAATGCACAATAATGAAATGTCATATGCTGCTAAAAAAGAGCCCACAAAGAAATTTATAACTTTAGGTCTTATGAAAGATGGGAGATGTAAAATAAACGAACTAAGCTTCTACTTTAAAACAATAAAAAAAAAAAAAAGGAAATTAAACCTAAAGTAAGCATAAGAAAGGAAAAAAATAAAGAGCAGAACAATAAAATTTTTAAATGAGCATGCAATGGATAAAATCAATGAAATCAAAAAATTTTTGAAAGAAAACAATAGAATTTAAAAACTTAAAGCTATATTGATCAAGAAGAAAAGAAGTGACATTGGCAAGATGGCAAAATAGGTAATTCCTGACTTTAGTCCCCTTTACAGAAAAAGCAACTAGCAAATATCCATAAGTCAGACACCTTTGTGAAGATTTCAGAACTCAGGGATGAGGCAGATGCACCCCCTTAAACAACAACAACAACAAGAAAAACTACATTAGAGTGGTAAGAGGTACAGTTTTACTTTGACTATATCATCCTCTCAGGCCTTATGCAGCACTGCACCAAGTGGGTCCCCCTGAGCCTACAGTTTCTCCAGTGGAAAAAAGAGAGCCCAATATGTCATCCAGTTCCCCCAGCATTCCAGGACATTTACCAGGAGGACCACTTAGTTGTGTCATAGGGATCACGAGGGGAACCAGCTAAAGACAGAGAGAGAAAGGACACAAGCTTATAGCAATTAGCACTTCACATTCCTGCTAGACAGAGGTGGCCCCTTAGCAGAGATCCCAACCAGGTGGCTCAAGGCAAGTGCACATCTGAGCCAGTGGCCTCTTCTGGCCAGGCAACTTGATCAATAGTTCTGTTAGGTTTGGGTGTCTACCAGTTGGCCTGTCCCAGCCATGGACACATTCTAGAGACCCACCCACACAAGTAAGCAAGTCACTGGATCTGAGCACAACCTCCAGCACTGCTTGACCAGGAAGTCTGGACAGTGATGCCAGGCAGCCATGCAGCACATATGACAGGCAGCCCCAGCAAGAAAGCACATCAGTATCCCCACAACACAGCTGTCTGTGAAAGACTGGAAGAGGAAATGGCTTCCTCAAACTCACAGATACCAATGCAAAGATACAAAGATCACAAGGAATCAAGTAAATTTCTACAATCAAAGGATACTAATAAGCTCTAAGAACTAACCCTAAAGAAATAGAGATCTATGAACTGTATGACAAAAAACTCAGTAATTTTTTAAAGAAATTCAGTGAACTGTAGGAAAACACAGATAGATAAGTAAATGAAATTAGAATTAGACAAATAGGGCACCTGGGTGGCTCAGTCATTAAGCATCTGCCTTCAGCTCAGGTCATGATCCCAGGGTCCTGGGATCGAGTCCCACATCGGGCTCCCTCCTCGGGGGGAAGCCTGCTTCTCCCACTCCCACTCCCGCTGCTTGTGTTCCTGATCTTGCTATCTCTGTCTCTCTCAAATAAACAAATAAAATCTTTAAAAAAAAAAAAGAATTAGACAAATAATTCATGAACAAAATGACAAGTTCAACAACAAATAGAGTTAAAAAACAAACAAAAAACCCTGGAGCTAAAGAACACAATGACTAAAGAATTCAATAGAGAACTTCAATAGGAGACTGAACAAAGCAGAAGAAAGAACCAGCAAATTCAAAGAAAAGTCCACTGAAATCTCATCAGAAAAGAAAGAAAAAAAAGAAAAAGAGTGAAGAAAGCCTATGTGAATAACAGAATACTATTAAAAGAAACTACCTATACATTATTGGAGTCCCAAAAAGAGATAGCTGGAAGAAAAGGGCAGAAAGCTTATTTACAGAAATAATGGCTGAGGACTTCCCAAATCTGGGGAGAGATTTGACATCCAAGTTCATGACACTCTTAAGTGCCCAAGTAGTTTCAACTGAAAAATATCTATTCTGAGAAAAATTAAAATAAAACAGTCTAAAATCAAAGACAGAGAACTTTAAGAAGGGGAGCCTGGGTGGCTCAGTTGGTAGAGTGTCTGACTCATGATTTTGGCTCAGGTCACGATCTTATGGGTTCGCTCATCATGGAGTCTGCTTCTGATTCTCTGCCTCTCTCTCTCCCTCTGCCCCTTCCCTGGCTCACACTCACTCTCTCTCCCTAAAATAAATAAATAAATAAATAAAATAAAATCTTAAAAAAAAAAGCAGTAAGAAAAAAATTCCTCATACAAGGGAACCCCCATAGATTATCAGCAGATTCCTCAGGAGAAACCTTGCAACCAAAAGAGATTGGGATATGCTTAAAGTGCTGAAAGAAAAAAGAAACTGCCGGGGTGCCTGGGTGGCTCAGTCATTAAACGTCTGCCTTCGGCTCAGGTCATGATCGCAGGGTCCTGGGATCGAGCCCCACATTGGGCTCCCTGCTCCGCAGGAAGCCTGCTTCTCCCTCTCCCACTCCCCCTGCTTGTGTTCCCTCTCTCGCTGTGTCTCTCTCTGTCAAAAAAGAAAAAAAGAAAAAAGAAAAAAGAAAAAAGAAACTGCCAACCAGGAACATTTAACTTGGCAAAGCTGTCCTTCAGAAATGAAGGAGTAATAAAAAATTTCTAGGCCTAAAAAAGATGAAATAGTTCATCATCACTAGAAATAGAAATGCTTAAAGGAGTTCTTCAAATTGAAATGACAGGATGCTGGTAAGTAACATGAGAACACAATGAAAATATAAAACACACTGGTAAAGTATATAGACAAATTTAGAATATTACAATATTATAATATGATGGTATGTTAACTCTAGTATAAAGGTTAAAGAATAAAATATAAGTATAAAAATGACTATAGCTACAATAATTTTAATTGATATGCCATACAAAATATGTAAATTGTGATATAAAATGTAAAATATGGTGGGAAAATTATTAAAGGAGAGTTTTTGTATGTAATGGAAGTTAAGCTGTTATTATCTTACAACAAACTGTTATATCTATAATATGGTTTATGTAAAGGTCATGGTAATCACAAAGCAAAAACCTACCGTAGGTTCACAAAAGATAAATAAAAGAGAATCAAAACAAACCACCACAGAAAATATCCATTCACAAAGACAGCAAGAAAGAAAGGAACAAAGGGATTACAAAAGAGCCAGCAAACAAATAATAAGATGGCATTACTAAGTCCTCAGATATCAATTATTACTTTAAATGTAAATGGAATAAATTCTCTAATCAAAAAACATGGAGTGGCAAAATGGATAAAAAAATAAGACTGACCTATTCACTGCCTATAGGAGACTCATCTCAGCTTTAAGGAAAAAATAGGTGCAAAGTGAAGAGATGGAAAAAAATATTCCATGCAAATGTAAACCAAAAGAGAAGAGAGATAGCTAAACTTATACCAGACAAAACAGACTTTAACTCAAAAGCTGTAATAGGAGACAAAGTAATTCATATATAATCTTAAAGGGTCAATTTATAAAGAGGATATAACAATTATAAATATGTACACACCCAATATTGGATTCCCAAAATATGTAAAACAAATACAAACAGAACTAAAACAAGAAATAAACACAATATAATAATTGTTGGGGATTCTAATACCCCACTTTCAACAATACATCACTCAGACCGAAAATGAAGAAACATCTGACTGGAGCTACACTTTAGACACTATATAGATCTTTCTATCCAACATTTGCAGAATACACATTCTTCTCAAGCACCCACAAAACATTTACCAGGATAAATCACACAATAGGTCACAACACAAGTCTTAACAAATTTAAAAATATTGAATTTACAATAGCCAAATTATGGAAGCACCCCAGTGTCCATCAACAGATGAATGGATATAGATGTTATATATAAATAATATTCCATTCTGTGTGTGTGTGTGTATACATACCCACACAATGGAATATTATTTAGCCATAAAAAAGAATGAAATCTTGCCATTTGCAACAACATGGATGGAGCTAGAGAGTATAATGCTAAGCAAAGTAAATTAGTCAGAGAAAGACAAATACCATATAATTTCACTCATATGTGAAATTTAAAAAGCAAAATAAACAAGCAAAGGAAAAAAAGAGAGAGAGAGAGAAACCAAGAAATAGACTCTTAACTACAGAGAACAACTGATGGTTACCAGAAGGGAGGTGGGTGGGGGATGGGTGAAATAGGTGAAGGGGATTAAAGAGTACACTTATCATGATGAGCACTGAGTTATGTATAGAATTGCTGAATCACTATATTGTCACCTGAAACTAATATAACACTGTATGTTAAGTATACTGGAATTAAAATTAAGAACTTAATAAAAAATAATAATGCATATACAGTACATGGGCATACTAGTATGCCCATACCATTAACAAAAAAAACCCATAAAGGATGGAACAGAACAATTTGAATTTCAGTTATGATGGGATTGCTGGGTGTTGATATTCTTGAATTCTACACTTGGCACAAAGATAAACATTTGCTAAAATGAGTATGGATTATATTTATAATAATAACTGTACACCCTAAAATTTTTTTTTAAATACTGAAATCATTCCAAGACTCTTATCACCACAGTAGTATGATATGAAGAATCAACAGGAAAAAAGCAGGAAAATTCACAAAAACAGGGAAATTAAACAACACATTGCTGAACAATCAATGGGTCAAAGAAGGAATCAAAATATAATAAAAAACTACTTTGAGACAAACGTAAATGGAAAAACAACATACCAAACTTAGGATACTAGCAAAAGCAATTCTAAGAGGGAAGAGTATAGTGATCAATGCTGATATTACAAAAAAAGAAAGATCTCAAATAAATAATGTGATTTTGTGCCTCGAAGAACTAGAAAAAAAAAGAACAAAATAAGGCCAAATTTTGTAGGAAAAAATAACAAAGATCAGAAAAGAAATGAGTGAGAGAATAGAAAATCAATAGAAAAGATCAGTGAAATCAAGAGGTGCTTTTTTGAAAAGATAAGCCAAACTGACAAAACTTAGAGTAACTCGGAAAAAAAATTTAAATAAATATAGTCAGAAATGAAAGTAAAGACATTACAACTGATAGCACAGAAATACAGAAATCATAAGGGAAAATTACAAACAATGATACATTAACAAATTAAATAAGACAGAAGAAAAGGAAAAATTCCCAGAAACATAACCCACTAAGACTGAATCATGAAGAAATAGAAATTCTGAACAGATCATTAACAAGTAAGGAGATTGATCAGTAACCATAAAGCTCCCAAAAAAAGAAAAACCCAGGGACAGATAAATTCGTTGGTGAATTCTACTAAACATTTAAAGGATTAATGCCAATCCTTCTTAAACTCTTCCAAAAAACTGAAAAGAAACAAATATCCCCAAGTCTTTTACAAGGAACCAGCATTGCCCTGATAGCAAAGCCAGAATACATTCAAGACAAGAAAACTATAGGCCAATATCCCTGATGAATATAGATACAAAAATTTTCAACAAAATAATAGAAAAACGAGTTTAACAATACATTAAGATGATCACACATCATGATCAAGTAGGATTCATCCCTGAGATGCAAGGATGGCTCAACACATGCAAATCAGTAAGTGTGATACATCACATTAATAGAATGAAAAATAAAAATCATATGAGGATCTCAGTAGATAATGAAAAAGGATTTAACAAAATTCAACGTCCCTTCATTTTAAAAACTCTCAACAATGTGGGTGTATAGAAGCAACAAACCTCGACATCATAAAAGCCATATATGACCAGCCCACAGCTATATTATAATCAATGGTGAACTTTTAAGCTTTTCCTCTAAGATCAGGAAGAGTATCTAACCAAGAGTATCCTCCATAGTCCCACCTCTCCTAGTCAACATAGTAAGTCCTAGCCAGACCAATCAGGCAACAAAAAAAAATGAAAGGCATTCATTCAGAAAGGAAGAAGTAAAATTATCTCTGCTCAGAGATGACATGATCTTATATATAGAAAATCCAAAAGACTCCACCAAAAAATGGTTAGAACTAATAAACAAATTCAGTAAAGTGCAGACTACAAAAGTCAACATACAAAAATCAGTTGTGTTTCTATACACTAGAACTATGAACAATCTGAAAAAGAAATAAAATTATACCATATACAGTAGCATCAAAAACTATAAAATCATTAGAAATAAACTTAATCAGGAGCATCTGGCTGGCTGAGTCAGTAGAGTGTGTGACTCTTGACCTTGGGCTCCTGAGTTCAAGCCCTACATTCGGTGTATAGCTTACTTTAAAAAAATGTAATTAAATGAATTAATTTTTATATTTTAAATATTTTAAATATGAATTTTAAATAAAATTCATTTAATTACATTTTTTCAAGATTTTTATTTATTTATTTATTTGACAGAGAGCAAGAGAGCACAAGCTGGGAGAGTGGCAGAGGGAGAGGGAAAGGGAGAAGCAGGCTCCCCACTGAGCAGGAAGCCCAATGCAGGGCTCGATCCCAGGATCCCGGGATCATGACCTGAGTCGAAGGCAGACACTTAACTGACTAAGCCACCCAGGTGCCCCTAATTAAATTTTTTAAAAAAGAAATACATTTAATCCAAGAGGCAAAAGACCTGTATACTAAAGACAATAAGAAATTGATAAAAGAAATTGAAGAAGACAAATAAATTTGAAGATATCTCTTGCTAATGGATAGGAAGAGTTAATATCGTTAAAATGTTCAAACTACCCAAAACCATCTATAGGTTCAATACAAGTCCTAACAAAATTCCAATGACATTTTTCACAGAAATCCTAAAATTTGTATGAAATGACAAAAGACATAAGATTGCCAAAGCAATCTTGAAAAACAACAAAGCCAGTGGTATCACAAAACTGGAGGCAGTGGAACAGAATAGGAAACCCAGAAAGACACACACACACAGTCAACTAACATTTTAAAGGGGTGCCAATAATACTCAATGTGAAAAAGATAGTCTCTTCAATAAATGGTGATGGGAAAACTGGCCTGCAAAAAATATGAAATTGGGCCCATATCTTACACAACTCCTAAGAACTAACTCAAAATGAATTAAAGATTTAAGTGTAAGACCAGAAACCATAAAATTCCTGGAAGAAAATATAGGGGAAAAGGGTTCTCAGCATCACCAATCATCTGGGAAATGCAAATCAAAAGCACAATGAGATACCACGTCACACCTATCAGAATGGCAAATATAAAAAACAATAGATTACAAATGCCAGCAAGAATGTGGAGAAAAGGGAACCCTTGTTGATGGGAATGTAAATTGGTACAGTCACTATGGAAAACAGTATGGAGGTTCCTCAAAAAAGTACTAGTAGAACTACCATATGATCCAGAAATCCCACTTCTGGTTATACTGCCAAAGGAAATAAAACGACTATCTCAAATAGATATCTGCACCCTCATGTTCATTGGAGAATTATTCATAATAGTCACAATTTAGAAACAACTTAAGTGTCCATCAACGGATAAAGGGATAAAGAAAATGTGATATATAAATACACACACACACACTCTCTCTTTCTCTCTCTCTCTCTCAAATACTATTCAGTCATAAAAAGGAAGAAAATCCTGCCATTTGTTTCACTGAGGATGAACCTTGAGGGCATGAAATGAAAAAAGTAAGATCAAAGACAAATACTGTGTGATATCACTTACGTGTTATCTAAAAAAGCTGAACTCCTAGAAACAGTGAGTAGACTGGTGGTTGTCAGGGACTAGGGTATGAAGGAAATGGGGAGATATTTAAAGTGTACAAACTTCCAGTTATACAATGAATAAGTTCTGAAGGTCTCATGTAATGTGACTATAGTTAATAATACTGTATTATATACTTGAACGTTGCTAAGAGAGTGGATCTTGAATGTTCTCACCACACACACAAAAAAAGGGAATTATATGATGTGATGGATGTGTTAACTAACCTTATCATGGTAATCATTTCGCAATATATACGTGTATCAAATCATCACGTTGTACACCTTAAACTTATACAATGTTATATGTCAATTATATCTCAATAAAGCTGGAAAAAAAGAAAAAAGGAGAAAACACAAATTACAAATATCAAGAATGAATGGTCGAATATCATTATTTAAGACATTAAAAAAGACAATAAAAGAATATTATAATAAATTTGACAATTTAGTTGAAATATCTAAATACTTTGAAAGACATAATTAACAAAAAAACTCAAAAGATTTAAATAATGGGCTATCCTATATTTAATATAAAAACTGAATTATTAATCAACAATCTTCCCATAAAGAAAATTCCAGGCTCAGATGGCTTCATTGGTGAATTCTATCAAACATTTAAGGAAGAAATACCATCAACCTTATGTATACAAACTCTTCCAGAAAATAAAACAGTTCCTAATTCAATTTATATGACTATATTCTGATACCAAAACTCAAGAAATATATGAGGGGCACTTGGGTGGCTCAGTCAGTTGAGCATACGACTCTTGATTTTTGGCTCAGGTCATGATCTCAGGATCGTGAGATCGATCCCCACATGGGGGCTGGACTGGGCAAGGAGCTTGATTTAGATTATCTCCCTCCTTCTCCCTCTGCCCCCTCCCCTACCCCACTCATGCTTTTGTCTCTCTCTAAAAAAATAAAAATTTAAAAAAAGAGAGATAATGTAAGAAAACTACAACCAAAAAAACAACAACAAAAAAAACTACAACCAATTTTTTTTAATAAATCATGCTAAAATAACTAGATACTTGCGACAGAAAAAGAACCTCAACCTTTACTTCATACTATACAAAAAAATTAACTCAGGGGGTGCCTGGGTGGCTCAGTTGTTGAGCATCTGCCTTCGGCTCGGGTCATGATCCCAGGGTCCTGGGATCGAGCCCTGCATTGGGCTCCTTGCTCGGCGGGAGGCCTGCTTCTCCCTCTCCTTCTACCCCCTGCTTGTGTTCCTTCTCTAGCTGTGTCTCTGTCTGTCAAGTAAATAAATAAAATCTTTAAAAAAAAAATTAAAAATTAACTCAGAATAGATCATAGATCTTAATATAAAAGCTGAAAGTATGAAACTTCTAGACAAAAATATAGAAGAAAATTTTCACAATTTTGAAGTAGGCAAAAGACATTTTAGGACACACACAAAAAACACAACCCATACAAGAAAAATTTTAAATTACACTTCATTAAAATTTTAGAATTTAAAAAAAAAAAACATTAAAAAATGAATGGCAAACAATAGACTTGGAGAAAATATTCACATTATGTATATATGACAAAGAGTTTTTTTACCCTGGATATACTGAGAACTCTTGCAACTCAATAAGAAGAGACACCTCAGTTTGAAAAAAAAATGGGAAAGAGATTTTGAATAGACATTCAAAGAAGATAATGAATGACAAATAAGCCTATGAAAAGATGCTCATCACTAACATTATTTATCAGAAAATAGATGATTAATTAAAATTACAATGAGATGCCACTAAAATGTATACTAATGGCTAAAATAAAAAAGACAAACAAATGTTGACAAGGATCTTGAAGTAATCGGCTCTGATAGATTGCTAGTGGGAATGCAAAATGGTATCTAGCCACTTTGAAAAACAGTTCATGGTAAAGTGAACCTAACATGTACCATAATACCAGCAGTACCTCCCAAGAGAAATGAAAGTATATGTCCAAACAAATACTTGTACATGGATGTTCATAGCAGTCCTATTCATTATAATAGCTCCAAACTAGAAAAAAACTAAAATGTGGTATCTGCTATTGCTATTGATAAGGAATACTATTCAGAAAAAAAAAATAAAAACAACATAAAAGCTACTGATACACACAACAACATGGGTGAATCTCAAAAGCATTGCGCTAAGGGAAAGAAACTAGATACAAAAAGTGCCCTCTATATAAGCTGACTTAAATGGAACTATCGAAAAGACAAGTCTAATCTATAGTGATAGAAAGTAGATCTGTGGCTGTCTGGGCCCAGGGAAAAGGGGAAGAGAGTGGAGATTGAATGTAAAAAGGGAAAAAGGGGACTTTTTCAGGTAATGGAAATGCTGACATCTTAATTGTGGTGGTGGTTAAATGGTTATATACATTTACCATAATTCATTGAACTACACACAAAATGTATGTATCTTTATTGTATGTAAATTATACTTAAATGATGTTTTAAAACATACTCAAGGGAAAGCAAACTCTTCCAGAACACACAGAATACTTATTTTGATACCAAAACTAGACAAAGGCATTAACGTCCCAAATACAGTCTCAAATACTAGTTCCAAATCCTAAAATTCCCTTAGTGTATTAATTATTAGCCTTCTATTATGAAAGTACAGCCCTGATCAAACATTTCGAGACACCTAGGTATTTATAGCAAGAGAAAGGAAGTTTGGATTAAAGAAAATAGTAATAAGAGCTTCCTAATACAAGTAACCTAATTTACAATTTTATCCTGAAGCCTGCCATATATCTCCTTTAAAAAAAAAAAAAACAAAAAATCATCTCCTAACGAATCTTTTGTATCCCTATTGGTAAGACCAAACATTGATACTGATTTCCAAAAGCAAGACCAATATATACTTGCAGCTTTCACTAAAACATTTAACATTTCCATAAATTTTGTCAAAATCAGTTATAGTTCACTAAATCATGATTAAATATTAAATGAGCTAAGTCAACTAAAAGATTTATGATCTTAGGACCTATTCTTTTTTGTGAAGAAGTATCGGACGTATACAATAGTAGAGAGAGGAGCATAATGAACTCCCATCCATACACTATCAAGATAATAAAATTCAATGGGGTGCCTGGGTGGCTCAGTTGGTTAAGCGACTGCCTTTGGCTCAGGTCATGATCCCAGGGTCCTGGGATCGAGTCCCACATCGGGTTCCCGGCTCAGCGGGGAGCCTGCTTCTCCCTCTGACCCTCTCCTCTCTCATGCTGTTTCTCTCTCGCTCGCTCTCCAATAAATAAATAAATAAAATCTTTAAAAAAAAAAAAAAGATAATAAAATTCAAGATGTTGCTATTCTTGCCATATCTTTCTCTGTTTTTCACTTTCTTTTAAAAGCAAATCTCAAACATCCTGTCATTTCAGTCCTGCATACTTCAATATGCATCCCTAAAAACTATAAATACTTTTAAGATGTCTTTTTATTTCTTTTTGGGGGCACCTGGGGGGCTCAGTCGTTAAGCGTCTGCCTTCGGCTCAAGTCAGGATCCTGGGGTCCTGGGATCGAACCCCGCATCGGGCTCCCTGCTCAGCGGGAAGCCTGCTTCTCCCTCTCCCACTCCTCCTGCTTGTGTTCCCTCTCTCGCTGTCTCTCTCTCTCTGTCAAATAAATAAATAAAATCTTTAAAAAAAGATTATTTTTGTACAGTATGGAAACATTAGTTTTCTCAGTAGACAAGAAGTCAGGTTGAATTTTTCAACATCATATTTTTTCCACTGCTGAAACCTATAGCAACTATATAATTAATTAAAAGATCTTTCAATGAGCATTCTTTTCTATAAGGTTTTGTTAATTGCCTATGGCTTATAACTACATTAAAGCTAGACATGTTATTTAAATATAGCATAAACCCTCAATCTTTTATTTTACAAGAAAATTAATCTCTTGTTTTTACAAAGAGAAATAAAAGTGGTCACTAATTTGATCCCCATACGAGTCACCAGAAAAAAAATGGTCACTAAGGCCTAGCAAAAGAAAAAAGTTATCCCATAGCTGTTCAAAATAGATAGTATATCCATCCCTACACAAGTATACAGTGGGTGCAAAACCATAATCTACACACTGTAAAGAATACTAGAAAATCTTCCAACAGTCTAGTGATTCAGTGGGGTCACTTCTCAGTAACTCATAGTCAAATATTCTTCATTGTGATAAATCTGCAGATAACATCACATCACTTAACATCCATCCCACTAAATGATACAAGTTATAAAACTTCAATATACTTTAACTGAAAACTACACTTGACATTTACCATGGCTGTTGCTTTGTCTCAGGAAGAATAGGGAACACGGTATTTTAGGGATGCCATGAGTTGTGCCAGAGTTGACTTGCTAAGTTTCTTAAAGCTAAACCCTAAGATCATAAAAACAAGTAAAGGGATCTTCATTCATAAAAGAGATTTTTCCCTAACTGAGCAAATAATAATTTGATTTATTGAAAAAGATATGTTAAACATACCATGCCCAGGTTGTCTGGGGAAAAGGGAATGGAAGATCCGGACATATTAATCAACTGAACATAGAAAGATAGCTGATTTTTCACTTGTCAAATAACATTTTTGAATGGAAGCATTTCTTCTGGCTCTCAATATAAAGCATTTTGTAGATTCCCCCTCTCCTCATTTTTAGAAGTCATATTATCAAACAAGAATTAACTGTGAAATAAAGTTACTTTAAATCATATAAGTCTTAAAAGGTTAATTCATATTCTACTTCTCTTTCATAATCGCCTATATAAAGCATAAACCATTCAACTTAAAAAGAATTAAAAGGAGTTACCCAAGAGGCCAACAACAATAACAAAAATCTAGGAAGGCTGAGAGTTGGTCAGTTAGAATCTTCATCTCAATAAAAGATACAAAGAGAGATAAACCCTTACCTCAACTATTTAAGTACATACAAGAAGGAGACTTATAATGCATATGTTGACGTTGACTAACTTCTGACTGCATGAGGTAACAGTGCTCTCATACACATATTATTCATCTGCTGTATGTTACTTGTCCTAACCTTTCAATTTAATTGAATCTAACAGAACCTATTAAATTCAGTCTGGTTGTATAAGATTATGACAGTCATTAATGAGCCAGACTTTTAAGTGCATGCATTGAAGATAAACTGACTGGTTAAGAGGGCTTTCCCCTTTTGTTCCCTTGCTGTTTACTGCAATGAAAACTAGAATACCAGTATTTTTAGGCCTGTAATACTGACTTTCCCTCATGCCTGAATCAAGTTAGGTTTAAACTTGCTGGTTACTCGCATTTACATATAAATCAACACTAATTTGGTAAAATTTAAGTCGCAAACTTCAAAATAATGCAACAGACTGACTCAATTTCACTCTCCACTTTGGGGAAAAAAAAAAACAAAAAACAAAACAAGCTGAGCTACAGATTTATCTCGGGAATGACCTCTGAGGCAACTATATAATAAACATTCATTTTTATTTGTTCTTTTTCCCCCATCCTTTTCTCTACCAAAAAGCAGACTGTAAAACTTAAATCATACAAATGTCAGGAGTTCCTGCAAATAGGCTTGTTTTAGTTAAAAATGTTTGACGATCCTTTTAAAGTTTTCAAATTTCTCTCCTTCCATGTGAGCAGGCTTTTACATTTACTACTGCCTGTTGCTTGAAAAAAAGAAAGTAAGGATTTTATTGCTAGGTGTGTGCATGTGGGGGGATAGCCATAGGACTGTTTTTGGCACAGATTTATTTAAAACAAATATTAAAAACTCCAGGTCCTCCTAAAAGGTGATGAGAATGATATCTCACTACTCTTTGTAGCATCAGTTTTGATTGTTGTTGGGTTTTTTTAAAATTATTATTTCAAAGACATATTACACCTGAAAACACAAGTTACATGGCACTGATTGCACAAACTTTATGTCTGGAAAAGGTATGCTCACCCGCTGTATGAAGAGTGAAAACTCAAAGTAGATTTTATGGTAGTGGCATCAATGATGACTTTAAAATATATAGGTACTGTCACTTGCGGAAAAGAAAGAGCATTTAATAAGTCAAAAAGAGAAAGACATGTATCATATGATCTCACTGATATGAGGAATTCTTAATCGCAGGAAACAAACTGAGTGTTGTTGAAGTGGGGGTGGGGTGGGAGGGATGGGGTGACTGGGTGATAGACACTGGGGAGGGTATGT
>NC_138375.1:96540167-96589715 GCF_054177405.1 Leptonychotes weddellii | reverse complement strand
CAAAGTGTTACTAGTTCCCATAGGAATTGTCTCTTTAGACTTCACAACAACCTGCACAGTGTAGAAAGTGAAAAGGTATTATTTTCATTCAATGATTGTGCAAACTGAGATTTACAGAAGTCAAATAATTTACCAAAGACCATATGGCTAGTAAGCAGGGACACAGGGTGAGATTTTAAACTCACCCATTTCGAAAAACAGTCCAGTGCCCTTATCATTTGTTAAAAATAACACACCGAAAACATTTACTCTTAAAAGGCAGAAAATTTGAAGATTCTTGTCTCCAGCACAGAATCACTATAGAGCATTGGGTAAACATGAACTCTCACTATTCTGTAATTCCTAAATAAAAATGACTGTGATATTCCAATGATTTCCAATGATTCACAATTGGAAAATGCTTAAATATCCTCAGATTAAAAACTGTGATGTTACAAATTCTTCATATTTGTGTATTCATTCATTTATTCAACAGATAATTAATGAGAACCTCCCCTGTGCTAGGCACTGTACTGGGTTCTGTGAATAGAGCAATGAATTAAGACACACAAGGTTTCTATTTCTTTGGAAAATAGAAGGCAATTACTGTCCCTACGACAAATTTGGGTAGTGTGAATTTTAGTGAATATTGATACTATAGCACAAATGTGTACCAAAAAACCGAACTTCTCTATCAAAGAGTATGTAAACCTTTCCTCCCAATAGATTATTAAATTCTAAAAGTAATAAGTATCTAAATAATGTTAATTTACTTCTCTTTGTGAAACATCTAATAGAAAAAATTAAGCTACTAAATATTTAATTTTATTCAACTAATACACTCACAAATTGTTTAAGATTTATGTATGTTAGACATTCTACCAAAATTCTTTTGAGCATGTGCAATATACTAGGAACTATTTAAGGATTCTAAACTTTGATGAAAACATTTTACCCCTATTTGTGAGACAATTAAGAAATTGTATGCCACTTACAACTAAGGTATACAAACTCATTGTTCTTTTTGGACTGGTCTCAAATGCAATGTTCACGGCTTCTTCCATACACGTTCTAATTTTCTTTCCCCTTATCTATTCTATCATCTTTCTATACACATAAGACATATCCAAGATCCACCTTATCCAGGAAGTATTTTCTGCTGACTCTTCAGTTGATCTCTCTTTTTGAGTTTCACCTGCATGTCAATTATTAACTATATATTCCTTCATATTTTTATGTGTACATCTACTTGTATAGCATGTTTTCTCATCTATAAAATGGGAAAAAATAATAATAACTATAGCTCCTAGTTGCTTTGTGGATAAACTTGGGTATTGCATATATACTGTGCATATTAGCACAGTAAGTGCTTAATAAATGTTACTGATATTTTAATTATTGTTGCTTTTAATAGGAATAAATAAGTGTAAACTAATTGATTAGGTTAGTCTCATTCAGTGGTTAATGGAAATTGGTTTTTTGCAATTATGTTTGATAATACTAGTAACTTCTTTTTCTTTCATCTCTTTATTATAACTTAATCACAAATTCCAAATTTTACATCAGCAAATTGCATAATTTAGAAATGACAATAACTCTTTTACTAAATATTATGAAGTAACAATATCCTATTCTTGTAGATTCTCACTTAATTTAATTCACAAAATAGACACTGAAAGATGATATTTGTAGCATTATAATGTAGCTAATAGCAAACTGGGAACTACCTTGCAATTTATTCTGAATCTTCAACAAGGTTTCCTTGGAGGTTGCCAACCTAAAAACTCACTAGCCCCAATGTAGTTAAGATAAATGAAGTGTCAGGAAAGATTTTGTGGCAAGTATAAAGGCCTATTTGGCTGGTAATTTTTCTCCATCTGCCAATTTACAAAATCCTCAACCTTTCTTCCAAAAAAACACCATTTTTTTTTTGTTTCCTGAGCACTAGTTATAAATCAAATTAGAAATCCCCAAAGTGCTCTTGCTGCTTGTTGGCCAAATCTAGTATATCTCCTAATTTATTCAGATTCTTCCTTGCCATTTACATTATTTCAAAGACTAAAAAAAATTTTGAGCAAAAATCCTGATGGCCCCTCTTGTGGACTTATCGTAATACAAAGGTTTGTAGTAAGGTAATGTGGGGATGTTCTGTCACAAAATCATCATAATGATGTAAGCATCAATATGAATATACTATGAAAATGAATCACTGCATGAATAGTTAAAAGACATGATGATGGGCGCCTGGGTGGCTCAGTCGTTAAGCTCATTAAGCGTCTGCCTTGGGCTCAGGTCATGACCCCGGAGTTCTGGGATCAAGCCCCTCATCGCATCGGGCTCCCTGCTCAGCGGGGAGCCTGCTTCTCCCTCTCCCACTCCCCGCCCCCTGCCTGTGTTCCCTCTCTCTGTCTCTCTCTGTCAAATAAATAAATAAAATCTTAAAAAAAACAAACATGATGACAGTGATATGTTAAAACTGTACAAACACAAGACAGTAATCCAAGGTAGAGGCTTTTTTTAGACACAAAGAGCAAGGCTGTCAAATTCAGAATGACCCTCAAAATAACAAAATAGTTAAAAAATTTGTCTTCACCTAGGATTTCAACTTCCATTATCAACTTACTCAGTTCCTATGGTACACACGACACGATTCTACTCTCACCAAGGAATCATTATGGCAAAAGGGAATTTGAACTGTGACACCAACATTTGGCATTACTGAACCAAGAAAAAAAAATTGACTAAAGTAAAAATAGCCTTTCCCACTCAAATCAAATACCTTCCCTAAATCCACCTTAGCTTGTCATGGCACTTAGCCACTTAGATTTTAAAATCGTGACCACTTAAGAGAGAAGACACAAAGCCACCTTGGACAAATAGAATTATATTTACTCTGCTGATGAGAAAGAGTAAAACAGAGAGTAAACAAGGGAATTCAAACACCTTCTCTAAAGCATGGCCAAGATGCTGTTTTAATTTCATTAACATGATCAGTTTCATTTTAATTAAATTTTTGGAGTTTGTATCAGTATTATAATAGGACTAGGAACATGTATAATAAAACTAATAATACACACTCTTTAGGTATGAGATGCTGTCATAAACTTGGATTATATATTTTAATTCTGTTTATTTTACAAAGTGCTTCCTTCACCTCCTAATTTCATGTGGCCATTCCTAGCTCCTAGCTCAAACACAAACACACACATCTTCATAATAAAGTGAGGCTAAGAAACCATTCACATTAGGAGGAGTTTTTTCTTAGTACCATGGCTCCTACCTTTAATAGACATATTTTTAGCTTAAATTTAAATGAGTAAAAGTTCACATGATTTCGTGCTTGCTTCAGCAGCACATACACTTTAAAAAATTATTTCAAGGTTTTGTCAATTTATTTCATACACCCAACTCATTAAAATGATAATTATTTTGCAAGCTTCACCGCCAGAAAAATACAAGGAATCACAAGACAGACACACAAATGGAGAGCAAGACACAGACATTGTTAATAATAATCCACTGAAATATTCTCTATTGCAAACATTTTCCCATCCCCCCTCTGTTGCAAATATTCTATCTTGAAAATAAAACATTTCTGTTGACCTCTTGCTAACTAGCTATCCTCAAAAGAACTCTTATCTCAGCAAATAGGAGAACTGCGTTCTATTCCTGGTTGTGACGTGTCAGTGAACCTCTCTACAATTATGTCAAATGAGGACTGCTATTATTTCCCCCTTGTTTATTTCAAAAGCATATTCCATAAGAATGGAAGGCATACAATATGAAAGGAACAACCAAACAATAGGACCCCACCTCCTAGACCCAGAGAGCAGCTTATTAGCCCTAAAGACCCAGGCTTTTCAGTTCTTGTCCTAGGGACAATATTTTGCACTTTTCTTGTTTAGCATTTAATATCTTTTATTTATATGCATTTTTATCACTTCCAAGGACCCTCTCTTCAAATTAATTCAAGCCAATGACACCATAATAACATTTATCACTTGCTCAACCTCTACCTTGCTGGGAAGCTGGAATTTATTAAGGATTTTAAGTGCCAACCAAATATTGATGCAGCTGCTCCCTGAAGTTTTAGGGTATGTTAAAATTGTGTGCTTTGGAGAATGAACATTGAAGGTGCTCAGCTTTCTATATCTCCTCTCCTTCCACGTCTCAACTCACTTTTATTTAGCTTTATACTTTTTTAAGTAAGCTCTACACCCAACATGGGGCTTGAACTCACAAACCCGAGATCAAGAGTCACATGCTCTACTGGCTGAGCCAGCCAGGTGCCCCAATTTAGCTTCATATTTTATTTTATTTATTTTTGTTTAATGATTTTATTGACTTATTTGAGACAAAGAGAACCAGAGGGGAGGGGTAGAGGGAGAAGGAGAAGCAGACTCCCGTGCTGAGCAGGGAGCCAGACAGGGGCTCATTCCCAGGACCCTGAGATCATGACCTGAGCTGAAGGCAGATGCTTAACCGACTGAGCAGCCCAGGTGCTCCTATTTTATTTTTTTAAAGATTATATTTATTCATTTGAGAGAGAGAGAGGGAGAGCACGCAAAAGCAGTGGGGAGGGGCAGAGGAGAGGGAGAAACAGACCCCCTGTTCAGCAGGGAGCCCAACATTGGGCTCGTGGGGCTTGATCCCAGGACCCTGACTGAGATCATGACCTGAGCGGAAGGCAGACGCTTAATGGACTGAGCCACGCAGGTGCCCCTAGCCTTATATTTTAAATGAATATATCACATACTCTCCAGGAGTACCAAGATTATTAATGAAATAGCCCCTAATGCAGATTAGGATTCACTAACTAGGTTTGGCATAGAGTTTGCTATGGGGTGTGGTAGGGGTGAAGGTAGAAGAGGAGAGTGTTAAATAAAAAAGCATAATTAATAGAATTTACTGGATTCAAAACTAGGTATAAAACTAATCCACAATTACTTGAGCAGAAACTAGACAGATGACTTTGTAAAAAAATTAATGAAATTGCAGGTTTTAAGGCAATACGTTTGTAATTCAGAAGCAGTTTCCTTATTTATTCACACACACTGAGAGTTTATCATTACAAAGCATTGTGATCTAGTCCTTTAATCCAGAGACCTAAGAAAGATAGTGAATGTTATTAGAGTTCAGAGCAGGAAGAGAATATGACCTTGAAACAATTCCAAATTTACTTATTTCATATATAAAAGTTGCTAAAAATACACCCTTAATGATATATCTCTTTTATAAGACATTTTATATTTTTTAATTGTTTACTTTTGCTGATCTAATGCCCCTTTAAAGTGAGCTTTTGCTACATGTCATCATATCTTCTCTCTACCATGTAAGCTCCTGTAAGAACTTAGTGAATTCTGTGGATCCTCAGTGATGATTTGCAGATAAAGATTATAATGTATCAACCTCTTTTGGGACCATCTAGAAGTGATTCAGTTGGCCCATAAATATAAATCTCTTAATGAAAGAGGGGAAGCTGGCCTTCAAAACAAAGACTACAGGCTAGAGAAAGAAAAAAAAAATTAGTGAGAACAAGATGGCTTAAAATAGTTTATACAAACATGAAATGAGTTTTGTTTGGATTCTAAATTTGCAGTGAATTTACAACCCATTCTACCCTAAAATTCCTCTTTATAAGATGTACAATTATGCTGAATGTCTCAGTATTCCAAAGACACTCAAATAGCTACTACCATCCACCTTAAAAAAATTGTTTTAAATATATACATAAATTTGGTACTCAAAGTTCAGTACCAATACCACTTCATAGAACCAGGCACCTCAGTTTCAACCTACAACTCCCAAACTGTTTCCGTTTCTACACCGCTGCAACTAACAATCCTGCCAGACTGCACAAAACCATTCAGTGGTTTTGTCTGATGTGGAAAAAAGTCCATGAGGGACTAGGAGGTGCCACCAAATTCATGCCAGGATAAAGATCTAAGTCAGTTGGGCTAGAAATTGGTGCCTTAACCCAATGCATCACCTTATTTCCATTCCCTATCTTTTTGAGTAAAAATTATTTTTACCATGGTAATTTTGTATTTATCACTCAAACAAAAAACTGCTTTGTACGAAGGAATGCTAGTGTACCTGAAGGAACCGTTCTGGTAGGTTTTTGGAAGAGTTCATTTTTCTAACGTTAAAACTTAGGCTGCATAGTGATCAACAGGGGACTGTGGTTGGCTGAGGAGAACATGAAGTTAGCCTGTCCGGACGTCCGAGTTCTAGTTCTGCTGCCACCAGTAACTAATTATAATCTCTTTAGCAAGTCATCACACTGTGCCATAATTTTCCCACACTGGCTCTCAACTTCACCGCATTGCCAGGAGAGCCAGATGAAATATTCCAAATGAACAGAAAAGTACTTAATGAACTTAATAAATTAACCAATCAAAATTAATAAAATAACTTAATTTCATTGGTTTTTTTAACCCAGAGAAAATTCTATCAATAAATATTATCTGTCATCCAAAAAAAATTATCCAAGGCTAAGTACTATTCTGAGACTGTTTCCTTAAAAACCAAATTATAAATCTAGAAAAGTAAACATAGCTCAAAATCATTTCTATAAATACTTATATTAATTCAATGATGAAAAATAGAGCTTGAAGAGTACTCCCTCTGTTTCAGATGACAGTTGCCATAACAGCAGGAATTACTAGGCTCACTTCTTCCAATCACAGTTTCTCTTCTCTCTTGGTAACCTTTTATTGACTTCAGAAGAGATTTTTGCCTTCAGTAGGGGGAGAGACAAATAGAACTCAGTCTACAATTTTCACTCCAGGAGAGAAGTCACTTATGAATGTGATTTTAAAACCAAATAAAGCTATCCTATTTCAGTAGAGAAGTTTTCTAAAATGGAAGCTTTTAAATATCACTGAATAAAAATAATTTTTTGCTGTAAATTTGGCATCAAAGAATATAGAAGGAATACATAATAAACCCCAGTTTATCCAAAATTCAAAAGGTAAAATTAAAACAACAAGCATCTTTCCATGGTATTGTATAATCTGGATTTCATAAAGATGTACCCAAGTCAATGCCGGAGCCTGCCAGAATTTCTGATTCATCATATATTAAATTATATTCAAAGTAATTTTCATATTAAGTACTAATTGTAGTCTAGCTCTGCAAATGCATACTAAACCATGTATAAAAATATTATAATTCTCATGTAAATGAAATACCTAATTCTCCACCTTTTTGGAGAAAAAATAGAGAATACTATAATAAGTTACTAATATAAACATAAACTGCTTCAAATGCTGGTATGACTATTTTTCTATATTTAAGTCAATATAAAATACTAAAATGGTTTAATCTATGGCCAACTGGTTGTAATAAGAGCTCCAAACTCTTTTTTTCAATTTTTAAATTTTAATTCCAGTATAGTTAGTATACAGTGTTATATTAGTTTCAAGTGTATAATATAGTGATTCAATAATTCTACGTATTACTCAGTGCTCATCATAACAAACTCTTTCATGCTTGGAAAATTACATATCCCTTATGCCTAGACTGCAAATAATGCTATTCTGGCAAATTTTAAAGTTAGCATTAGCAAAGTAAAAGAAAATTTTAGCATTAATATGAATATTTAAAATCCTTATCTTTTCCCCAAAAAATGATACTTTCAGGTATAAAAATGCAAAGTTTAATCTTATTTCATTTCAGACCAATACTTATTCCTCTTTTTGGCAATGAGTGTTTCAACATCTTGAAAATGCATTTGAGCTTATTTTAATATTATTGACTTCTTTCATCAAATCTAAAAGGGGGTTAAACATAATCCACAAAATGCAAATAATTTTTGGAAGCATTTCTTAGTGGACTTCTATGCTGTAACATATTCAATTAAGGATAAGAGACTTTTAAGTAATCTTTAGGGAAAACCACCTGCCAAACAATACAATGTTCATGGTAAGAAAATTATCTTTGGGATTTGTAATTTCAAATCAAAATAAATCATCAACTTCAAAAAGAATGATTTTCTGTGTCAAATAGAAATGTTAACATTGTGAAAAGCTTGTACCTATGAATCATTTAAAAATCATCCCAGGATATTTCAACTTGATCTAAGCCATAACTGGAAATTTTCAGAGCCAACTGCAAGCTACCTTTACAGTCTATTTTGAATTTAGAAAAACTGAAGTGCAAAAATCACATGAAGATATGATAAGGAGTCTGGTGTTCTGAACTCCTGTCACCTTGCCAAACACAGTTCACCGTCTAAGAAGCCAACCTCTCTGTGTTTGTTAAGGGCACAGATATCCTCCATTTGACTGTAGGATATGGTTCTCTCTCTTCAAATATTGATGTGAAAGCCTTTTGGCTAAGTATAAGGACAATTTTTCCCTGGAGAAACTGCAGCTGTGAGAGTTGACCTCAGCCTTTTAAGACCAAAAGATTCTGTCTGGGAAAATGACTTACTGATTATCACAGTTAGCAGGAATAAAAGGCCTCAGTCTTCAGAGATTCTTCACTGAATAACTGCTGTCTTTTAGTATTCTTAATATATCATAAAGTACCACCATACTGCACAACTCCAGAGGATAACATTCATAGAGAATACAATGAGGGTATGCTCCCTGGAGTTCTGAAATTTAGCCCTGGTATTGCCATCATCAGTAAAGCTTTCTTGCTTTCTTGTTAAGTTCTGCTTATGAAACCTGGACTTATTTAATGATATAGTCTACTTACTGTAGATATGCTGCCCAGATCAGATCACCTTACCAATTTATAGTTCTTGCCAGCCTGATAAAGATCGGTACTCCTATATCTAACCTACAACACCTATTCCTGCCTTTCAAAAAGGGATTTTGCTTGCTCAAGGCCAAGACAGAAAAAATTCTACTTAACTTCTACTGAAATCAAAAAACTGATCACTCATGATAAATACTATAATGTAGTATAAAGACCACTCACAGGAGTGAGAAGATCTTACTTATATGCCTCAGATCACTCGTCTATAGGTTAGGGACAATAATATAATTGTCTTAACCATTTCATAGAATTATTATGATAATTACCAGAAAATATGCCAAAGTGCTCTATAAGCTGAAACCCAGTATGTAAACATTATTTTGCAAATACATAAATCTTTAATGGAAAAGTCTTCTCAATATTAACTGAACACAGCAATGTTAAATTATTTAGAACAGAATTTCTAAGGGTTCATTTGTTTAAAGGACCATATTTAGGGTGTCTTTTTTCAAATGGGTTATTTTTTTAATATAAAATTTGCTCAGGGGCGGGGCGCCTGAGTGGCTCAGTTGGTTAAGCGACTGCCTTCGGCTCAGGTCATGATCCTGGAGTCCCGGGATCGAGTCCCGCGTCGGGCTCCCTGCTCAGCAGGGGGTCTGCTTCTCCCTCTGCCCTCTTCCCTCTCGTGCTCTCTGTCTCTCATTCTCTCTCTCTCAAATAAATAAATAAAATCTTTAAAAAAAAAAAATTTGCTCAGGGGCGCCTGGGTGGCTCAGTTGGTTAAGCGTCTGGCTTCAGCTCAGGTCATGATACTGGGATCCTAATATGGAGCCCCACATCAGGCTCCCTGCTCAGCGAGGGGTCTGCCTCTCCCTCTCCCACTGCCCCTCCTCCCCACTTGTGCTCGTGCTCTCTCTCAAATAAATAAATAAAATCTTTTAAAAAATTAGCTCATATATGAACTAGAGAAGCATGTGATGTAATTTCTTTCTACAAGGTAAAATAAAGGTTGTTAGATTATAATACACAACAGTGTCTTTGCCTGCTAATTGTTTCACTTAGGTACAGACTTTTTAGCAGTTTAGAGATTTCATATAATACATTTATAGTTTCAGGGAATGAGCATTCCTATATAATCAATTGCTAGCAGATTTCTGGTTCTGTTTTTGAATTTTATAGTCATCAAATAAAACCCAAAACATCACTTTTGATGCCATCGGCACAAAGTGATCAACTAAACTTAAAAAACAAAAATCCATTTGTTCCAGGTTTAAACCCAATCATTTTATCAGATCTCAGATAAACTTGCTTCTAAAACTAACCTGAAAAAAATACAGCTAACCTGGTAAATGCAATCTCCTAAGAGACAAAGGGATGCAAAACATTTAGTGTTACATAAAGGTAGAAGTGAGAATTATTATTCTAAGAACCCTACAACAATTAACTTACTAATGGTAATGGTAAAATGTTTGGCAGGCCTTATATAAGTAACATCTCTATCCTTTCATTCTGATTATGTCTTAAAATAGTCAAAAAGGAAGGAGAAAAAGTGAAAAGAGAGAAGAAAATACTTAATATAAAAATTCTACCAAATCTACCAATGATCCAGACCAAGAGTATATGAACAAGAATTTAGTCATTCCACCTCAGTCAGCTGAGTAAAATGCTTCAACCACTACTGATTTTCTTGGCCTTGTGGACTTACACTCTAAAAACTATAACTCTGCTATAAAAGATGTGTGAGACTCTATGCTATGTACGATGTGTGAGACTCTTATATAACTAGTATGTCCATTATAGTCTACTTCCATCAAAATCCATGCTCCTAAACCTATTCTCTTAATGATCCCATATTCTCACAAATTGGTCATAGATTTAAAATGCAGGTTATTCTAAGTGTTAAATCAGTAAAGTCTAAATTCAATACATCTAACCGCTGCTCTTGCAGTCAGTACAAGTTCCAGAGGATACCTCCCACCCCATGATCTGCTACCATGTCCAGTAGTAGAGCTGCTCTATTCTATAAATACTGTTGTTTCTGATAACTTTGAGGGGGAAAAAATGAAAGAAAATAAATTACAGAAGTCTATCCAAAAGTCATGGAAAACAACCAAGACAGATTCTCTTCTTTCTAAGCTTCCATTCCAAGAAAAAGAAGTGAGGGTAAGGGGAGACTCTTTTAATATAGGCCAATTAACGGAGCACCTGCCTGGCTCAGTCAGAGGAACATGTAATTCTTGATCTTGGGGTCATGAGTTCAAGCCCCACATTGGGTGTAGAGATTAATTAATTAACTAATTAATTAGAGGCCAGTTAATATATGAACCAAGACAAGGGAATGGAGAAAAATATGTGACACCAGAGTCCTTTAAAATATTACAAAGATAATCATGGAAGTGAGACACTAGTACTAATAAATGAATTCAGTAAAGTTGCAGGATAAAAAATACACAGAAATTGGGTGCTTTTCTACATAGTAATAATGAAGTAGCAGAAATAGAAATTAAGAAAATAATCCCATTTACAACTGCACTAAAAAGAATAAAACACCTAGGAATAAATTTAACCAAGGAGGTGAAAGACCTGTACTCTGAAAACCTTAATAAGACAATGATGAAAGAAACTGAAGAAAGAGAAACAAATGGAAAGATACCTCATGTTCATAGGTTGAAATAATTAATATCATTAAAATGTCCATACTACCCACAGCCATCTACAGATTCAATGTAATTCCTATCAAAATACGAATAGTATTTTTCACAGAACCAGAATAAATAACACTAGATTGTATGGAATCACAAAAGACCTTGAATTTCAAGTTAAAGCAATTTTGTAAAAGAAGAACAAAGCTAGAGGTATCACAGTCCCAGATTTCAAGATATACAACAAAGCTAAAGTAATTAAAAGAGTATGGAACTGGCACCAAAATAGACACAAAGATCAATGAAAACAGGAGAGTGCGCTCAGAAATAAACTCATGTTTATAGGGTCAATTAACCTATGACAAAGGAGGCAAGAATATGCAATAGGAAAAAGTCTCTTCAATAAATGGTGTTGAGTAAACTGAACAGCTTTGTGCAAAGAAATGAAACTGGACCACTGTCTTACACCAAACACAAAAATAAACTCAAAAGAGATTCAAGAATTAAATGTGAGACCTGAGACCATAAAACTCCTGAAAGAAAACATAGACAGTAATCTCTTGGTCATCATCCTTAGCAACATATTTATGGATATGTCTCCTCAGGCAAGGGAAACAAAAGCAAAAATAAACTCTTAGGACTACATCCAACTGAAAAGCTTTTGCGCAGCAAAGGAAACCATTGACAAAACAAAAAAGCAACCTACTGAATGGGAAAAGATATTTGCCAATGAAATATCTGATAAGAGGTTAATATCCAAAATATATAAAGAACTTACACAATTCAATACCCCAACAACAAATAATCTGATTTAAACATGGGCAGAGGACCTGAATAGACCTTTTTCCAAAGAGGACATACAGATGGCCAACAGACCTGTAAAAGATGCTTGACACCACCAATCACAGGGAAATGCAAATCAAAACCACAGTGAGATACCACCTCATACCAACCAGAACGGCTAGCATCAAAAAGACAAATAACAAGTGTTGGTAAGGATGTAGAGAAAAGGTAACCCTCATGAACCTCTGGTAGGAATGAAAAACAGTACTGAGGTTCCTCAAGAAATTAAAAATAGACATGTCATATGATCCAGTAATTCCACTACTGGGTATTTACTCAAAACAAAAACACTAATTAAAAAGGTATATGCACCCCTATGTTTTTTGAAACATTATTTACAATAACCATGATATGGGAACCATCAATAGATGAATGGATAAAGAAGATATGGTATATATATATATATATAATGGAGTATTAGTCATAAAAAAAGAATAGGACCTTGCCATTTTCAACAACATGGATGGATGTACAGGGTATTATATTAACTGAAATAAGTTACGCACAGAATGATAAATACCATATGACTCACTTATATGTGGAATCTAAAAAACAAATGAACAACAACAAAAGCAAAGAGAGATGGGATCAGAAATAGAAAAAACTGTTGGCTGCCAGAGGAGAAAGGATTGCGAGGACAGGTGAAAGAGGTGAAGGAAATTAAGAGGTGCAAATGTCCAGTTATAAAATAAATAAATCACAGGAATGAGAAGTACAGCATAGGAAATAAAAATAATAATATTGTAATAATGTTATATGGTGACAGATAATAACAACACTTTATCTTGAATTGGAATTAAGTCACCTTTAACAGTCCAACTCCAGATCCTTAAATGAGAACATTTATCAGTAGATATTGCACTTATTGTAGGTAATATTTCTAAAAACTATAAGATGATACTAAAATTTATAAGTTAACTCTGATTTTTCTCACAGTCACAACAGTGAACTGAAGGTCTGAAAAGGTCTGAAAAATTTACTCCCCAACTGCTGTCAGTCCTCTCTGGGAATTACTCTGTTGTATGGATCAATTTGCCCAAGATCATACCCCCTTCCTGGGGACAGCTGACGTCAAATGACTGGTGAATGAAGGAGTACAAAGATCTAGCCTCCTTACCATAAACGGGAACAGCTCGAATAGCCTCCCCATGGGATTGGCTGAGGCGATTGTTGGGACTACTACAATTTCTCCTTTGGCCCAATCCTGATTCGTTACCTCCCACCATAGGTATAAATTCCACAAGTTCTCATTAGCAAACATCCTTCATATTAATCCTGCTTCCTGGGGCACCAACCTACCAATCTGCAACTGTTGTAGATAAATCAAACAAGATTACATATTTAAATCAAGCAAGACTCAATATATAACCAGTCACATAAAATTCTATTTAAGATCACACTATATCATATGCTACTGCACAAAATTCTCTTTCTCAATTTAGAATTTCTATTTTTAAAAAACTGAGGCTAGGTGGCTCAGTTCGTTGAGTGTCCACTCTTGGTTTCTGCTCATGGTCTCAGGGTCGTGAGAGCAAGCCCCATGGAGGGCTCCTAGCTAAGGCGGAGTCTGCTGGAGATTCTTCCTCTCCCTCTGCTGGTCCCCCAGCTTGCACGCTCTCTCTTTCTCTCAATAAATAAATCTTAAAAATTTAAATAAATAAAAATTTTAAAAATTTTAAAAAAACAGCCAAAGGATGAACACCTACCTTCATTAAGGTCATGAAATTCAGAATGTTTAGAGGGCTATTTTGAAAGGAAAAATTTTTTAAAGATTTATTTATTTATCTTAGCAGCAGAGAGAGTGTGTGTGCACATGAGTGGGAGGTGCAGAGGGAGAGGGAGAGAGACTCTCAAACAGACTCCTCTCTGAGCTCGGAGCCCAACATGGGGCTCAATCTAATGACACTAAGATCATGACCTCAGTGGAAACCAAGAGTCAGATGCTCAACCAACTGAGCCACCCAGGTGCCCAGAAAGGAAATATTTAATAAAGACTTAAAGTCATTAACTTTTTAGAGTAGGTCCGAGTATGTCTGCTTTGCTTCCTTCTTCTAACTTCACATTTATAGAAAATATGGTTATCAGGGCGCCTGGGTGGCTCAGATGGTTAAGCGTCTGCCTTCGGCTCAGGTCATGATCTCAGGGTCCTGGGATCGAGTCCTGCATCGGGCTCCCTGCTCCTTGGGAGCCTGCTTCTCCCTCTGCCTTTCTCTCTCGCTCTGTCTCTCATGAATAAAAAAAAAAAAAATCTTAAAAAAAAAAAAAAAGAAAATATGGCTATCAGAAATCAATTTGTTTATGTTTAAAAAGAGAAACTCCTTTTGCTTATTTACCCTATCATTTCACCAATAACTGGATTTCTTTTGTTTTTCTGTTTGATCTGTACTTTCTTCTTATTTTCTTACATAAACTGTTTTTTCTTCTTTTTTTTTAATTTAAATTTTAGGTAGTTAACATACACTGCAACATTGGTTGTTTCTGGAGTAGAATTCAGGGACTCATCACTTCCATACAACACCCAGCGCTCATCACAAGTACCCTCCTTAACACCCATCACCCACCTAACCCATCCCCTACCCACCTTCTTCCACCAACCCTCAGTTTGTTCTCTATCATTTGGAGTCTCCTATGACTTGTTTCCCTCTCTCCTTTTTTTCCTTTCCCCCTTCCCATATGTTCATCTGTTTCCTTTCTCAAATTCCACATATGAGTGAGATCATATGGTATTTGTCCTTCTCTGATTGACTTATTTCACTTAGCATAATACACTCTAGCTCCATCCATGTCATTGCAGATGGCAAGATTTCACTTTTTTGATGTTTGAGTAATATTCAATTGTGTATATATACTATATTTTCTTTTTTCTTTTTTTTTTAGTTGAGTTTATTAGGGAAATATGAGAGGCAAAGACACCCCAAGTGACAAAAAGAAAATTCTGAAAATGTCGCTTCAAGTCAAGTGGGGGCCTTGACCTCCCCAAAAGGACAAGAAACTGGTGGGTTAGGAACAACATTTTCTGGTGGCCACCTTGCCAGGGCATAAGTGTCTCAGCCAGGACTGCCTCCCACCCCCCACCAAAGGTGGAAAGGAGACAAAGACTGTTTATAGAATCAATGCAGAGGCAATGGGAGCTGTAAGGAAAGTCAGAGAGAGAGAGAGAAAGAGAGGTGGGGAGGACCTTGACAAAGAGTCCCAGGTGTTTGGCTCGGAGAGCCTCAAATACACTGACAAACAGTTCTACAAAATGTTACTTAAAATATAAAATGCCTAATGTTGGTTCCAAGAGCTCCCCTGGACGTCTTCCCACATGCCACATCACACACCGATGTACATGGCAGACCCAAAGGCCATACTTTTGAAAAAAGAAAAACAAGAATAAGCCCTGTTGCTCCTTAAGAAGAGAGGAAGGAGCTGAGGCTGCTGGGGCCTTTCCCACGTTGGCCTCTATTCCATAAAGCAACTTCCCAGCAGCAGCATGGTGTAGTTCCAGGTGAGGGTCTCACCTTTTGTCACCCGTGTTTCAATGTACTCTATTCTCCGTTCGAGGTGTCAATTTCTCATTTGGCGTTGCAAGTCTTGAACGACAAGACATATCAAACGAGTTGAGAAAGTCCACGATTTTCTTGATGCTGCTAGTGATGACTTCAGTGTATTCCCGGTTCGCCCAGTCCTGGTGAATCTCCCGCTGCACTGGATCCTCTTGACCCGCCATGGCTGCCACCTGACAAGGAGCCACTGCGCAGGCCTATATATACTATATCTTCTTTAACCATTCATCAGTCGATGTACATTTGGGCTCTCTCCATAGTTTGGCTATTATTGATAATGCTGCTATAAACATCAGGGTGTATGTACCCCTTAGAATGTGTATTTTTGTATCCTTTGGGTAAATACCTACTAGTGCAATTTTTGGATCATAGGGTAGTTCTATTTTGAGGAACCTCCATATTGTTCTACAGAGTGGCTGCCCCAGTTTGCATTCCCACCAACAATGCAAGAGGGTTCCCCTTTCTCTGCATCCTTGCCAATATATGTTGTTTCCTGTGTTGTTAATTTTAGCCATTTTGACAGGTATGAGATGGTATCTCATTGTAATTTTGATTTTTATTTCCTTGATGATGAGCATCTTTTCATATGTCTGTTAGTCATATGGATGTCTTTTTTGGAAAAGTGTCCATTCATGTCTCCTGCCCATTTCTTAACTGGATTATTTGTTTTTTGGGTGTTGAGTTTGAGAAGTTCTTTGTAGATTTTGGATACTAACCCTTTATCAGAAATGTCATTTGCAAATATCTTCCCCTGGATTTCTTTTGGATCCTGATGTTATTCAAAACACAACTGGTTTTGGAATGCAAAGGTCAAGACAATTGGCCTAGAATTTATTAGTCTTGAATGATTTATCATTTATTGTTTCAGTGTCACTGAATACCAATTTCAATGCTTCTTACACTTGCCTTCCTCTACTATAGTGATTAGAAAACTAAAATACTCTGAGGCATGTAATAAAATTCTAGACAATGAGACACAGCAAGAAGTTCCTCATGCAAACTTCCCTTTTTTGTAGGGAGCAGGAGTAAGCCCAACAAAAATGAGGTCTTTTATTCTTCTTCCTGCCTGGAAAGTAAATGTAATGCCTGCAAATGAAGCAGCCATATTGGGTCTGAAGCAATAAGAAAGAGGAATGAGAGCACCATGCTAAGTATAGCACAGTGGAAATACAGAAGCCACTATACCTGCCCTTGGGCTGGCTACCTCCAAACTTCTTGTTACATAACAAAAATAATGACCTAAACCAGTAAAGAAGTCATTTATTTTTAGTTTTCCACTATATTATTTAGTAGCAGTAAGCATGTCTATGTGCTAAGAGAAACAAACTTCTTCTAATGTTAAATTATGTCCAGAATTTATCAAGTTTCTACATAGGGACTCGGAATGTTTTCTTTGCATGTCTCCCTGCATTAGACTGTGTTAAGAGAGGTCAGGGACTGAATCATTTTCACCAACTCCTAGTATAATAATACATGAAAGGAAGGAAGAAGAGGTTGGAGGGAGGAAAGGAAATTGAGCTAGGAATAAAATGAAAGGAAACACACAGCTATAAACTGGGTCTTTGAAAGCTGTATTACTTTGGAGACAAGTTGACATGGCTTGGATAAGTCAAACTGCTACTAGGTGGTAAGTGCCCACTGCCTGTACTATTTGGTGTTGTAGTCTGATGATGTCCCAATATAGCTAATACAGGTCCAACTGGTAGGGAAGACAGGCGTGGCTCTGACTTACACAACTGAGCAGGTTCTGGGTAGGCATTGTGTTGATGACAGGTTCCAAGGGACTAGATTGGTATACTGCATCTACAAAATTAATAGTACTTTTAGCAATCTGCAACAACACAATGCAGTGTTTAATTGATTCTACCATGCTATTTGTTGTTTCTTTGAGAGTTTCAATAATCTTTCTCTGTTCATCTTTGCAGTTTTGAAATTTGTCATCAAAAAGCTTTAAATGTTCTATCAAGATATGTAGATAAGCATGAGCTCCTGTAAGTTTCTTAGCAAAGTCTTGGACACTAGGAACAAATCCTGAATCCACACCCCCAGAGGGCAGTGGAAAGGAGGCAGAAAGAGAGTGACATTCGTGCCCACAGCCTAGCCCGGACAGGAAAGGCAGCAGGGACCCCAAGGATACAGGGGTGGGGGCCTACCCCTTTTCCAGACCCTTGGGGTCTACTCACTCTGCAAGTGGCCAGCAAGAAAGCCATTCGCCAAGGCTCCAACACCCCCTCAGCCACCTTGTCCTTCCAGGGGAGGGAGCTAGGTGCCCCGTCCAAGCACCCCTTTTTTTCTCCCATATGCCTAATACCCCACACTGCAGTAAAATTGGTACAGCCAGGTTCACCTGGTCTCCAGGGACCGTAATCTAATTAGATATAAGATAACGGCTATCCTAGAAGGATGAATGGTTAACATATCCTTTCAGATAACCCTTTCTAAAACTCCAAGAGAGGCATTGCTAAGAAATGTCATTTGTGCAGGTGTCCTGTGTTGCAGACAAAACAAAAATCTATGTTGTAAATACTAGGAAAAGTCAATGTTTTGATATGAAAATTCAAGTCTGATGTAGTCTTATCTAGTTGAAAAACCACCCACTTATGCAGTGATAAACTGCAGAAGTTCTTTTTTTTTTAAGTAACAGAGTTTAGCAAGGTTGTGTAATTTTTTATTTTATTTACTTGAGAGAGAGAGAGAGAGAACAGTTGAGAGAGAGCACAAGCAGTGGGACGGGCAGAGGGAGAGGGAGAAGCTCAATCCCAGGACCTTGGGATCATGACTGAGCCAGAGGCAGATGCTTAACCGACTGAGCCACCCAAGTGCCCCAAACTGCACAAGTTCTTATAGGAAAAGCCAGAGTCCCCCCCTTAGAAAGCAGTTTTGTGTCTGTTCAAATAAAGTTAATTTAATTTAATATCATATTTCCAGAATGTTGATTTATTTTAATAGTCTAATTTCATAATGAGGCTAATAACACTTTGATTTTCTATCTTTGCTTTGTTTCTCATAACTAAACAAATATCTGCTTAAGGAGTAAGAGGTGACCCTTTATGTTTAAGTTTATTTATTTACGTAATCTCTACACCCAATGTGGGGCTTGATCTCATGACCCTAAGATCAACAGTTGTATGTTCCTCAGACTGAGCTAGCCAGGCACCCCAAGGTGACTTCTATACATACAGAATACTACTGTTATCAGCTATGGTACAGTCATTTCATAATCTGAATTGACCTTAAACTATAAGATAATTAAAGCACTGGATTTAAAAATAATCTTGGGACACCTGGGTGGGCAGTCAGTTAAGCATCCCAATCTTGGTTTCAGCTCAGGTCGTGATCTCATGGTCATGAGATTGAGCCCCATGTTGGGCTCCACGCCGAGCCTAGTTAAAAATAAAAAATTAGGGGCACCTGGTTGGCTCACTCAGTTAAGCGTCTGCCTTCTGCTCAGGTCATGATCCTGGGGTCCTGGGATGGAGCCCCGCCGTCGTTGGGCTCCCTGCTTGGCAGGAGTCTGCTTCTCCTTCTCCCTCTGCCCCTCTCCCTGTTTGTGCTCACTCTCATTCTCAAATAAATAAGTAAAATCTTTAAAAAAATTTTAAATTAAAAAAATTAATTAATTTAAGAAATTTTTTAAAAATATGCTACCTTTCAGGGAACCTGTTTGGCTCAGTCAGTGGAACATGCGACTCTTGATCTAGGGTTTCTGAGTTCCAGCCCCACATGGGTATAGAGATTACTTAAAAATAAAATCTTTGAGAAAAAAAAAGCTACCTCTCAAATCTGAAAACCCATTCTAATTATGCCAAAAAATGTATAAATGGGATAAACTGTTATTTTATAGCCCATATGTTATAGGCTTACATAGAGGACTCTATTATTCTAAACTAAGTAATAAGTTGAACCATAGGAAATTGTCTCTTTAACCCACACAAATGATAATTTCCTATGGTTCAATCTATGAAGTACAGAAATTCAGAAAGAAAAATGTTTTTTCTAAGCAAATTCTTCCTTATGTTCTTAACCAGATAAGCCATTAATCACTTTTTTGCTTCATTTTTTAAAAAAATAAACACTAGAATCTGAATAAGGCAAATGTGAACTGGAATTACAGCCAACTGAGATTTTATAGAAAACAATTAATACATCAAAAATTTTAAGCATCCACTTAAATAGCCTTATGATATCTTATTAACACTGAACATTAAAATCTTTGGGCATTTTAGTCAAATTAGTAATTGAATAAGGATCTTAAGTACTATAAATTAGGTATATTATTAACAAGCTACACAAATTTGAGCTCTCTGGCTCTTTTTTGGCCTAAAATTGTCCACACTGGCACATTTTCTTTTGCTGTGATTAATTCTGCCACAAGATAGTAATTCTAGAAATCATCTGAACCAGCAAAAGTGTAGAGTTACTCAGATTCCACAGTTGATAAAAGAACTAACTTTTTAGGGAAATGAGGACTGCTCTTTACCAATATGTTCAAGGGAGTTTTTCATGGGAACCAAATGGACAGTGTATACTCTTCTGGGAAAAGGAACTTGTATTCAAAGGTCAGTGAGCCTCAAAGTCTATATTTCACTTAAAAAGAATAAAAAGTTGTGGCTTGGGCAGTACGAGTGCCAAAAATCATATGTTCACATGCACTTAAGATAGTTTTACTTCCAAATTATGTCAAATATTTGGTAGTCTAATTGATCCCCCAAACTTATAAGGCCAAAAAAATATATAAAATTAAAAATAAAAAAAGAGGAAGTATTTCCCCACAAAAAACTTACATATATAAATATATCAGAAACCAAGCCGGAAAAGCAGATTAAGGAGAAAGAGAACAGCATCTAAAATGAGATACGGCCTTGATGTCATTTTAATAATTAAAATACTGAATTTGTCATTGGAAACAAAAGAATTAATACAAGTTCTTATACAGGACCTCTATGGAGAAAGTTCCAGGGACAAACATTTACTACTCTCCCCCCTTTTTTAAATTTCCTTTTATTATAGCAGGTCCTCAAGGCATTTGAGCATGTGCTCTGTGACCCATGCTTGCTTTGCTTACTTTGTGATCCCAGTATTCTTCCTAATCCACATGGCTGAGTTGCCACTTCATTCTGACATCTGATATTCTTGAAAAGGTAGGCAATGGAATTTTAGATTGCTGGATAAGCTGAAAAGATGTATCACTACCTTTAACTATTCCCAAATGCATATGCAGAGCACACACTCCAATGAGCTAACACTGCATAATCTAATGAGATTATTTGGCCTGTATGAAAATACCATTTTGGAATGATGATGATAGAGAATAAAAAACACTAATAAATACACAGATATGAAAAAATTTAACAAACTACTCTCTCCACCTTTGACTGCATATACCGATTTACATTTTGTACTTGCAAATTTTTCCAAAGAAGAAAGTTGAAGGAAGGGGATGGTTAAAAAGAAAAATCAGGGCGCCTGGGTGGCCCAGTCAGTTAAGCGTCTGCCTTTGACTCAGGTCATGACCCCAGGGCCCTGGGATCAAGTGCCGCATTGGTCTCCCTGCTCAGCAGGGAGTCTGCTTTCTCTCTCCCTCTGCAGCTCTTCATCGCTCGTGCTCCCTCTCAAAAATAAATAAAATCTTAAAAAAAAAAAGAAAAAAGAAAAATCAAAGAACCGTATCAGCATCTTTATTAGCTTCCTGTGGCTGCCATAACAAAGTACCACAAACTTGGTAGCTTAACACAACAGAAATTTATTGCCTCCCATTTCTGGAGGGTAGAACTTTGAAATTAAGGTGTTCGCAGGGCCATGCTTCCTATGAAACCTGTAGAGGAGAATCCTTCCCTACATTTTCCAGCCTGTTATTTGCTAGCAATCCTTGGGGGTACTTGGCTTGTACAGGCATCACTCCAATATCAGATTCCATCATCACATGGACACCTTCTCTCTGTGTGTCCCTGTCTCAGTGTCTTCTTCTCTTATAATGACACCAATCATATTGGATTAAGGGCCTACGTTACTCCAGTATGACCTCATCTTAACTACATTTGCAATGCCACCACTTCCAAATATGGTCACACTCAGAAGTGTTAGGGATTAGGACTTCTTTGAGGGATTCAATCCAACCCATACAGCATCTGACAAACAGACATTTCAAATTAGATGTAGAATTATTGTATCAAATATAAAATGCATTAATTTCTCCTACAAATTCTTCTGTGATACATTATACTTCCAGACCTCAAGGACAATCTTTAACTCATTCTTCTCTACCTTTTCCTTATATTCAGAATCATCATCATCTTTCTTTCAGGGTGGCACTAATTAAATTTAGTCCCTCAAGTCTGATTTGTTCCAACTATTTCTGAATTGGCCTCCCTACTTCTAAGGTCTCCCCATTTAAGGAGCCCATTCTATATTTACAATTTTCTTTCCTTCTCCCCAGTATGTGAATCCCCTTAAAAAAGTCCAGGTTCATTCTCACCCTATACCCAGGCTTATGACATTACACTCATCTGAAGGGATTTTTCACTTACTTAAAAAGCAAACTTCAAAGCAAATCCTAAACTTCCAAACAACCTTTCTTAAAATTATTAATACTCTGATTTCTTATTCTTCTTAACTATCAGAGCACCATACTATACACTGTATCCCTTGGTTATATACCATTTGCTTCTAACATTCACTGCTATTCCATATAAGTTAAGCTTATCTATTATATTATCTGTTATATATAAGCTATATATTATAAGCTCTTTGAAAACAAGGTTATTTTCCTGTTTTATTTATTCTCCAGAACAGGAAAAAAGTACATAGTGATGAACTTGTAAATATAATGATCAACAGTAAAACAACCGGAGATTTTAAAAAGGAATCTCAAAAGAATAAAATAAAAAGCTTCTGCATAGCGAAGGAAACAATTAACAAAACTAAAAGGCAACATTCAGAATGGGAGAAGATATTTGCAAATGACATATCAGATAAAGGGCTAGTATCCAAAATCTACAAAGAACTTATCAAACTCAACACCCAAAAAACAAATAAGCCAGTTAAGAAATGGGCAGAAGACATGAATAGATACTTTTCCAAAAAAGACATCCAGATGGCTAACAGACACATGAAAAGATGTTCAACATCACTCATCATCGGGGAAATACAAATCAAAAGTACAATGAGATATCACCTCACACCTGTCAAAATGGCTAAAAATAACAACACAGGAAACAACATATGTTGGCAAGGATGCAGAGAAAGGGGAACCCTTTCGCACTGTTGGTGGGAATGCAAACTGGTGCAGCCAGTCTGGAAGATAGAATGGAGTTTCCTCAAAAAGTCAAAAATAGAACTACCTTTGATCCAAAAATTGCACTAGTAGGTATTTACCCAAAGGATACAAAAATACTGATTCAAAGGGATATATGCACCCCGATATTTATGGCAGCATTATCAACAACAGCCAAATTATAGAAAGAGCCCAAATGTCCATCGACTGATGAATGGATAAAGAAGATGTGGTACACACACACACACACACACACACTGGAATATATTACTCATCCATAAAAAAGAATGGAATCTTGCCATTTGCAATAACGTGCATGGAGCTAGAGAGTATTACACTAAGTGAAATAACTCAGTCAGAGAAAGACAAATACCATATGATTTCACTCATATGTGGAATTTAAGAAACAAAACAAATGAACATGGTCGGGGGAAGAGAGAGGCAAAACATAAAACAGACTCTTAACTACAGAGAACAAACTGAGGGTTGCTGGAGGGAGGTGGGTGAGAGGTTGGGTTAAACAGGTGATGGGTATTAAGGAGGGCACTTGTTGTGATGAGCACTGGGTGTTGTATGTAAGTGATGAATCACTAAATTCTACACTTGAAACTAATATTACACTGCATGTTAATTGGAATTTAAATTAAAAATGAAACTAAAATCAAAAGAATAAAATATAGTGACATGATCTTACTGTAAAATCAAGTCCCCAATATCTGTTTTTTAATAACATTTTTCCCCCATTATAAAATATACATGTTCATTAGGAATATTTAGAAAATACAGGCAATAATTAAAAAATAAAACCAATTCACCAAATAATCACTATAGATATCCCTTTTAGTCCTCATTTTAACCTGTGTAAGGGTAAATAAAAATTATTTTCTCCACTTTATAAAGGGCAAAGTTACTATATTCTCCTCCCCATTCAGTAGAGTATTTCCTTGAAAACACAGTGAATCTAAATCCTTATTCTAACCTTTGGGATACAGATAAATCTCTAGGGACTGCACCCCATCTTTACCCCCACTTTTACAACAGTGAAATATATGTATGGTTGCAGGCCAGATAACATCTAGATGTGTAAACATGTACTATCAGAATCAGCTCAGGGCTCTCAGGAGATGTACAGAGACCATCTCTAGGTGATTAGAGAAATTACTGTTCTTTTCTCCTCCTTGCTATCTAAATTGTGTGAAACTTTGTCCTAACTATGTAGTCTACAGCAGGTTAGCTATATGCAAATATTGTACTATGCTTACCTAATAACAAACCAGTTTTATTTCTTTTCTAAATTCTTGTGGAATAAAACTTTCATTTCCCAACCAGATGAATAGTAGTGCCCTCTCCCTGCCTCCTTCTCTCTCCCTCAAACTACTCCCCATACACATACAATTACATGTATGTATCTTTAAAATAAAAATGGGATCCCACACAAGTGCATTTATCCATAAGTCTGTTTATATACATAATTATATATAATTATTACATGTGTGCAATAAATATATAATACATACAACACTTGTCTTTTCACTTAAGATCATGAGGATTTTTTACATTCACTTTTTTGAATTCCTAATATATGTACTATGCTATTCAGGAGTGTGGTGGAAGTCAGCTCATAGTGGTTCATGAGAGCCAATAATATACATCTCTTCCCAACTCCACGCTCAGTGACTTCATGTTGGTAGCTTGAAAGAAGCCATTGCAGGAGTATTTACCCCATGGAAATCTAAAAATGCTATGAATCAGAGCTTTTTTTTTTTATCAGAGAGTTGTTTTACCAGTACACAACTGACCACACTATACAAGTTCTGCACCTTGGTGTTTTGTTTTGTTTTATAGCTATATATCCTGCCAATTATTCCACATCAGCATATATAGATCTAATAATGATCACTTTATAGTACCATTTAATATGTATTGGAAATATGACTCAATGCTTCTGAAATTTTGTTAATTTGATGGGCAAAAAATTTTTTTATTTATTTTTGCATTCCCTTTACTGCTAGTGAGATGGAACATTTTTCATAAATTTCTAAATGGTCAAATAAAAAAAGAAGCAAATAAGCTAGCCCTATTAGGTTTATAAAGGCAAATATTATTGTATTAAAGACTAAATTTGTAAGCTTCCAAGCAGTCAAAGCAAAATGGTTATAAAGGATTCTATCATTTTTGTTGCTGATAAAAGAAATTATATGAATCCTTTGAAAGATATAATTTTTTTCTAACAGAAATTCCTCATCATGAAAATTTTTTTCAAAAAATTATTGTAGTAAACTTCATTCGGGTAACAGATGATACCTTTGATAATAATTTTATAGATGCAGAATAAAGGCTCACTAAATGAAGGCTGTTCTGGGAGAAGCTAAGGCTATTTTCAAATCAAATGACATTTATTGAATGTCTACAATGAATCAGACTAACATGATTCAGATATGGTAATATATCACACTCCTAAAAACACACTTCCATATACCAAGAAGAGTAGATAACTAGCAGCTCTCAGGCTTTATCCTTTACAAATCACTTATGTCAGCTAGACTTTCTATCTTTTGGTACATAGACCATTTAAGGTTAGAGTCTTTGGAAAGATCCAGGAGCACAGATACTCCACGTTTCTAACTGAAGGGAAAATCCATACTCTTGGATTTTCTAATACTATATAGAGCCATAACAATACTTTCACCTAGATTGTAAGCCAGGAGTTCTGCAGGCAGAGTTAAGATTTTTCTCAAGAAGCAGCTTTGGCTCCACTGATTAAGACTTCTAAAAAATGCTTATGGAAACTGTTAGTTGTTACCTGTCTTGGCCATATAAAAAAAGTCTTAATATTGCTCCTATGGGATATCTGATTTGAGCCACATACTCTCCTGAACAAGCTGAACTCTGTACTCATTTGAAACTGGACATTTATATTTTGGGTCATGACTATCACATTGAATTTTAATTTCTGTGTATTGATTTGAGCCTCAGATTGCATCCTTGCATAAATACTTTGAAGACATCCCATTATACTTATAATAACATCAAGTTTCCTTCCTATAACTCACAATTAGAACTCACTATACAATTTGCAGGATCCAGTACAAAATTAAAAAACTGGGTTCTTTGTTCAAGCACTGCACCCTTCTAAGAGAAGGGCCTTAATCCTTGATTCATCTCTAACCTCATTTCATACCTTTATAATTCCTCCCCACACTGATGTCATCTCACTTCAGATCTACCAGTGTCCCTCCTGCCTCAGGGCATGCCTATTGCTAGGTCTGAATAATTCTTCCCCTTTGCCCTTCACAAATGACTTCTCATCGTTCAAGGGTCTGCGTCAATGTCATTCCTTAGAGAAGCCTCTCTGTACCACTTAAGTATGGCCCCGATTGTTCTCTTTCATTGTATCTTGTTCTCTCCTGTACAGAATGCATGACAATTAGTTAATTTATATTTGTTTACTTGTTTATCGCCGGTCTTTTCTTTCCTTCTTAGAATTCAAGCTCAAGGAGTATAGATTGCATGGATATATTATTTATGAATGCAGACCCAGTGTCTATAAGTACTGGGAATAGTAGTGACTTCAAGCTGAAGTCAGAAAGACCTAAGCTTGAATCTCAGCTCTGCCATCTTCTGCTTGGATAACTTCGGGTAAGTCTCCCCATGCCTCAGTTTTCTCAATAGTGAGGATAATAACAGTATACTACAGTATACTAAAAAATGCCATTAAGTTTAAATGAGTCAGTATGTATAAAGTCCCTAGCAGAGAACTGGTTTATAGTATTATTAAGTCAAAAATTAACTCTTATTATCATTTTATTATTACATTTACTGTTGTTTACCTTTTTACTATATCTTGTATTATTATTTATATGTTAAGAGTCATCCTTTCTTTATGAATATCAAAAGTTTCTCAAAACTAATTCTGATTCATAATAAAAGCACCAGGACACAAGGATGCTTGTTCTTGCTACTTGCTATCTCATAATATTGTATCAGATTACTGAGCGTTTTACAATGAATGGGGCAAATACAGCCAATTTTGTAATACCTGAGAAAAAGTGGTTGTAGAAACTTTAAAATTACCAAAAGAAATAATGTAGTATGTGAAATATCTCAGCGTATAAGATGCTCAAATGTCAGGTTAAATATGGTCATTACGATTTACCATTACTCGTTTGGGCTGAACATGGAGGAAAGACAAAGAATTATAGGGTAGTGATGAACTCTATGGCCAGAGGAAAGAGAAGTTGTTTATGGCAACCAGATTTTAGTTCATTTTATTAGAACTTCTCCAGCCTAATATTTGAACATTTTAAAGATACAAGCTCTGTAATTTACTAATTAAGCTATAATCCTACCAGTGTCATGAGTGCTCTGAAAAGAATCATACCAATGGTTTCTCAGCTACATCTTTAGATGTTTTTCTTCTGATTGAATTTCAACGCATATATTATTACATTGTGCCTGAAATAGAAAATATCCTACTTTCTTTTCTTTTTCAAAAGGTTTCTTGTTAAAGTTGGTAATGAGTACATCTACTCTATTTTTGTATTTGAAAATTTTAAATCAAGGGTTTAAAACGTCCGACAGGTTAACAGAATGATCACTGCAAACTTCAGATTTATGGTTAGGTCAAGCCAACCTGACGCTGGAATGATGGAACAGGGCACTGGACTGCATGAATAAGTTTCCTACTCTCCAAGCAGAGAATCATCAGCAGTTTTATAGTGGTGACATTTATGGTCTCAGAAGGTGGTGAAGGAGGAGAACATCAACAACTGATTTGATGTACACCTCATATAGATTATACTCATGGACTACCCTGGAAGTTTCCACAGTGAGATTTGTTGGTTAGTCTTCTAGTCAATAACCAACCGAACAAACAAAAACAAAAACAAACAAAAAACAAGTGTAGATTACCATATGATACCATATACAGAATACTATTCAGTGAATTGGAACAACAGTGAACTTAAATAACATAGCATTCTCCTGTCTCAGGTAAGGTATGAGAACAAAGAAAAAAATATACGACAGAATTTGTACAAGTGTAAGACTGTTACATGAAACACAACCCTTACCGTTTCTTTGACTAGCATCCGTCTGTAACCTGCTGCAACTGAAAGTTCACCTCAATCCACTTTCTTACTGTGTGATTGGTGGCAATTTATTTAATTTCTCTGAACCTCAACCTCCTTATCTGTAAGATGGTAAAAATAATATCAATCTACTAACACTGTTATAAGGATTAAATCTCATAATGTAGTGTCTCTCATCTTAGGAGTCCACAAACTCCCTCCTGGTCAAAGGTTTACTGATAACTTTTTTTAGTTTCAGATTGTCACTTTTATGACAATCTTTTTTTAAAATGAGGAACATAAGTATGGTAAAAAAAAAATACACATATAAAGCGAATAAACATCTTTAAACAAACTAGTACTGTATAGTGTCAGTGCCTACTTTGGCATTCGTGTTCTGGATCATATTGTCCCCAAATAGTACCACTTTAATTGTCATAGCCTAATGAGAAACCAACAGAAGAATACTTACATAAAATATGTTTTTGTGCCAAGTCAAGGCCAAATGAGATCATAAAGCTGTATAAAATAAAGGTTTCTAGCAGTTTGAATAGAGAAAAATGATAAAAGTCAGCACCGAGTAGTACAGACATGCTGAACTCAGAGAAACCTGTCATATTCACTTTGAAAAAGCAATTTAGTTTCAACAATGCTTTTTGCCTTCCTAGTAACGGTGATGTAATTTTCTTTGGTTTTGTATTTTTCTTGTTTTTAAATTTATAATTTATTTTGGCTTCATGACTCCATTGGGTCTATAAGCATAAGGAACTTATACTTTGTTTTATATCTGTAAATATTTAAATAATGATAAAAATAATTTAACATTGGAGGGTCTGAGATAATATTTTTTCTTTATTTTTTTTTTAAGATTTTATTTATTTGTTTGAGAGAGAGAGAGAGAGAGCATGAGTGGGGGGGGCAGAAGAGGGAGAAGCAGACTCCCCTCACTGAGCAGGGAGCCCCACACGGGGCTTGATCCCAGGATCCTGAGATCATGACCTAAGCCGAAGGCAGACGCATAACCAACTGAGCCACCGAGGTGCCCTAATATTTTTTTCTTTAAAAGGAGTCTGCACATTTCTCTTTTTGAAACTGAGATATTGTATACATAGAGTTTAGCCTAAGAAAACTCTTAGTAAAATTTAGTACCTATCACTTTCCCTGTACACATTTATTATTACATAGGTATCTGGCATTTGTCTAGGTTTGTTTGTTTTTTCCAGTCCATAGTAATAGTCTAGGGGTGAGGAAGGGGAGGTCTGATGGGAATGATTGTTTTCAGTTTTCATGCTTTATACAGCAGAAGTTAATCAATGGGGATAGACTGGCAGATTCGGCAATCATTTCTGTGGAGTCATCCGAGTGAAAAGAGAGTCACCTTTAATGCCCATTTTTGGAATTTTATCACTAGAAATATATTCCTTTGGTAGTGAAGAAATAGGATTTAAGGTGTTCAAGAGAAGTATCAAAGCTTGGAATCCTAAAGTTTCTTAGAAGCAGAAGTAATTAGGGTCTAATAGATTACATAGGAATTCTAGCCCTCTCAAACAATTCTGAAAGTAGAAGTAGGAAGTCATTGAAAATAGTTTTATTCATTTACTTATAACCTGTCCCTTCCATAAAGACTTTGATACAAGTATATTAATATAAACAAAACCACAGAAAGATGAGAAGTTTCATCTTAGAGCAGGTCTATTCCAGGGAGAGAAAACACATGGTGTTGTGACTTGCTTAGTCAAGCATTTTTATTCGTATTTCTTTATTTTTTCTGTTTTCGTAATTCTTTTTTTTTTTTTGGAATTTTAAAATTTGAGAATAGGTGACACACAATGAATGTTACATTAGTTTCAGGTATACAACATAGTGATTCACCATCTCTATACGTTATGTTATGCTCACCACAAGTGTAGCTACCATCTATCACCATAAAACGCTATTACAATATCATTGACTATATTCCCTATGCTGTGCCTTTTATTCCCATATTCAAACATTTTTAAACTGTTTGAATTGGTCAAAATTCCTCCTGACTAAGTAGTTCATAAGAGGAGCTATCACTGGGTCAAAGACAAGAGGAGAAAATAAATAAGGAAGGCATTGATAAAGCAGGCTGCCAGAGACTTCAGTAAGTTGGTGGAAACTAGGGTAGATTTAGAGGATTAATGAATCTAATTACAGAGCTGCAGGACAGAAGCAAAGAGAGCTTTCAAAGCAAGATATAAACAAAGGAATGAAATGGTTAATGTACTACCAGAGGTCAGGCAACTGTTTTCATGAGTAACAGTAAAAATTCAGGATCACACAAGTCATTGAAAATGTGTATGCTGTTTCTTCTCTAATTCTAAATATTCTGAAACTAAGGATAATAGTTTGGGTCCTTTTTATTTAGGTACCTGAATATCCCTAAAAAATAGAAACAATAAGTTAGGACATTGTCAGTAAACTCATTGCTACTTTTGTTCTGTCTTTACTACAACAACTTTTCCTCATAGCTGTGGTTATACCAGTTGCCAAAATCGCAGAGAAAAGGAATCCTAGACATGAGAGATAATTACATCATGTTGTTTACTTTGATGCCTTCATCATAAATCTCCTTCATGTCTTTATAAGGACTCATCAATTACTTTACGGACTCATCAATTACTAGTTTTTCAAAATAGTCAATCTCCTACTAGTTTATTAAATACTGAAATTATGTCTGGGGAAGTTTTGGTTTTGCTGTTTTTTAAAATTCTAACATCAAGTGTTAGAATTAAAGGTGTCTTCAGTTCCCTTTAAATAAAAAAATTCTTATTTGAAATTTTCAAACTTACACAAAGTTAATACAAAAACAGCACAAAGAACTCTTTTATACCTTTTACCTAAATTCATCTACTGTTAACATTTTACCCTATTTGCACCTGTACTCTCTACACACAGATTTTTTTTTTTTTCCCTGCATCTCTGGACACTAACTTACATACATCATGGCCCTTTACAAATAAAATTTCAGTGTGTAGTCCCTAAGAAATCCATTCAGGGATAGGCTCTTGCATAACCAAAGAGTATCAACTGCATACATTTAGATGGAGATAATATTTTTATCTAATCTACTCTCTCCATGTTCTAATTTTGTCAATTGAACTAATAATGTCCTTTACAAGATACATATTTTTCTCCTCTAGTACAGGGAAGAGCCTAGGGTCAGGTATAATTACTTGTCATGCCTCTTCAGTATTTTTTAATGTGAATATTTCCACAGCCTTTCGTCATCTTTTATGACATCGACATTTTTAAAGGACACAGTCATCCCTCCTTTCTCTCAATAAAACATTCCTCATTTTGCACTTATCTGACGTGGTTAGGATGAAGTCAGGTATTCTTGACCAGAATATCACATCTGGAGACATACTAGGTCTATCTGTCCTTTCATTCTGTAAAACTTTTATTACCTAGTCAAGTTGTTAGGTACCTGATTTCTTTTTTTTTTTTAAGATTTTATTTATTTATTTAATTAACAGAGAGAGAGAGGGAACACAAGCAGGGGGAGTGGGAGAGGGAGAAGTAGGCTTCCCGCCGAGCAGGGAGCCCGATGCGGGGCTCAATCCCAGGACCCCGGGATCATGACCTGAGCCAAAGGCAGTCACTTAACCAACTGAGCCACCCAGGCACCCCATGTTACCTGATTTCTCCGCTGCATAATTACTGGGATTTTTTCCTCTCTTACCACTTGATAAGTAGCCTGACACTTGAAGTCAATCAAATATCCTTCTCCTCATCAAAATTTCCCCCTAGATTTAGTATCAAGACATAATCTTTGCCTGATTTAATCTTCATCATGATGATGTTCCAACTTCCCCTATATTTACCGATCAGCCCTTAGCTTTCCACTATAAGCAAGAGCTTCTTTCCTTATTACTTACAGACTCATCAATTACTAGTTCTTCAGTAATTTATAATTTATTACTGTACTTAATTATTTTGGTGCTCAGTTGGTCCCTGGTTGCCAGTATGAACTCATTCAATCAGATTCTTCGGTTCTCATTACATGATATCATCAATTTTTTGAGCACTGGCTCTAACCTACTCTTGAAATCAGCCATTTCACTGAGAAGCCTCTAGGTTCTCCTTTTCTTTGCTAAGTTAGAGTACTTTTAATTCTTAGAATTTAAAGATCCTTCTTAGCAGGTTCTAACACACCAGAGAAGCCAACGTTATAAAACTGCTTGATGGGGCACCTGGGTGGCTCATTTGGTTAAGTGTCTGCCTTTGGCTCAGGTCATGATCCCAGGGTCCTGGGATCGAGCCCCGCATCGGACTCCCTGCTCAGTGAGGAGCCTCCTTCCCCCTCTCCCTCTGCCAGCCACTCCCCCTGCTTGTGCTCTCTCCCTCTGTCAAATAAATAAATAAAACTGCTTGGAGATTGAAAATTTAAAAAAACTTTCCAATTGCTTAAAAGTTTAAATATCTTAATTATCAGGTAATTTTGAGCTACCCAAGACATGATCATCATGAAAATTTAAAATATTACATATTTCTTTATACCTTACCTAGAATCTCAAAATGTGAGTAATGTACTCTAAATATTCCCTGCCAATTTTTTTCAACATTTCAAATTGGCAATGTTTTTCTTTTCTTTTTCCTGTTAAAAATGGAAAAATTTTCCTGATTTTCAAAATGTCCTGCTGTATCTATCATTTTATAGTCATTCATTTAAAGCCAACCTTGACTACATCAAAAACTAATGATGTAATGTATGGTGATTAACATAACATAATAATAAAATAAATAAATAAATAAAGCCAACCTTGAAAATTAATTCAAACATTAAAGCCAAAAACTATTTAACAAATTATTTCTTCTCCAGAGGACAACTAGGTAGTGAGATTAAAAAAAATGTCTTCTTTATTACTCTCTTGGCTTAAAATATTACATTTATTAAACATATGGATAGTTGATACTTTGCAAGTTTGCTTAAAGAAGTTTATAGGAAAAATGTAATTTCAAACTCTGTTTGAATATCCCTGATGAATATAGATGTGAAAACTCTCAACAAAATGTTAGCAAACAACAACAAAAACCCCCAGCACATTAAAAAGATCATACAACAGATCAAGTAGGATTCATCTCTGGGATGCAAGGATGATTCAACATACACAAATTACTAAATGTGATAGATCATATTAATAGAATGAAAGATAAAAATCATATGACCATCGCAGTAGATGAAGAAAAAGCCATTGACAAAATTCAACATCTTTTTATTGTAAAAACTCTCAACAAACTAGGTATAAAAGAAACAAACCTAACATAATAAAGAACCACATGACAGATATGATAAGCCCATGATTATATTATATTCAACAGCGAAAAGTTGAAGCTTTTCCTCTAAGATCAGGAACGAGATAAGGGTGCCCTCTATACTCTCACCATTCCTATTCAACTTAGCACTGTAAGCTCTAGCCAGACCGACTCAAAATGGAATAAAGATGTAAATAAAAGGGCGCCTGGGTGGCTCAGTCGTTAAGCGTCTGCCTTCGGCTCAGGTCATGATCCCAGGGTCCTGGGATCGAGCCCCACATCGGGCTCCCTGCTCGGCGGGAAGCCTGCTTCTCCCTCTCCCACTCTCCCTGCTTGTGTTCCTGCTCTCACTATCTCTGTCTCTGTCAAATAAATAAATAAAATCTTTAAAAAAAAAAAAAAGATGTAAATAAAACCTGAAACCATGGGCTTCTGAAAGAAAACATAAGGGAGAATTTCCTTGACATTGGTCTTAACAATTATTTTTTTTACATGACACCAAAAACATGAGCAACAGAAACCTTTATAAATAAACAGTGGGACTACATCAAACTAAAAGTTTTCCACATAGCAAAAGAACCATCAACAAAATGAAAAAGCAGCACACAGAATGGGAAAAAATATTTGCAAACCATATATCTGATAAGAGGTAGTATCTTAAATATATAAGGAAGGGAAAAATGAAGGGGGGGAATCGGAGGGGGAGACGAACTATGAGAGACTCTGAGAAACAAACTGAGGGTTCTAGAGGGGAGGGCAGTGGGGGGATGGGTTAGCCTGGTGATGGATATTAAAGAGGGCATGTACTGAATGGAGCACTGGGTGTTATATGCAAACAATGAATCATGGAACACTACATCAAAAACTAATGATGTAATGTATGGTGATTAACATAACATAGTAAAATAAAAAAATAAAATAAAATATATAAGGAAATCATACAACCCAACAGCAAAAAACAATCCAATTTTTTAAATGGGCAGAAGAATTAAATAGACAATTTTCCAAAGAGGACATCCAAGTGGTCAGCAGGCATACAAAAATATGCTCAATGTCACTAATCATCAGAGAAATGCAAAACAAACCCACATATCACCTCACACCTGTTAGAATGACTATTATCAAAAAGACAAGAGATAACTAATGCTGGTAAGGATGTAGAGAAAAGGGAATTCTTGTGCACTGCTGGTGGGAACTCAAATTGGTAGTGCCACTGTGGAAAACAGTCTGGAGGTTCCACAAAAAAGCAAAAACAGATCTACCATATGATCCAGTAATCCTACTTCTAGGTATGTATCTGAAGGAAATGAAATCACTATATCAAAGAGTTATCTGCACCTATGTGTATTAAAGCATTACTTATAATAGCCAAGACATGGATACAACCTCAGTGTCCAATGACTAATGAATGGATAAAGAAAATATCATATATATGTGTGTATATATAGATATAGATATCCCTGCACAATGGAATATTATTTAAGAAGATAATCTTGCCATTTTCAACAGCATGGATGAAATTTGAGGACATTATGTAAGTGAAATAAGTCACACAGAGAAAGACAAATATTATATTATTTCACTTACATGTGAAGCCTAAAAAAAGACCCAAAGTTTCTAGAAACAGAGAGTAGATTGGTGGTTGCCAGGGGAGAAGAGGTGGAGTTGGAAAATTCAAGGAGGGAAGTGAGAGTTGTCAAAGAGTACAAATTTCCAGTTATAAGATGAATGAGTTCTGGGATCTAATGTAGAGCACGAGTGACTATAGTTAACAACATTGACTGTAAACTTGAAAGTTGCTAAGAAAATAGATCTTAAAAGTTTTCTCCACCAAAAAAAAAAAAGGTAACTAAGTGAGGTGATGGATGTGTTAACTAACCTTACGGTGATAATCATTTTATAATATATACATATATCAAAATATCACACTGTACAACCTAAACTTACACAATTACATCTCAATCTGGGGGTAAAAAAGAAACAAAACAGAAAAGGAATGAGCTCCATTTAATATGGGTAAATTTCCTAATTAATTAACCCCTAAATTATTAGGTGGGGTTTTAAAACCAACTATGTACCACTAACTAATGTTCTTTAATACTGAATAACTCACTACCTATAGGTACTAGTCACTGGTTATAAAGGAATGTTGACATATCAGGATGCCCATCTCCATCCCAGAAGCCAACTCTGTCAGCTCCCTGAACATACGGATTATTTTCTCAAAAAATAATGGCCATCAAAGGCTCTGTCTAATCACTGAACAAATATTTACCAAGCACCTATGGTAGTGATCAATCAGCAACAAATTCTACCCAAAAAGAGAAGACAATGTGTTAGGAAGATGACATGCATATAACTATATAGAGAGTAAATGCAATAAATTTGATAAGAAAAGTGTACAAAAAAGTGCCATAAGAAATAAGAATGAACATGCTCACTATGTGTCAGAGTAGAAATTGTTTCCCAAACAAGAGTTTCTGGAGTTTAACACAAGTCAGTGGCAATGCATTCTTTTAATATGTGCTTTCCAAACCAATAGTTAGTAACACATCTTTTGGTAAGTATCACTCCAAGGAAAATAGTTTTTTTTTCCTTATGTGTGTTGAATAATCTTTCCAAAATGAGGCTGATTTTATATTTAAAAGGGCATAAAAAGGGTAGTCCTATTAATTTTAGTTAGCTTTATTTCTTCCTTGTTCATATGTAGCAGCGAAATTGGGTAGTTACAAAAAAAAAGGAAAGTAAGTCATTCCATATTGTGGCATTAGAGAAGTAAGGTTAAGAAGGACGGAGAGCTATATATGAAATGACAGGATTAATCATCATTCATGTCACAGACTGTTTTCTTTCCAAACATGGTCCTAATAACATCTCCCATCCACCTGTAACTGTGACATACCTCTCATCAAGAGGGGGGATCTAGGTTTTTCCCTCTTGAATCTTAGCAGGCTTATGACCTGAGAGGTGAGGTCATAAAAGGCATTATACCTTCTGCTTCTTTCTCTCAAGATGCTGGCTTTTGGAACTTCCATGTGAGCAGGCTGGCTGCCCTAAGGCCAGCATGCTGTAACAAAGCCCAAACTAAACCACATGCAGAAACCACATAAAGAGAGAAAGATGCCCAGTCAGCCCCCAGCTGCTTCAGCCCCCTTTATCAGCTCTGGCCACAGTCTAGCTGCAACCACATTAGAGACCAAGCCAGCACTACTCAGCTGAGCTCTTCCCAAATTCCTGACCCAGGGAATCTGTGAATGATAATAAAGACGACTGTTGTTTTAAGCCATTAAGTTTTGGGGTGATTTGTTATGCAGCAACAGATAACTGAAACATGTCAGCATTTCAGATAGTGCATATCAAATAATTTCATGGACTGGGTTGAAAAGGAAAGTCAGGTAAGGAACTAAAAGGTGTGAAAGTCATGCTGAGTGTTTACTGTAATCTCACTCAAGTTTCCACAGGGCTCTCTATTTTCTTCAAGTTTCATTCAATAACATCGATCTAACATGAACTCCAAAGCAAAAAAATCATAAAGCATATGTGGTAAAGCTAACTTTGGTCTGCTGAAATGAGTTAGCAGCAGTATTAATAGAGCTATGATTCCAATAATTGGGTCTATCTACGAAGTTCCAGAGTCCTAGGTTCTGATTTACCTCTCTAATAAGATTATATCCAATGAGATTCTATCTACTAAGTATATCACTTAATAATTTACAAAGTGCTTTCATGTACACGATATCATTTAATCTTATAAATAATAATATGACATAGCAGAGCCTCACAGAAAATTAAAACTCAGAAAACTTACACAAATTGCACAGGATTGAAAAACTGGTGGGGGGAAAGGCATTTAATCCAGGCAAGCAGAAGACTAGGCTTACTACCCTGACCTGGGAGCCAAGACTTAAGTATGTGCATGAAATACACATGATACATTAGACTCTAATTGTCACTGACCATGTGGTAAACACTATTAAGTGTGCCACGCTTCAAGGAACGAAGACTCAGGTGTATATTAAATACTGTGCTCTTAAAGTGTTACACTCTTTTGCTTTTAAAATACCCTCCTCTAAAAAACTTGCATTTTTATTATTCTCTGGATAATCACTAAAGGCTATTCCCAGGACTAGTCTCAGGAGCCCTGTATTTTTTAAATGTTAAACAAAGTAGGTGCTATTTCAAAGTCCAAAGGTTTGATTTAATGAATGCCAAGCATCTCAAATCCACAGGAAATTTTTTTAATACAACATTGCTGGATATCCTCTGAAGAGGAAAGTTAACATATGAACCAAATGGAATTCTCATTGAGCTTCCAATACTGCTTATCAGGATAGAAGAGATTTGTTATTGTTATTGTTATTGTTGGTGTGCAGTGTACCCAAACACTGAGTATTTATAGGAAAACAAGCTTTTTAAATTCTTTGCCCTGTTTTTTGCCACTAACCACCGCTCCCCAATCATTGGAATAGTTCCATCTCCTTTTAACAACTTCCCATTAAACCTCATGAACCATATCCTGTACTTAATGGGCTGTTAATATTTTAAAGCTTCTGTAGTTCTACTGTAAATCCCTGGTCCCTTTTGCAACATTGAAAAGATATACCAAAAATTCTTCCAAACTGATGGTACAAAAAAACCCACATAACTTACATTTTAGTAGTTAAACAATAACTTGTACTATTACAATAGATACAGTCATAACAGTATACCAGGCACAATAATTATAACAATTGTATAGCTGAAAACAACTAAGTATGGTTGGGAACATAGAGGTATTTTACTGGCTTCGAGCCACATACTTGTCACATTAGCCCACCATACGTCACAATGCATTTGCTTAATCACTAGAATGGCACTTCAGTGCTTAAAAAATAAATACAATTAAGGTACTATGCCAAGAGAGTTTAAGCTGATTTTTACCCTTTAGAAAATGAATAGAGACAAAAAATAGTAAGGTAAACTAGTTATCTCAAGAAAGCAAACTAGAACTTTTAAAACATTTTGTCCTTCCTCCTCTTTTTTTGAAAAATGTTTAAACGGTCCAGATGATGTCATCTCTAGTTTCTATTACCCTGTTTCTACGCATATAAACAACATTTTTAATAATTCTTGCCAAGAACTGGAATAAGATAACAGTCTTTATCTAAGTAAAACATCTAAGTTCAGAAAAAGAATCATTATGATAAAACTTACAGTACTTAAAATGTCTTGGTTGATTATGAGATAAAAAAGAAAGCTATAGTGTCTGATTGGAACAGACATTTCCTATCTATGGCCACCCCAGTTGCTGCCCTGGTCCCTGGTCCCTCCTCACCTACCTCATCTGTGCTACCAACCTCCCCCCTCTGCCCTTTCTAACTCTCCAATAACCTCTTAAATAATTAGAGATTTCACAGCAAGACATTGTGCAATTGATTTATATTGTTATTATATTTATTTATATTTATAAATTGTAAAATTATAAAATAAGCATCAGCCTACCTTTGATCCAATATGGTGTGAGTTTGTTTGTAATGCGCCACGATCATTCTTGACATTGAACTTCAGTTTTCTTTTCTTTTTGTTTTTAATTGTTTAACCCTGACAGCTTTCTTCTACTTATTTTTATTCTCTCTTAGGTCCATTCAAAATTCATATTATTTTCTTCTTGAATATTAAATACACATTCACAGATGAATTATATCTTTATATTAAATATATATGCATAGGTTATGCTATCCATGCTGCCACACTTTTCAAGAGGGTTCAGTATTCTCTTAAATACTTGATGGGCATACTAACCAGTAATTACACAATTCATCTCTGGGAAATCACTGGGATGATTTCTTTTTCAGAAGTTCCTTATAAGAGTTCAAAAGACTACTTTGGTTCTGTAAGGTCATACTTTTTAATTTCATAATGTCTAAATTCTTCCATTAGATTTGACTCCCTTGAATTAACATCTGAATAAAATTCCATTTTTTTCCCTAGTCCCTTAGCAATAAAATGAAAAACTGGGCAAAGCAATTTCTTCTTCTTTTTTTTTTAAGATTTATTTATTTATTTATTTATTTTATAGTGTGGGGAAGGGGCAGAGGGAGAGAATCCTCAAGCAGACTGCCCGCTGAGTGTGGAACCCCACAAAGAGCTCCATCCCACAACCCATGATATCATGACCTGAGCCAAAACCAAGAGTCAGACACTCAATGGACTGAGCCACCCAGGTGCCACATAATTTCCAAGAGCCCTTCTAATACTAAATTCCTATAAAGAGATGCCTTAAATAATGAACTTAGTACTTCCAAAAAAAGAAAGACTGAGGCAGATGAATGTCTTAAACCTTCAAAGTCCTAGCTTCATCGTGGATCAAGTTCCTACAAGCTTTGCCATTTGGATTAATTGCAAGATGAAGAGGGACTGCTAGAAACATTGTACTCAAGACTATGGATAACCTAGAACAACTCAGCTAATATAATCCCATAATTTATAAGAACTCTTTTTGCTCCTTATGTGATCTTCCTTTTTTTTTTTTTTGACAGCTTGTTATTTTTTAATGTGTAATATTCGAGTAACAAGAGAACTGCATCCAACATTGTTATAAATAAAAGAGAAAGCAGATCAGTCATCAAGGGCTCCCGAGCAAACTGCATCTTCATAACCTCCATGCTTGTCCTCTTTGCTCTAGGGGTGTAATTTGATGAGATCATCAATTCAAAGAATGGTAATTGCAGCTTCTGTTGCAAACTTCAAACTCTTCACTTTCACAATGGTTGGTTCAAACACCTCTGTTTGTTTGTTGTCTCGAGGTTTACCATTGACCAAATCAAGACCAATCCATTTTAGATTTTTGCGTTCTGGGTTAACTTGAGTCTCATTATGGATACCTCTTAACTTTGCAACCAGATCTGTGGAGTCTTGGGCAGCATTAATTGCCAGTGTGTTAGGAATAACAAGAAGAGATCTTGCAAACTGCGCAAGAGCAAGCTGTTCCCGAGACCCCATGCTGCTTTCCATATACCTTTCTCAGGGTATAAGGAAAGGGCTACTTCTACAGCGCCCCCACCTGGAACCTCGGATTTTGACTCCAAAACTTCACACAAAGAGCATCATGTAAAGAGCTCTCCATCTCGTCACACATGAAACCATTTGCCCCACGTAAGATAATTGATGCAGATGTACGAGCCTTAGTGTTTTTGATCAAGATCAGCTCATCATCACAAATTCTCTCCTGTACTACCTCTTCTTCTTGTCCCAACATTGAAGCTTCAAAAGTTTCTTCTCCTTCCAACTTGGCCAGGATTGACAGAACAGTTGCTCCAGAAGCTTTAGTGATGTGTTTAAGGTCCCTTTTTAAAACTCTTCTAACTGCCATAGCGCCCGTCTCCACAAAATACTTCAGACACACGTCGTCTATTCCACCAGTGGTTAGAGTAACGATGGTACCAGTAGCCAGGATCTTCTGGATCTGCTCCTTGGTGATATCGGATTCTTTCTGACTAATCTGGTCCAGTTTCTCAGGGTCTGTAATAACCACCTGTACACCAAGCTTCATTTTTGTTTTCTGCAGGCTGAAGTCAAGGCAAACAATTTTTTCATTAACTATTCTCTTGGGCATGCCCTGGGATCCCACCACACAGTTGAGTGTACAGCCTATGATGAGCATATTCTCCATCTGACTTCTCCCATGGGCTTTCAGAATATTAATGGAATTGATTGGATAGGGAGGCTGGCCTCTTACATCTGTGTATCTAACTGCAAGTACAGCATCTACTACCATATTGGCAAAGAAATCACCATTTATTCCAATGATCTTGGAAGACATCGATGTCTTAGCAGCATTGATCAGGCAATCTCTTCCAAGTTCATCTGTGTTAATAATTAGATTTTCACTGATGTAACGCATTGCCTCCTTGCAAGCAAGTCGATAGCCACTAATAACTGATGTGGGATGAGTTTTCTGTTTGACTAGTTCATCTGCATTTTTAAGAAGTTCTACTGCAATAATAACCACTGAAGTGGTTCCGTCTCACACTTGTCTTGCAGATCCGCTAGCTCACAAAGAACTTTAGCTGCACGATGTTCTACCTCCAATAACTTCAGGATGGTTGCACTGTCATTAGTAATGGTTACATCACCAATATCATCCACCAATATTTTATCCAAGCCAACTGGACCAAGAGAGCTTTTTACAATATTGGCCACGGAAGCTGCAGCCATAACGTTCTGGGAGGATCGCCTCCCCAGGGCTGCGGTCTCCAAACACGGACAAAGGCCCCTCCGTCTTCGCGGCGGGGTACACGTGAGCTTCATTCTCACCACAGGCAACCAGCATCTGGCTCCTTAAGCGGGGCGGCGGCCACAACAGCGGCGGCGGCTACGGTGGGGTAACCGGCTGAAGCGACGCCGCGGGGACTGCTGGGAACACCGCTCCCCGCGCCCGGCCGCAGGGCAGGGCGGGAAAGAAAGAAGGGGTAGGGGGCTTATGTGATCTTCCTAAAAATGATCTCCACTCAATAAAAAATATCAAATTAGTTTTGAAGATGTTTCATACACATCAAATTTTTAATTTCTCTCCACCCTAAGCCCTAGCCTTGACCAATTTGTTAGATAATTTCTTCTAATATGTTTAAACCAAAAGAATAGAATAAATCTTTTTTTCATAAGTTAATTTTAATCTTTTTCATCTACCCTCATAGGAACTTTATTTTCTCCCTTTGGGAGGAATATTTAACAGCAATTTTCTTAAAATCTTCTCTTTTCATGAAAATCAAAAGAATAGAAATACATGCTATTCTGATTTCTTAAAAGTGCCGTATCTGTACATTAGAGCAGAGTTAAAATAATCAGGCACCATAAACATATATTCCATCCTCTGTGAAAATAGAAAAATTTGCTCAGCGTCCCAAACTAAAATACCATTTGGGTTCTTCAAAATAATTAACTAAATTAACCCTTATTCTATTCTTTTCTAAGACAACCTCAATTCATCTTTCCTCCTCTCTCAGAACAGGTATTTTTCATATAAGAATCCATTGCCCAGATCCTTATATCTTATACTTTTCCACAGTCATTACAATATCTAACACAATGATTTGCACAGAGAAGATATCACCTTTCCAGGTCACTCTCCTTCATTCTTTCCTCCACTTTTCTTTCTTCCTTTCCCATCCCTTCCTCCCTCCCTCTCTTTTTCTGTCTCCAGCATCACTTGTCATAACTCTCAGTGACTTCAAAACCAAGTTAAATCACTCTAATACCCTGGCCTCTCATTTATACAGAATCCTTATTTTCAGTTGTCTTGCCCTTCCTCTGCCTCAGCCATAATCATAACCAAGATCTTGTTATTACTAATTTCAAGCATTCCACTCTCTGACCATCTTTCATCTTCCAGTTTCTTACTACTTTTCACTGTTCCTCATCATCTTCATGTAATTACTCCCCTCTTTACCAGGCTTAATTAAATACCATGATCAAGCATTATCAACCCTTCCGTGCATATACCCTTTACGTCCTTTTCCCTTTTCTTCCTCCAGTGCACTCACTTGCAAACATCCCAGTTTTAGGGAAATCCAAATCTCCACCTATCCTACACCTATACCCAACCAGGTGAATGTGACTGGAGAAAAAAACCTTAGCATGATCACTGATTTCACTTTAAATACAAGAAGTAACCTCAGGTTAAGCCCTTAGCAATTCCTAACAATGCTACTACATTTCACTAGTCTTACTTTTCTCAATGATTAATTCATAGTTCTCTCTTCTCAAATCTTCAATATCTCCTTGTCCTTATTTACTTTCAGTTGATTGTTCCCTATTTCACTGAGGAAATAAAAGCAACCCGAAGAAAACTTCCAGATGCACCCAGATGAACTATATTCTGATGCATATCTTCTCCCTTCCCTCCTGTTACAGTGCGTAAATTCTCCAAGATCCTTCCTATCCAAGGACACTGCCTCGTATTGAGTTTTGGATCTCATCTCTTGAAGCCTTCTCAAGGGCTTCATAACTGCAGATTTCCGCACTCTCTCCCATACTATCAATTTTTACCTTTGATTATTCTCACTATCGTACAATGTATACATATGTACATACATGTAATATTTCTCCATTTTAGAAAGCAAAACAAGTTAAAAAACAAAACCTCCATGGTCTCCATGACCCCTCGGGCTAATGCCTGACTTCTCTCATCTGATTATAGCAAAACTCACTGAAAAAAGCCTTTGTATATTCACTGTCTCCACTTCTTTTCCTTTCTTTCTTTTTTTCAAAAACTCATTTCAACCAGGCTTTCATTACACCCTTCCTTGAAACCACTCTTTTCAAGATTACCAATTGCCTCATTTTAATCTATAAGAAGCATCTGATACAGGTGACGATGCTCTCCTCCTTGAAATACTTCACTTGTCTTCCTGAACATCATACTCTCTTGGTTCTCCTATCTTAGTGGTTGCTTTTTCTCAGTCTCCTTTCTTGATTTTTCCTCTGTTTCTTGACCTCTAAACATTAAAGTAATCCACACTCAATCTTTGGACCACTTCTTTTCTCTATATGCACTTACTTCCTGGGCAGAGCTAATCCAGATCAATGGTTTTCAAGACCATCTATAAACTGATGTTTTTTGACTACAGTGCTATCCTCCATACTGAAAGCCAGACTCATGTACCCAGTTGCCTACTTGACATTTCCTCTTGGCTATCTAATAAGCAAGTTAAAATTTACAAGACTAAGAACCCTTGATCTTACCAAACCTAATCCTCTAGCATGCTTGCCCTTCTCCTGTAAAAAGCAACTCCATTCAACCAGTTAGTCAGCCTAAAACTTTGTGGAGTTTTCATTTACTACTCTCCTTCTCTTATACACCCATTCAGTACATTGTTAAAAATCTGTTGACTCTGCATTCTAAGTATATATTTATAATGTGATTCCATTGCTCTAAGCTGCCATCATGTCCGACTGGAAATGCTGAATAATTTTTAACTGGTAACTCTGCTTTCACTCTTGCTTTTCTACCATGTTATATATGTAGAAGCCAAAATAATCTTGTAATGTCTTTCTTTCTCAGAATAAAATATTGTCTTTACTATGGTCTCTAAGGCTATCCATGATCTGGTCCTTGAAACTCTCTGATCTTATGTTCTATCTCTCTTCCAACCACTTACTCAGCAACTGGTGTACTGGCCCCTTGGTTTTTCCTTGCATATGTTTAGCCTGCTCCTGCCTCAAGGCCGTTATTTATCCTGTTTCCTTTGACTAGCATGTCCTTCTCCCAGTATCTACCTGGCTAACTCCATCACTTCAATTTAGTCCCTAAAATTAAAATGTCACCTTATGGGGTGCCTGGATGGCTCAGTTCGTTAAGCATCTGCCTTTGGCTCAGGTTGTGATCCTGGGGTCCTGGGATCGAGCCCCACATCGTCTCCCTGCTCAGTGCAGAACCTGCTTCTCCCTCTCCCTCTACCCTTCCCCCTGCTTGTGCTCTCTCACTCACTTTCTCTCTCTCAAATAAATAAACTCTTTAAAAAAAATAATAAAATGTCACTTTATGAGAAGCCTCCTGACCACCTTATGTAAAATAGCAATTAACACACATGTATATAAATACATACTATAACTCTCCAGACTCTAATATCTTCATGCATTTATCACTAGATAACTTATTCCATATTCAATTATCTTGCTTTTCATTGTGTCCCCTACTAAAATGTAACCTCTTCAAAAGACAATAGGAATTTTATTTGTTTACTGAGGTACTTTAGCACTTAGAATGCACAGTACGTAAGTGCTCAATAAAAATAAACTCAGAATTATTACACATTCTCCCAATTTAAAACCATTGTTTAAGAATCTTCACCCAAGGGGCGCCTGGGTGGCTCAGTGGTTAAGCGCCCAAGTCTTGATTTCAGCTCAGGTCATGATGTCAGGGTCGTGAAATAGAGCCCTGTGAGGGGCCCCGCTAAGGGAGCAGTCTGCTTGAGATTCTCTCTCTCCCTCTGCCCCTCCCCCCACTCTCACTCCCGTGCACTCTCTCTCTCAAATAAATAAAATCTTAAAAAAATAATAATAATCTTCACCCAAGTTGTCAATTATATCCAAGGTGATATACCAAATCCTAAAAAAAATTTAATAACCCTTTACATTATAGTATTGATATCATTCATTCATTAATGAATTAAGAAAATATGTTTGACTTATTTTTTTACCAGAAGCTGTGTAAGTTACTTAAATGCTATAGCCTCTATGATAATCACATACTCCAGAAAAAGAAAACAGTATATGTGATTTCAGAAAGTTAGTTACAACTCCATTAGACTGAATTTATCATATGTTTTCCTAAAAAGATACTTATGCTTGGAAGAAAAGAAGAAAGACAATACTGGAAGCAAGGAAAGAGTGAGAAAGGGCACCAAAAAGAGAAGGTGGGGGTCCCAATGATGAACTTGTTCATTTCACAGTGCTCAAGTCCCAGACATTGTAGATAACTATGCAAATTGCCTTTGTAGCATGAAAAATAACATGTTTTCTTTTCTTTTTTTTTTTTAAGATTTTATTTATTTATTTGACAGAGAGAGAGGGAGCACGAGCAGTGGGGAAGGACAGCAGGAGCAGGAGAAGGAGAAGCAGACTCCCTGCTGAGCAGAGACCCTGATGCGGGGCTCAATCCCAGGACTCTGAGATCATGACCTGAGCCGAAGGCAGATGCTTAACCAACTGAGCCACCCAGGCACCCTGAGAACATGTATTCTTATATAAATTAGTATTACATACAAATTCAATCACATTACATTTAGTTTATATTGAGCTACTCATAATTCCTTAAATTGAATAAATTATGGCTACAAGTTATAGTGAATAATAGTTGTTAGCTTTATTTTTCTCATGTTTCATACTGAATGTTTGCGTCCTCTCCCCCACCCCTTGCAAAAAATTCACATGCTGAAGCACTAACCCATATTGTGATGATAGGTGGGGAAGTAATCAGGTTTAGATAATGTCATGAGGATGGTTTCCATGATGGAATAAGTGTCCTTAAAGAAAAAGAAGAGGCCAGAGTACACATTTGCTCTGCCCTGTAGAGAAAAAGGCAACCATCTGTAAACCAGAACAAGAGCTCTCTTCAAGGAACAGAATTGTCCAGCGCCTTAATACTGAAGTTCCTTGCCTCCTGTGATAAATAAATTCCTGTTGTTTAAGCCTACCAGTCTATGGTATTTTGTCATTGCAGACTAAGACAACTTATACAGAAAAGAATGTTTAAAATCCAAATTTTCATAAATAACCCTAATCTCATAGAATTCCATTCCCTTTCATCAGCATTTTCTTCCTGTTCCAGCAGCCTCCCACCTTCCACATAGTCTATCTTGTTGCCAATGTGGAAGGCCACATAGTCTATGTGGTTATCTGAAATTGGAGTATGAGTAACTAAATGAGCTTGGCAGGTTGCCACAAGGTAGGCAAAACCATAAGGTAAATGTGGTGCATCTTTTTGCTGGTTGAATTTTATTTAAAAAATAGGGATATATTGGGGAAGAGGAACAAGAAAAACAAATTAAATGGTAACAGAAATCATTTATATTAAAATAAATGTGGATATATTAGGGAGTAACAGTTATAAAGGAGTCCCAAGAGAAATTATTTGTGGTAGATTGTCACAAGCTAAACTTCCCCTGCAGATTAACCTATAAATCATTTTACCGTGCCTTTAAGAGTGGGCAACTTGGGAATTAGAGATGCCCTACTATGTATTCCAATCATAAATCTCCTACCAAATCAATTAATCCCACTAGGGTGCTAAATATTAATAATAGCTATCATTTATTGAGTGTTAATTTGTACCAGGCACTGTTCTAAGATATTTACAAGAATTATGTAATCTTGGGGCACCTGGGTGGCTCTGTCAGTTAAGCATCTGCCTACCACTCAGGTCATGCTCTCGGGGTCCTGGGATGGAGCCCCACATCAGGCTCCCTGCTCATCAGGGAGTCTGCTTCTCCCTCTCCCTCTGCCCCTACCGCCCCCCACACTCATACTCTCTCTCTCTCAAATAAATATATAAAATCTTTTTAAAAAATTATGTAATCTTGACATTCTATGAGGTAGGTCATAATTATAATCCCCATTTTATAGGTGAGGAAAATAAAGCATAAAGAAGTAAAGTAATTTACCCAAGGACACATGATTAAAATAGTGATAAAAGGAAGATCTCTAATGTAATAAATAATTTAAAGCATGATATATTCTGTAAGAATGTATATTTTAAAAGGTGAAAACAGGAATATCAAATGCTAAAAACCTTTAAGAGCCAAGAAATTGTAATTGTAGAATGGCAAACAGGAATGTTGAGATTTAACTATTAATAAAGTTAGTCCTTGGAAGAGTGAATTAGGATTACAAAATTAGTCATTGGAAGAGTGGATTAGGTTTGTAAAATCACATATGTAGAAGTACTTTTTGTGCAAGCACACACACACAAACACACACACACACACACACGCACACATACTACCTGACCACATTCGCATGATTTTATATCATAAAACAATGGCCTAAAAATATTTTTAAGACAATAATCTTATTACTCCTACCTTGACAGTAAGTTATAAGCTATTTACAAGTTACACATTCATAGACATACATCACTAATAATATATCCCCACAGAAATAAATTTGGAGAAGAGGGTATTTTGTATACATCTGCTTTAGATAAGATTATAGGTGATTCATGCTGGAGATACAATATATGATAGTTTAGTTATTGGGGTATTATAAGTCAAAAACAAAAAGAAAAGATTGCCAATGGAAAATATATATTTGATACCAAATAACAAAATAAATTAAATGAAACTAAATATGATTAAAAAGCAACAACTGAAGTCATTGAAGACCATATTAATTCAAAATAACATTGGTAAAATGTTTTTCTGAAAATACAACTGTTGGCAGCTGAAAATATTTAATATTAATTTACAAGTCCCAAATCATGTGTATCTCCATATTCTCTACTGCACTGCTTAATTTTATGAGCATCTAGTTTTAGCAAACCTTTATAAATTGCTTAGTAGTTTGCTAACAAACAACATCAAATATCAAAGTTCAAGGAACTGCCTTTACTTTTCTGTAACAACAAAGAAAGAACTTGACTTTTTGCTCAATTTGTAGCCTCTCAAAATGACCTTATAAGACCTAGCAACAGGCCTCCATATCTTCTTAAAGAATCACTGGCTACAACTATAGGCAGGCTCAGTGTGACATCCTCTCATACAACATTGCTTTTTCTAAAGGAACTCCATGGTAAGCCTATATTTTTCTAAGTCTCTTTCCACTTTCAAGAAAGTGAATAAATGAAAACTTGGCATGATACCTGTGCAAGACTGCATACCTTACCATAAACTGTCGGTCACAGTTTTCCCAGGCAATTTTCTTCAGTAGAGCAATGTATTACTCGGGTTTTCCAGAAACATTTCCAATAACAAGGAGTGCAGGGATTTTCTTTAAGTAAAACTTTTTTTCACTATTATCTATAAACATCCGTTTGTAAAAAAAGATTACTATTTAAAATAAAACTTAAAATATAAGCAATTTTATTAATCATTCTTAATTGGCCAGGTAAATTTTATAATGCAGTATCCTCTGAGAACATTTTCATGTAATGTCTTCCATTTATAATCCCACAAAAAATTACATTTGTAACTTGATGCCATAAAGTAAGTCATTTTACAATAAAATATATCCTTTCCTTAAATATTTCAATAATAAAATTAATAAAGGACCAATGAAAATACACATTCTACAAGTTCAGTGGTCATTGAAGACAGCTGTTCTACTGGTATTTTAGGTTAATCATATTCCTTCTCTAAACAATTGTAATTTCATTTTGCCTCCATTATACCAGGACTCTGTTATCATAATTCAATCAACAGACAAATACTAAATGCTATACTATGGAAAACAAATTAAACTATGAACTTGCCCTTCAGGAGGGAAGGCTAATACATTTACATGTATAGCTATAATACTAGATGGAAAGTGACAAAGGTGTTGTGAGAAGGATATAGATAAAGCCAAAGCAGAAATAAGAACACTGCTGGTACCAAGTTTACCGATCAATGAGAACGGCAGAACTCCAGCGCTAGGGGACTACTGCACATAGAATTCACGGCTTTTTTACCATGATTCTTTAGTCTTTTAAAGTTAATTTTTTTTTAACTGTCTTTTTGTCTTTTTATTTC
>NC_138375.1:96505668-96539667 GCF_054177405.1 Leptonychotes weddellii | reverse complement strand
CTGAGCAAAATAAGTCCATCAGAGAAAGACAAGTGTCATATGATCTCACTGATATGAGGAATTCTTAATCTCAGGAAACAAACTGAGGGTTGCTGGAGTGGTGGGGGGTGGGAGGGATGGAGGGCTGGGGAGGGTATGTGCTATGGTGAGCGGTGTGAATTGTGTAAGACTGATGAATCACAGACCTGTACCTCTGAAACAAATAATACATTATATGTTAAAAAAAAAAAAAGAAGATTGTAGGAAGGGAAAAACGAAGGGGGGGAATCAGAGGGGGAGACGAACCATGAGAGACTATGGACTCTGAGAAACAAACTGAGGGTTCTAGAGGGGAAGGGTACGGGGGGATGGGTTAGCCCCGTGATGGTATTAAAGAGGGCATGAACTGCATGGGGCACTGGGTGTTATACGCAAACAATGAATCATGGAACAGTACATCAGAAACTAATGATGTAATGTATGATGATTAACATAACATAATAAAATAAAATAAATAGATAAAAATTAGGTATTTACAAATAGTTTATCATATTATCAATAGATGCTTGGACCATGGGTGTATAAAATAAACAGTCTTTGATCTCACTGTATCAAAACTCTTAGAGTAATATGTAAATGATTATACATTTACCAGTGCTAAGTGAGCATAGCTGGAGGAGGTGGCATTTCCATTACAGTTGCATTTCAGATTAAAGCTCTCAGAACACCTTTCCACAAATGATCTATGACAATATATTTTGAAACATGGTAATGGATCAAGTAAACATTAATACTGCATCCATAAGGCACAAAATGGCTTACTTTTTAAATTTTTAAAATGTACTATATTTAAATTATTATGTCCAAATTATTACCATTTCAACATGTAAACCAATGTAAAAAATTAGTAATGAGATATTGTACCTACTTTTATTTGTAGTAATTCTTTAAAATCCAAACTGCTTTTTATACTTAAATTACAACTCTATTTAGGTGAGCCAATTTTCAAATGCTCAGTTACCAGATGTGGTCACTGGCTACCATACGGACAGCATAGGTATATATATTCCTAGAAATAGAATTCCTTAGAAAACATGTGCTTAAATTTTTTTGATTGTTGCCAATTGCCTTTTTGGGAAAAAAAAGACACTTAAAATTTTTTATTTTAACAATTACCATATACTAAAATTAACTTTTGGTGTACAGTTCTATGAATTTTAACACATACATAAATGTGTAACCATTTCTACAATCAAATAGTTCTATCACTCCAAAAAAACTCCCTCCTGCTATCCCTTTATACTCACGCCATGTCCCTAACCTTAACCCTTGGCGACCACTGATCTGCATACTATATGTTCATCTTTTCCAAAATGTCATATAAATGTAATTATACAGTACATAACCTTTGAGACTAGCATAATGTCTTTGAGTCTCATCCAAATTGCTCCATGAGTCAACAGCTCCTTCCTTTGGATTGCTGAGTAACATTGACCTGTTGAAGAATATTTAGGTTGTTTCCACTTTGGAGTGATTATGATTAAAACTTCTATAAACATTCATGTACAGGTTTTGGTATGAACACAAGTTTCATTTCCCTATGATAAAAACCCAAGAGCATGACTGAGTCATTGGTAAGTATATATTTAACTTTATAAGAAACTGCCAAACTGGGGCGCCTGGGTGGCTCAGTCGTTAAGCGTCTGCCTTCGGCTCAGGTCATGATCTCAGGGTCCTGGGATCGAGCCCCGCATCGGGCTCCCTGCTCCGCGGGAAGCCTGCTTCTCCCTCTCCCCCTCCCCCTGCTTGTGTTCCCTCTCTCGCTGTGTCTCTCTCTGTCAAATAAATAAATAAAATCTTAAAAAAAAAAAAAAAAAAAACTGCCAAACTGTTTTATAGAGTGGCCATACCATTTTCAACTCCTACCAGCAAGGTATGGGAGTTCCTGTGGCCTCCAAGCACTCGGTGTTGTCAGTTGTTTGTTTTTTAAATTTAGCCACTTTAATGGATGTGTATAAGTATTTTGTCATGATTTCAATTTGTATTTCCTTAAAGTTAGTGATGTTGAACATCTTTTCTTGTGTTTATTTGAAACTGGCCTATTTAGGGGAAAAAAGGTCATGTACACTCAAAAACCTCAAGTCAATTCTATAGGAGAAGAAAGTAAAACTTACAATGTCAATGAATTTATCAGCTGTTTCATGGTTTTGATTTAACCTGACTTCTTAACTATACCATTTGTCTTGTTCAATTGGCTCTACACTGGACCTAATTTGAATTATATCTGAGTCTCAGTCCCTTTTAAATTTGATTCCTCTGGATGGTTTTCTACTTTTTTTTTCAGCTGTCTTTCTCCCGATGATATTCACACCTACACTTTCTGAATGCTAGACCTGCATTTTCTCTTACCTAATGGATCTTTCAACCCTAATGTCCTACCATTACTCTCACGTTCTAAAGCCACTAACTCTATTTTCCCCATACCTTTTCCCACACATTCCCCATACCTGTAAATGCAAAAATCATGCTCATCCTACAAGTTGAAACTTGGTATTATTTTTGACTACTTTTCTTTGTTCTCACAGATAATAATCCAGAATTATCTTTGTGATGTCTCTGTTTCCCACTATCGAATTCTTCAGTATATTTATGCCATGTTTATTTATGCCTCTTAACTGGTCTCTCTGTACCTAGTCAATTCAGCCATTATCACTTATATCTTCTTAAAATATCATTATCTTATTCTAAAGTAAAAAACAAATGTGAAAGAGTAAAGGCAAGTTTACAACTTGAGTTCAACTAGAGATTTAAGATTAATCTACTTTTAGCTTTATATAGGGCAACTGAATAGATGAAGACAATGAAACTTAAATCTTAAAAACAAAAAATAGAATAAACTATTTTAAAAGTAAGGAAAGAGAGAATGTCAAAAATGGCCATGCAGACTTAAGAAAACAAAACAGAACTAAAAAAAATATATATATAATTTTTAAACAGTGAATGAGTTACTCAGTGAATGAGTTAAACTCAGCGAATGAGTTAAATGGCAGATAAATCAAAGCTAAAGAGAGAATCAGGAACGTGTAGATATGAAAAAATTACCCAGACTGTTGCACAGAATGACAAGTAGATGAAGATCAGGAAAAAAGATTAGGTGAACAGGGGGCTAAATGAGAAGTTTGGAAATACATCTAAAGAGACCCAGGAGAGAACAGAAAGAGTTGAAGAGAATATATATTTGCAAATCTAATCCTGAGAAACTTCCAGCACTGATGAAAGATATGAATCCACAAGATACAAAAGGCACATTCCATACTAAGGTTAAATACCTAGAAATACACTTCTTCAGAGAAATTCGAAACAGCAAAGATACAGAGAAGAACTTGAAAGCAGCTACAGAGATAGATCGATCACACTACAATGACAATCACACTGACCTCACACATTAATAGCAACAATGGGAACCAAAAGGGAATAAAATATTCTTTTCAAAATATTAAGAGAAAGGAACAATCAACCTACTATTGTGAACCCAGTGAAACTATCTTTGAAAATCTAGGGCAAAATAAAAGTATTTCCAGATCAACAATAAAGCTTACTACAAACGGACTTTCTCCAAAGACACTTCTAAAAATTGTACTTCAGAGAAAAGGAAAATTATCTCTAATATGCGAGGAAGTACAGAAGAATGAAATATGAGGAAAGAAATTGGTACATATGTAAATAAACAAAAAAAACTGTTGTCTATATAAAAGTTGCAGTGGTGAAGGTGGTGTTATAATGATGGTTGCATGGTGGTGGTAATATCTAGTTTGTGGAGTTACAAAGAACTGTAAATAAAATACAGAATAACAGTACCCTAAAAGTCCAGGAGTAGTGATACTGACATGTTTTAATGGGTTTTAATTTGTTTATGAAAGATTACTATTGATTACCTTTACTTTGTTAAGGTTGAAAAAATGCCAAGAGTAATCATTAAAAGAATAAAAATGAAATATTTAACTTTCAAATAAGTAGAAGACAGGCAAAAAAATACAAATAAGCAAACAGTTTAATTGGTACATTGTGGTGATGGTTGCACAACTCTGAATATACTAAAAAACACTAAATTATATACTTTAAATGGGTGAATGGTATAGTCTGTGGATTGTATCTAAATAAAATGGTTACCAAAAAACCCAATCCAAAGGAAATGGGATAACTATGTTTTGGTTTCCTCTATAAATGCACTGATACCTCAAACTGGGACAGATTATAATAACTGGCAAATATAACAGGCTTATAAAAAGCATAAAAATAATAGTAGGAAGAAGTTAATAGATGTGCAAATACATATTTGGTATGAAAACAAACACAAAGTTTAGAATAAGAGTAGATAGACAACCAAATTCAGCTAAATGCAGGTAAAAGTCAAAATGCCAGTATGACTCAGAACAATATTTGGAAAAAAAATTATAAATAGCTATACTTCTGGAAAAAAGGATAAGTTTTGAAAATAAAACATAACTAATCAAAATTCTAATTACAATTAAGATAATGCAGAAATGTTTACAACAAACTTTTCTTGCTATTAGAAATTATTTATGAAACGGATGCCTGGGTGGTTCAGTTGGTTAAACGTCTGCCTTCGGCTCAGGTCATGATCCCAGGGTCCTGGGATGGAGCCCCGCATTGGGGTCCCTGCTCCGCAGAAAGCCTGCTTCTTCCTCTGCCTGCCGCTCCCCCTGCTTGTGCTCTCTCTCTATCTTTCTCTCTCTGACAAATATATAAAATCTTTTAAAAAAAAAGAAATTATTTATGAAAAAGGAGAAGTAATATAACAGGGTCGCTTCAAAACTATAATTTGAGGGACATCTGGCTACCTCAGTCGAAAGAACATGGGACTCTTGAACTCAGGTTCTTGAATTCCAGTCCCACATTTGATGTAGAGATTTAAATAAATAAAATTTTAAAAGAAAAATAAAACATGATTTGAAATTAGTTTTGTTTCCTCTCTCCCCACTAGAAAAGTTCACTAAGTACACACAGAGAAAGTATTATTTTTAGTCACCTTTCACTTAATAAACATTTAGACCCACAAATATAATCATTATTCTTCTACAACTCTATGGAAAAGTAGAAGTACTTACACACCAAAGTAGGAAACCCAGAGCACATTTAAAGGACTTCAAGGAATTCTTGCCTGCTAAGCACCAAAATGATTCCTTTATTTATATGCTACACTCAAGTTGTGTAGATAATATGCTTACTTTTTTCTGAAAACTATTAAGCAACTTATTTTACATATATGAGTTTTCCTGAGGACACTGCTACACAATAAAGTACCTTGCTATCTATCAATCTTGATGTCTTCCTAGGGAGTTTACCTGTGAGAAGTTCAAAGGGCAAGCTCCATCCATATTCAACTGCATGTGTACAAAAAGTAGGAAATCAAAGCTTTCCTAGCTAGCCTAAGGATCACAGTCAAAATACTAAAGAAAAAAAAAATTGACGATGTGAGGAACTGCCATTGGAAGAAATAGGGTCAGTGGGAAAAAAGAAACAGAAAGTGAATATGAGATTAAAAATAAATTTACCATATACATAATATTATTTACCATCATAATACTGAATGACTAATAATAATGAACCAACCCTAAATAATAGGACAACATTAAAATTAAATCATTAAACTGGAGACATTTTTAAAAGTCAATAATACGAGGGCGCCTGGGTGGCTCAGTCGGTTAAACATCTGCCTTACAGCATCTTATAGTATCTTAAAGCATCTGCCTAATAGCAGCAATGTCCACAATAGCCAAACTATGGAAAGAGCCAAGATGTCCATCAACAGATGAATGGATAAAGAAGATGTGATACACACACACACACACACACACACACACACACACACAAATGGAATATTATGCAGCCATCAAAGGAAACGAAATCTTGCCATTTGCGGCAACGTGGATGGAACAGGAGGGTGTTGTGCTGGGCGGAATGAGTCGATCAGAGAAAGACATGTATCATGTGATCTCACTAATATGAGAAATTCTTAATCTCAGGAAACAAACTGAGGGTTGCTGGAGTGGAGGGGGGTGGGAGGGATGGGGTGGCTGGGTGATAGACATTGGAGAGGGTATGTGCTATGGTGAGCGCTGTGAATTGTGTAAGACTGATGAAAAAGCTTAGACTTTTATCTGTCTTATTGACTGTTATGTGGTCCCAATCACTTATATAGAGTAAATGCTTAATAAATGTTTGTTGAATGTCTCAATGAATGAATAAATGCAAACTTATTTTTTGGAGATGACAGCAATTTTTATACCCCTCAAAATTATTTTTAATAGTTTTCCTATTCCTTTTTCCAGCCTTTCCACTACAGTCTTATAAAGCTCTATATGAATGTTGTAGCCTTTGCTTTCTCAGCATCATTTAGCATCAGTAAAATGGAGAAACTATTTTTTGAAGGAACATTTGAAAACTTACTATACCATTTTAATTTTATCTTTCAGGCCCCCAAACCCATTTGGAAAGTTAAACTCAGAACTCCAGAGACATGGATGATAAGAAGGATCTCATAAATACTTCACATACCTTTGCAAGAACTATAATTCAACTTCTTCCCTTTTAATACTGTTTTTAAGTATGCATGTTTTGCTAATTTAGACGAGAGATAGGGCCAAAGGTGTGGGAGATCAGTAAATAAAAAAAAATAACCATGTAAAATGAGGAAACAGGAAATGCTTGAAAATTTTGGGAGAGCTGAACCTAGTATATATTAATTTCCCAATGTCAAGTTATTAATTTCTTGATACTAGCTTCCTAATTAGAACCTTTTTTGCTTTCTGTATAACAGGAAAAATATTTTAATTGCCATGTAGGGAAAACCTGAAACAATAAAAGCTAAAGAAAGAACAGGTTTAAAGGAAAGACTGAGAATTTAATTTTGGATATGTTAAGTTTGAGGGGCATGGAGGTGTCAGGCAACAAATACAGAGTTTAGGGGAGGGATCAGGGCTAGAAATGTTTATTTGTATATAAATGGTGCTTAAAACTATATGGATGTACTTAGCTGCATAGATGGCACTTAAAATGATGAAAATTAATGAGATCACTGAAAGTAAATGTAAGTTGAGAAGAGATTGTGTGAGAAGTGGGCAAAATATTCAAATGTCACTTTTTCTTACTTTAGAACGACTTTTCAGAATTATTTCTGTCAACATTTCCTTAACATTGGCCAATTATTAAGATATTGAGAATTTATGAAATGAGAAAGATATCATTTGTGGGGATGCTAGTTTTTGATGAATTTAGGGGGAGTAGAGTAGGAAGGATATAGCCAATTTAGTAAATACTCTCCCAAAATAATCCAGTGTGAAAATTTAACCAAAAAAGAGGAATAACATCTAATAAATGTCTCTAAATGAGTTTGCCCCTTACTTATTCTTCAAACCTTTTTTCTCTCCTTCTCCTTTACCCTTTTACCTCACTCATCAAGAACACCTCATCTCCCAACATTGGAGCTCTGATTTTTGTCTGGCATCCACTTCTTTGGGATAAGTTAAAAAGGAAAGTGAAATGTTAATTCAAATAGTTCTAAAAAGCCTTTCTGAACTGGAGAGAAAAGAGGCATTGAATTTTTTCCACCCATTTTCCACTGCTTTGCATATATTAGCACTTAATCACACACACACACACACACACACACACACACAATCTATCCTCTACATCCTTGCCATGGACATTTTTCAAATCTGATCATGTCAGTTTTCCACTTGAATTTTTCCAATCTCATCCTTTATGTAAAGAAAATAAAAGTTAAATTTCCTCTTTTTTTCTAGTTTTGTTGATTTTTTAAACACAAAAGAAGTAATGCTTTATGCATTATTCTGTAATTTTGTTTGCCTGCTTTACTTTATTTCTTGAAGAATTCTCCATGTCCATATATTCTTGATTAGCATTGCATAATATGGACATATTTACCTGTGTACAAAGAGGATTCCATTGTTTTTACTAACTAAAAAACAAACAAAATAAATTATTTAAATACTCACAAATAGGGGAAATGGTTATTTCTATACTGTGGTGCTAAACTTATAAGGATGCACATAAAATGGTCTGGCCCCTGCAACTTCCCTATATTATTACATATCATTCTCCCTTTAGATCACTACATTTCCCTTCTTTTCCTCAAACCTGACCAACTCATTATTTGACTTATTCACCACTGAATACCTAGCAGCTAACAGCACAATGACATTTTTTCTCTACAGTGACCTATTTTTATCAATTCAAAAACGTAGGTTGAATGAATGAATCAGTGAATGAATTTCTACCTGTCTAACGTCACTTCATATAATTCCTCACCCACACCTTCCATCCTAAAAATACTGAGCTTTTAGTTCTCCAAATGAGGCCATTTTCTTACTCACATTTTCCATATCACTGCACATGCAGTGTCTCTTTCTTGACAGGCACCGATCATTTATCCAAATTCCTACAGAACTTTCAAGTCCCTAAATGAAGTTATGCTTAGACTCTCCTCCATGTAAAATTAGTGCCGCTTCTATGATTCCACCATACTTTGCCTTCTCCAAACCTGATTTGTGCTAAACATTTGGTTAATAATAGTTCCAAATTTTTACTATGCCTCTCTACCAGGTACCTAGCACTGTACCCAGTACTCACACACATTATGTCATCAACACCACACCATCCTACAAGTCCAGAGTGCTTTGGTATTCAGCCCTAAGCTCACCAAGGAACAGATGTAATGTCAGGGGTGGGATTCAAGGTCTGTGTGACTCCAAAGCCCACTTTCCATTATGCAACAATATCTATTCAGTAAGTACTTGAATAATATACTCCTCAGAGTGACAACCTGATTTTGCATAAAGTTAAATGTCCATATTTAGTTTCTATATAAATGCAATCGAGGAATGCAATCAAGTCAAATACAAGTACATTATATATTTCTTCAAAAGAGATAGACAAATAGCTAATAAGCACATGAAACAGTGCTCAACATAGCCTTCAAGAAAATCCAAGGCAAACATCACAATAAGCTGCCACCTCATACTCACTAGAAATACTGTGACCAAAAAGACAGACAATAAAAAATGTTGGCCAGGGTGTGGAGAAATTTGAACACTTATTCTGGTGGGAATATAAATAGTGTAGCCACTTTGGAAAATAGTCCGACAGTTCCTCAAAAGGTTAATACAGACTCACCATATGACCCAGCAATTCCCCCTAGGTATATACTCAAAGAGAAATTAAAACACACATCCACATAAAACCTTGTACATGAATCTTCACAGCAACATTATTCATAATAGCCAAAAAGAAGAAACAACCCAAATGCCCATCAAGGATGAAATAATAAATAAAATGTGGTATACCCATCAAATAAAATATTATTCGGCCATAAAAAGGAATGAGGTACTGATACATGCTACAACATTGATGAACTCTGAAAACATTCTGAGTCAAAGAAGCCAATTACGCTATGATTCCACGTTTGTGAAATATCCAAAACAGGCAAATCTATACAGCAAGTAGGTTAGAGGTTTCCTAGGACTAGGGGAAGTGGAGGGTGACTGCTAATAAGAACAAGTTTCATTTTGGGGTGACAGAAGTATTCTAAGATAGATAGTGGTGATGGTTGTATAATTCTGTAAATATACTAAAAACAACTGAATTCTTCATGTTAAGTAGGTGAACTGCATGGTGTGTGAATTATATGTCAATAAAGTGTTACAGGGGAAAAAAAAAGAAATTGATAGACCTGGATCTACCTTTGATTTTATTCATTTGTGACATGGGAGAAAAAAGTACATTACAGGGGCACATGGGTGGCTCAGTCGGTTAAGCATCTGCCTTCGGCTCAGGTCATGATCCTGGGGTCTGGGGATCCAGCCCTGCGTTGGGCTATCTGCTCAGCGGGGAGTTTGCTTCTCCCTCTCCCTCTGCCTCCCCATCTCCTGCTCTCTCGCTCACTCTCTGTCTTTCAAATAAATGAATAAAATCTTTTTTTAAAAAGTACATTACAATGAGCCACTAATTAAAGGTGGAAGCAAATGACAAGGCAAGTTCCTAATACATAAATGTACAAATTACCTTTCTAAATCCATTGTTATTTATTAGTAAAATTTTTAAAATACTAAAATGACATTAATTTGGGTCCAATAATAATTACTAACTTACTGATAACCAACACTAGTCACTATAATGTATGAAGCATTATAAAGCTAAGCACTGTGTTAGGCAAATTGGAGTAAACTCAAACTCTCCCTACACTGCTTTAGAGTGTGTAAATTGGTAAAACCATATTGTAAGAGCATTTAGCCAGTACTTAATAGAGTTGAAATTGCTAACTCCTTACGACCCAGCTATTCTACTACTATGCATTTACCCTAGGGAACTCAAAATTAAATATAAATTAATTTAAAATATAAAATACAAAGTAAAAACATATTTTATATTGGGGAGCTTGGGTGGTGCAGTCGGTTAAGGATCTGACTCTTGGTTTCATTATCTCAGGGTCATGAGATGGAGCCTTGGGTTAGGCTCCGTGCTCAGCATGGAGTCTGCTTACAGTTTCTCTCTCCCTCTCCCTTTGCCCCTCCCCACCACACTTCCTCTCTCTAAAATAAACACATCTTTTAAAAATATGTTTAAAAATACATTTTATATTTTATTTACATATATTTTAATATTTTATATAACTATAACCTTTCGGTATATATGCTGATGCAGCAAAAGCACAAAAACATGGATGTGAAGGATCCATACAAACTTCAGTATTTTGAAGATAGTAGTTGTCTCAGGTGAAGAAAAGAGGGAATAGAAATGGAGTGCAGAAAAGCTTCCAACTTTATGAGCAACCCTTATTTTTTCAAAGGATTCTAAGAAATATTGTAAAATGTTTACATTTGCTAAATCAACATGAGTATCCATTATATTATTTTCTGTATTTTCTTTCAGTTTGGGCATATTTTAATTTAGCCAATAATATTACACCAATATTAATGTCCAGTTTTGAAAACTGTATTACTGATATATAAGATGTTAACTAACAGTAGGAGAAGCAAGGCGAAGGTCCTAAGAGAACTCATTGTGCTTTTTTTGTAATTCTAAAATTAGTACAAAAGATTAAAAATTTTTAAATAAAAAAATAAAGTATAAAAAAACAATAAAAACATATGTACATGTAGGGGCACCTGGCTGGCTCAGTCGGTAGAGTGTCCCACTCTTGATCTCAGAGCTGTGAGTTTGAGCCCCACGATGGGTGTAGAGCTTACTTAAAAAAATAAAAAATCCTTAAAAAAATGTACATACTTATAGACATGAAATAGTGATGATAATCCTTATTACTATTACTTTGAGAAACCAATATTATTTAATATATTTTGAAGATTTTTTTAAAAGCCCAATTAAGGGATGAAAGGTCAACAATTTATGTCTTTTTTTTTTTTTAAAGATTTTATTTATTTATTTGACAGAGAGATAGAGAGAGAGAACAAGTAGGCAGAGAGGCAGGCAGAGGGAGAGGGAGAAGCAGGCTACCCGCCGAGCAGGGAGCCCAATGCGGGGCTCGATCCCAGGACCCTGGGATCATGACCTGAGCCGAAGGCAGCTGCTTAACCAACTGAGCCACCCAGGCGCCCCCAATTTATGTCTTATTAAATTTGCTCCCTCCTCAGCAAATTGTGACATTATTTCAATGTGCATCTTATTTTATCTTAGCATGGAATCCCCAAGTTGGAAGAAATCTTGAGAGAAAAATGTCAGTGCTCCAACTTAAGGAAAGCTTTCATTCAAATCATTTCAGAAAGATAGCTGTTTTCCCTTGTTTAAAAATCCTTCAGAATGGAAATAGCATTTCCTTTATTAACAATGTATTTCAAATCTGCCAGTCAAGAAAGTATTTATTTACCTGTTTATTGTCTATTTCCATACATTAGAAAGTAAGCTCCATGAAAACAGGGAATTTGTCTACCTCACCCCAGATCCCAGCATCTAAGATAATGCCTTGCACATACTAGAAATCCAGTAACTTTTTAAGAAAGAAAGACAATATATGATTATTACATATAAGATCTTATTTTTCTTGTTGCTTAATATATTTCATTATGCCTTTATCCCTTGTTTGTATGTTAAGTAAGTACATGTGAAGGTTTTAATTGTCCAATTTTTAGTAACAGCCTATCTTAAATAATTCATTTAGTCTCTTTCTCTTACAGTTAAAATAAAACATGTGCTTTAATACTAAACTCAAAGATACACCTGTTATTAAAGTAAGGCTTCTTTGCAAATATGGTTATAGTTAGCAGAAAACATTCCACTTAATATAATACTCTTGTTAATTAGCTGCAAATCACCTGCTGGTTGACATTTGCCATGTAAAATACAGCCTTTTAGTCTCATATTTTTACTTATGTACTGGTTTATGTGAACTCTTTCAATTCCCACCGAGATTACCTGATGTACAAAAAATTCTTATATTTAAATAATATTAATGTTAAGAATTAAAGCCACCCCCCAAAATCACCTAGGGAATGTAAAGTTAAGAAAAATATTCATTACTTCATGGGACGCCTGGGTGGCTCAGTCATTAGGCATCTGCCTTCGGCTGGGGTCATGATCTCAGGGTCCTGGGATCGAGCCCCACATCCAGCTCCCTGCTTGGCGGGAAGCCTGCTTCTCCCTCTCCCACTCCCCACTGCTTGTGTTCCTGCTCTCGCTCTCTCTCTCTGTCCAATAAATAAATAAAATCTTTTAAAAAAAAAGAAAAATATTCATTACTTTTTGATTCTGACTCAAACATTTCTGAAAATAAGTCAAACCAACTAAGAAAACATTATAGAAGTAAAAGAGGCAAGATACAAGAAATCACTAAAATTTAATTAACAATATTTTAATTTTAATAGATTTGTACAGAATTAACATAACTGAAACAATTTTGAGTTTGTGTGTTTGTTGTTCTTGTTTTAACAGGTTAGACCTTATTAAAGTTCATATAGTCATTTTATCAGTAATTTATAAAATTTACAAAAAACATTTGTGGGAATATATCAAGTTAGATGTGGGAATATATCAATTAATTACTGGCAGGGTGACAAAACAGAAAGCAGAAAGTTGCAGTCTTACCGACTGGAGGAAAGCACAGACTGCTGCAGACGAATGGGAGTATTGCTTAAAAAAACAGGGTGAAATCCCCCAAAGTGGAAAGCCACAGATGCATATATTATTTATATATATATATATATATATATATATATATATGAGTCTTTATTTAGAGAAAGAAAGGGAGAGAGAGTGAAATGTAAACATTTCCTGCTTAACAAATTTAGAAGAAATGAGAGTTAGAATATCATCAGTGGATGACAAAAGTAGACAGTAAAAGTTTTGTGAGAGACAGGATATTTACAGGGCTTCAAAGTAAGTCTTCAAAACCTGCGTATTAATTTAAAAAGGGAAAAACAGGTGTGCCTGGCTGGCTCAGTTGTAAAGCATGTGACTCTTGATCTTGGGGTCATGAGTTGGAGCCCCATGTAGGGCATAGAGCTTAACTAAAATTAAATAAATAGGGAAAAATACAAAGGAGGGGCGCCTGGCTGGTTCAGTCAGTAGAGCATGCAATTCCTGGTCTCAAGGTTGTGAGTTTGAGCCCCAGGTTGGTGTAGAGATTACTTAAAAATAAAATTAATTAATTAATTAAAAAAAGAAAAATACAAAGGAGAAACATGGTGAACATCACCTTAACCAAGTGATCAAAATTCGTATCTCCATACTTGAAAAAATCAATATCATGTGCATCCTGAATGCTATACTTAAAAAAAAACAAAATATTACTCAGTGTTATTCCTGAAAAGTATGTATAAATTGAATTTAATTCTGAATAAACATCAGAAAATGCAAATTACGGTACATTTCATGAAAAATACATGTACTCTTTAAAAATGTCAAAGTCAAGATAAAAGAAATTGAGAACTAATTCGGATTAAAAGAGAATCTTGAAGAAGACAAGAGAAATAAATGCAACGTATGACACTAGATTAGATACTGGCCTGAGGGGGAAAATACTTACAAAGAATATTAGGACAATTGATAAAATTTAAATATGAAATGCAGATTGTTAAATAATAGTACTGTATCAATGTTAAATGCCTTGATTTTGACAACTGTACTATGGTTATGTGAGACAATGTGTTTGTTCTTAGAATATACAAACTGAAACATTTAGGGGTAAAGGAGAGGGATATCCCCAGATACTTTCAGAGGGGACACAGAAATTTTAAAATGTTTGCCTGGGGACTTCCATTTCCAGTCAAGACGGAGTAATAGGGACCAAATTTACCCTGAGGCTGCCTGAAACCATTTTAAAAATGAACAAAGTACATAAAATATCATTTTGCAATACACTAGACATCAGGAAATGAAGGACAGTGATCCCTGAGAAACAGCAATCAAATTAAGCTCTAGCATTATCCCAGCTTATCACCTTGAAAATTTCCAGGCCCTGGTACAGAGTAGGGAAAGCCAGGAGAGCCCAATGGACTGTTAATGTTGAAGAGACAGAGCAGGAAATATGGGAGATCATGCTAGCTAGAATTTATAGGACCAGCTATAGGAGAAGAGAAAGTTACACAAAGAGCAAATTTTGGAAATTTCCAGAAGGAAATTCTTGACAATTCTAATCAGCACATGGGTGTGAGGGAAGAACCCAAGGCCAGGGAAAGAATTACCCAAAATGATTAGAGATGACATAACCCATCACTCATATAACATGGGATAAAGGGACTATTCCCACCCAGCGCAACTAGAAAACCCCAAGATTCACAAGGTCTTGTATAACAGTGTTCAGAAGGGACTTACCTCAGTACTGGGGAATAATTAGCCCTACACTGAACATTTCTCCCATCCCGCATAACAAATCTTAAAAGCAAGACACAAAAGAATCAAGATCCAAGGAACCTAATGCATTCTGAAAATTAGAATTTTTTAAAAATTTATTTGTCAGAGAGAGAGAGATAGCACAAGAATGGGGAATGGCAGGCATAGGGAGAAACAGGCTCCCCACAGAGCAAGGAGCCCAATGCGGGGCTCTATCCCAGGACCCTGGGATTATGACCTGGGCTGAAGTCAGAGGCTTAACAGACTGAGACACCCAGATGTCCCCAGAAATTAGAATATTTATTACAAATAAATCCAGTACCCCAAAAGGTATAATAACACGATGTCTGTTATCCAATCAAAGATTGCCAGGTATGCAAAGAAGCAGGAAAACACAACACATAATAAAGAGATTTATTAGTCAATTGAAACTGATTCAGAACTGACAGAGATACTAAAATTAGCAGACAAGATTTTTAAAATAGTTTTTATACTTTCCAAAGCTTTATATTTTCCCAAGTTGTTATAACTTGGGAGTTATAGTGATATTTAAAAGATTAAACAACTGCAAAGCACTTAAGAATTTGGCACGTAATAAACAATTGCATAAATACATCCATAAAACCAATATAGATACTAAACTTACTATTCCTTAAAGTTAAGTATTTATTAGAATAGACCCTTCTTTAAGTATTTAATGATACCTATTACAAATAAACCTCAGTTTTAGTCAAGGTGTATAAATAAAGATAGTTCATTAAATTGCATGTATTTAGTCAACCCTGGGCAGTGAGAAAAAAGTATCTTCTTATTTCCATTTTTAAAAGTTTAAGAAGCAAACATAGGTAATGCCTAGGATGACCATAATCCTGATATACCTGATCCTAATTTGGGCCTATTGTCTAGGCATACCTGCCAATGGTACCCTCTCTCACTCTTAAAAGTGTCCCAGATTGCACAGGAAATGAAGGTTGCACAAGTCTGTCATAATCCTTGATTGGAATGGAAACTGAATCTAGATAAACACACTTGAGTAAGGAATCAACAAACCAGGGATGAAGTGAACGGAAACTAGAAAACTAAGAATGAAAGAACAAGAGTGATAAGAGAAAAATAAATGCTTCAAAATGCCCAAATAAGAAAATCAATACATCCTCAAACTGAATTCAAGATTCCACTGCTGCCGATAAACTTGTATATATTTTTTTAAGATTTTATTTATTTATTTATTTGAGAGAGAGCAAGAGAGAGAGAGAGAGTGAGAAATAGCATGAGAGGGGAGAGGGTCAGAGGGGGAAGCAGGCTGCCCACTAAGCCGGGAGCCCGATGTGGGACTCGATCCCAGGACTCCGGGATCATGACCCGAGCTGAAGGCAGTCACCTAACCAACTCAGCCACCCAGGCACCCCCAAACTTGTATACTCTTAAAAGCTTAGTGAAAGTTCATAAAAAATTTATCTGGCATTTCCTTAAGGATAAAAAAGAAAGCCACAAATGAATACCAAATAAATGGTAATGTACCACATTTAATTTCCTTTTCCTATCTGTTTTAATATATAATCATGAAGATAATTCATAATTCCAATAGATACATCCTTTAAAAATTAAGAAAACTTGCTTAAATCCACACACAATAGGCCAAGTTTTAGCAAGAAACTATTTTTTATAGCTATTTTCAATCTCCCAACTGAAAACATTAGTTGACTTTGGAAATTCTAATCCCTTTAAAATCCAGCAGCAACAAAGCAAATAGTCATGATCCCTTAAGAGGATAAATATGTTCTTTTTAATTAAAGACTAAAATATGTGACTTGGTGTGCAATTTTTGCGTATGTATTATGAGATGTACTTATATGTCCTATGCATTTCATTATTGAAAAACTGAAAAGGAATTATGATTATTAAAGAATAGTCTATTAGTAGAGGCATTCTTAAAAGATCTGGATCTTGAATTTTCAAGAATGTAGTCAAGTAAAAGGAATGAAGTCCTGATATGTGCCACAATGTAGATGAACCTAAAACACTATGCAAAGTAAAAGCCAGTCACAAAAGACTACCTATTTTATGATTCCATTCATACAAAAAGTCCTGACTAGGCAAAGCTATAGAGACTAAAAGTAGATTAGCCATTGCCTCAGTCTGGGGCTGGGATGGGAAGGATACGAGACTAGGAGATGACTTCTTATAGGAATGATGGAAATGTCCTAAAATTAATATGGTGATGGTTGCACAACTCTGCAAATATACTAAAAGCCACAGAGTTGTACATTTAAATGGGCAAACTGTATGGTCTATGAATTATATCTCAATAAATCTATAACCAAAAAGAATTTAGGTTATAATTCCTGTCTGAAATATATATTGCTATATACTAGTATCTTAAAGATAGAAAACATGATTCTAATATTTGATAGGAGAGAAATCCAGGAAATTAATGCATTAGTCTGTTCATGCTAATTGCTCAACACTGATGCAAGAATACTCTGTCACTAAATGCCTACTGATTTTCATACTATAAAAAGATTTCTTGAATGCTTTTGCCACAAAATAAATTTAGAAATTGTCTTGACTTGGGGCACCTGAGTGGCTCAGTTGGTTGGGTATCTGCCTTCAGCTCGGGTCATGGTCCCAAGGTTTTGGGATTGAGCCCCGCATCGGGCTCCCTGCTCAGCGGGGAGCCTGCTTCTCCCTCTCCCCCCCTGCTCCCGCTCTCTCTCACTATCTCTCTCTCTCAAATAAATAAATAAAATCTTGGGCGCCTGGGTGGCTCAGTCATTAAGTGTCTGCCTTCGGCTCAGGTCATGATCCCAGGGTCCTGGGATCGAGCCCCGCATCGGGCTCCCTGCTCCGCGGGAAGCCTGCTTCTCCCTCTCCCACTCCCCCTGCTTGTGTTCCCTCTCTCACTGTCTCTCTCTCTGTCAAATAAATAAATAAAATCTTTTAAATAAATAAATAAATAAATAAATAAATAAAATCTTAAAGATATTTAAAAAAAAGAAAAAAGAAATTGTCTTGACTTTAAATTTGGTGAATACTTCCTAACTTCATGTGGGAATATAAATAATTTTTAAATCTGTCAAATTGTAGATATGTATTTCTAAGTACCCATTAATTTACAGTTTCTCAATACAAAGTTTAATTAGAATAATATGAAAGTTTTGTAACATGCGTAACTTTTTTTTAAAAGATTTTATTTATTTATTTGACAGAGAGAGAGGGAGAGAGCACAAGCAGGGGCAATAGCAGGCAGAGGGAGAAGGAGAAGCAAACTCCCTGCTGAACAGAGAGCCAGACATGGGGCTCGATGCCTTCCCCGAGAAGGCAAATGCTTAACCAACTGAGCCACTCAGGTGCCCCAACGTGTGTAACTTTTTAAGTGTATATATACAGTTCTATTTTATCTTCTTAAATTCTGTTTATTAGAGTTTTGAATACAAAATATTAATCAGTTCTTGACCTACTTATATAGTGTCATATTACCAAATGTCCCCACATATCAGACATCAGTACTACCAACACTCATGTGGGTACTTGCAAGCTGGACCCTGCTTCAAGAGAAATCCCCTCCATCATGACATCCCCCATGAAAGTAAAAGAGATCGGGTGGTCCCCAACTGCCTTTACTGCTGGTGCAGACAAATGCAGCCTTGACCATTGAGGAACTCTGAAATCTTCACTAAGGCTAATCTCAGCTGACAAAGGTGAATAGAGACTACATTAATGGAACTTTTCCAGAGCTAGAAACACCATACTCAACCCAGCCAGCACTCTTATGTCCACAGATGAAGACCTTTCTCTACCAAAACCATTCCATAAAATCTGGAAGGGGTGACTATTTCATCAAATGCACAGACATCAACACAAAGTTACAGAAAGATGAAAAATCAAGAAAACATGACACCACCAAAGGAATACAATGATTTTCCAGTAACTGAGTGCAAAGAATGGAAATCTACAAATTGACAGACAAATAATTCAAAATAATTGTTCCTAAAAAGTTCGGCAAGCTACAAAAGAACCCAGATCCACAACTCAATGATATCAGGAAAAGAATATGTGAATAAAATAATAAATTCAAAAGGGAGATCAAAATTATATAAAAGAACCATTAGAAATTCTGAAGCTGAAGAATAAAATGAATGAAATTAAAAAATGCAATAGAGAACAACAACAGACATACCAAGCAAAAGAAAGAAACCATGAACTTGGAAACAAATCATTTGATACTACCCACTAAAAGAAAAAACAAACAAAACAATGAAGAAAGCCTACCTAAATTATGGAACATCACCAAATGAAGTAATATTAGCATCATGGGAGTCCAAGAAGAAGAGAGAGAGAAAGGGGCAAAAAGCTTATTTAAGGAAATAATGGTTGAGAACTTTCAAAATCTGGGGAGATATATGAACATCTAGGCACACTAAGTCATCACATTGTACACTTAAAGTATATACAACTTTGTCAATTATACTTCAATGTTTAAAAAAAGATTTGATAAAGCTAGCTGGTATATAACAGATGTTCATTATATACACATACACAAACACTTATGTATAAAAATAAATGTATATAAAAATTAAAATATATGTGTGTATATAAATAGTTTTTAATATACTCTTTGGTGTTAATGCAGTAGTTTTTATACCAGACAAAATAAAATTTAAAAATTTTTTTTAATTAATTAACTTTTTTTTTAGAGACAGAGTGTATGGAGTGTACGAGTGGACCAGGGCAGAGGGAGAAGGAGAGAGACTCTTAAGCAGACTCCTCATTCAGCGTGGAGCCCCACACGGGGCTCAATCTCACGACCCTGAGATCATGATCAGAGCCAAAATCAAGTCAGATGCTCAACTGACTAAGCCACCCAGGCGCCCCCAGAATTTTAAATTTTTTATACTGCTTATTTATTTCTGTCTAGTCACAGTGATCTCATAGCTTTGTAGAGCACAGTTTGCTTTAAATTTATATCAATATAAAAAAATAAAATATTATTTGCTAAGAGGAGATAGTATTTTAAGTTTTTATACTTTCATTTTTTCAAAAGCAACTATTATTACCTAAGTAACTACAGTTCCAAATGGTTTTCTGCTTAAAACATTTAAATCCCTGAGATAAAATTTGGCCTAGTGGAGATAAACATATCCATCAATTTTTCTCTGGAATTCTCAGTAAACACATTATACATTCTCCCTAGTGAGCTGACATTTCAAGCATGAACTTACCTATAAATGGTGAAGTCATAATCCTGAATATGTTAATGAGTGAGTTACATGAAGCAATGAAAAGCGTTAATATATGAGCATCTATAAAAATTCTTTGAATTTTTACTAAAAGTAGCAGTATGATTTAAAGATATATTCAATTTCACAAATTAAAAGTATATAAGGAAGAATCAAGATGGTAAACCACCCAACAAAAACTCTAAATATTAGAGATGACATTCATCAGATTTAGATGTCACTCCATGGCCTTAATAATTCAAAGACGATTAGACTTTTAAATAAGTAGACGTTTAAATAAGCTCAAAGTTACTTTGAGACTATAACAATTCAAAAAGGCACTCTATGCTGCCCCAAAGAGATACTTTTCTAGCCTCCACTATATAACTAATTGAAAATGGTATGATATATGAACTCTTCAAAGTACTGTCCTATTAAATCCTGAGATCATTTCTAGTACTAGTCCGACCATTAGGAGACAAGTTTAAAAAGAAAATTTTATGTTCAAACCTCAGGCATCAAAAAGGCACTCAAAATAGCTTATAGAAACAAGGAAGGACTCTGCAGAGGATCAGAAAAATATCTGGGCCAATTCAGAGGAACAAGACAGCTGAATATTGTAGCCAGTGCAAAGAAAAGATGGCTAACTGCCCAGATATATTTCACGACTCAAATACTTATAAACGCGCACTGTTGGTATAGCTATTGTCATTTGATGCAAAAGCTAAAAATTGAATGCACATACAATAACAAAAATATAAAGCACCAAGAGCCCAGTGGGCATTGCCTTTTTGGGGAGAGTTGGACTTTATAAATATAAACACAGAAGCCAATGTAAATTATCTGTGATCATTTTGCTAACCATATATAAAAAACATTCTCCTGTAGTAATTTCATTGACACTAATCATATCCATATATATATTTTTATACAAAGGTTTCTATATTTGCACAATTCTCAGTGTATTTTTAACTCCTCAAATATATTTGGGAATCATTCCAGACCACAAGACTCTGAGGAATTGCAGAATTTATCAGACTGACATGTCAACACATATGAATACAGAACCCATACAATGTTGTTTTTATTTGCAAGTATGTCATAAACAAACTTTTCTAGCTTACAGTGCCAGGTAGATGAAGTCAATTAAAGTAATTATAACTGAAAAAATAAATAAATAAACCGAGAAGCTTTAACTCTACAACTTAGTTAACAGGAACATTTTTTAAAAAGCTAAATTCACATTATCTTCCAGGATCTCAAGATTATGATGCCACGTAACTTTACATTCCCGCCATGTAGTTTAATGTAGAGTCAATGGGCACACCATTGTTAAGTACTATCTTGCAAATTAAAAGAAATAATCAAGACAACAAAGGCTATTTCATTTCACCAAGATAGAATAATGCTTCCATTTTGCTTATTGTTTTTTTTCATTTTTAAATACAAGTTCATCTTAAAATGATTTAAGCATGCTTCTAACCAGTCATAATTAAGGTATAAAAAAACTAAGACAGTAGTCTAAGATAGCACAGTCATAGAAGACAGGATCATCAGGGTTTGAGACCTGCACTTTCACTTGCTTGAGCGATTTAAGTATTTTAAACTAGTTTCCTCACTTTTTAGATGGGAAAAGTAATAATGGTATCTACTTCACAGAATTCTTGTTGGAGAGTAAGGAATAAAAGGATCTGAACAAGTTATGTAAAACCGGAAAGAAATACATGAACTAATTGCATTATCATCAAATAATAATTTTACCCTGAGAAGCAAGCTACTCAACATATAATGTAATAAATGTGCTTCTTTATATTTATACCTTAATTAAAACATTTTTAATTAAATAAACATTCATCTAAGTAAATTGTGTAACTATTGATGTCCTCCCTTTTAACAATTTGGAGGTAAGAATAATTAATGTATTTTATAACCAAGAGTGATGACTCAATTATAATCCCATACTTTTTAATCTTTGTTTTATTATGTATTTTGTTCAATTAACAAAACATACATGTGCTTCCAATTAAACCTTATGAATAGATATTAGTTGAAGGAAAGATGTTTATTACATTTCTAAGTCAACTCTAAATATGTTCTTTTTTCTTACTCGGTTCATTTGATGCAAACACAATAATAGTGTAATATATTCCTTCTCACTGGTGATTAACAAATTACCATTTGCTTTCAATATATTCATTACCTGAATGAGACTTTAGATAGAACAAAATATAGTTAAAATATTAAACACAACAATCAAAGATAAAATATTTGCAACAAACCATACCTAGTAATAAGAACAGCATTATCGTGGTGGGCAATCCCATTTTCTGGAATGGTGTTTCCATCACTTTGGTGAGAGAGAATGGATTTCTGCCATTTACAGAAGCTATCGAGGGACTTGTCTGCATGGTGGTTTATCTCCAAGTTTGGCTGCAATACAACATGCATACCAGAAATGTTCCAAACAAATTACTAAGGTCAGTTGTTAAAACTTTTGAAGAACTAAAGTGGGACTATAATTAGAAGCAGTGGTTTCTAGGAATAATCTCTTGCCAATTTTTATCTCTGTAATATCTGACCTAGAGTTAATTTAGTGTACTACTGAATATTCTTTCCAGTTCCAGCTTTAATGATCATGTGAATATATGTGATTCTCAGCAACCAAAACCACTATTATTAGATCTGCCAAACAAATGCTCATCTTTATACTGAAACATATAGCTAATATACATATATAGAGCCTTAACATGAATAGGAGGTATATTCTTATAAAGTACTTAAAATTTGCTTAAAATATTAAATACTTAGTGGTGAAAATCATATTCAACTAGAACTTCCTAAAAGGATCAATAATAAAATACTTTATTTTATAATACATAATTCTACAGCCTGTCTGTTAAGGGTTTTAGTTTTCTAAACTAACTCATTCTTACCTGATCTTCTGTAAGAACAATTAAGCGGGCCACTATAATATTCACAACGTTTCCTAGGCTGGAATCACGGTAAAGTTTGGCAACCTGACCTCCAGAAAATAAGAAAAGACACAAAGTCAGACAAAAATCATAGGCTGACTGTTTAATATTTTTTTAAAGAATGGTAAAACAATTTTTCATAAATTAAACCACTTTGTATATAAAAAGATATTATTTTATCTCATATCACTTAGAATTCTACCCTCAAGATGCCTCCATAAAAGATTTTTATACAAATCTACCTCAAGAAATATTTTCTCCTAAAACTGAGCTACAACATAGTAATTAAGAGGGTGAGCCGATGTTTCAAGTTAAAGAAAACCTTTTAAACAAGATTTAATACGACCCATTCAAAAAGTCATATTACCTAAAATGAACAGTAAGGTCACCTTTAAATTTATTTCCTATGGAACTGAAACATTAATATATTAATTCTTTCTCATTTTAGATGAGTAAATTCTTAAAATCATTAATTCACACTAAAAATCCATGACCTTAGTCAAAACCACAAATTATTAAGTTAAAATGTTATAGAGAGGCATCAAACTTACAATATTCATCACACTCAAAATGTAATGTTCAATGTCTTTGCGGCCATGGTAGCCCACCATCATTTTGTCTGCCACTACCAGTGTCTCCACAAACCGCTCGATGCTTACTGATCTCTTCTGTCTGTGGCGGATATGCGTGCCATTAATTGGTAGTGAAGAAGGAAAAGCAGACGTGTCATTCAGCCACCACGGTTTGCCACTTCTTATGAGGTCTACAATAAAAATAATTAACTAGTTCAGATAAGTTCACCAATTAAGCTTACTTATTTTTAAATCTTTCATATAGACATGCTCCTCATAAATTGCCTAAAGTATTAAGATTTTTCAGTGAAGAGAGGGGAGGAGGAAATGTAGTAGTAAGGAAATTAAACTCTCTAAAGTATTCAAAATAGTCATTTTATCTGAGACAAATTAAACATTAATAACATTCAGCTACTCATAACAAAAAATAAGCCTAACGAATTATTTAATGAAAAAATATACATATATTTTAAAGATTTTATTTATTTGACCGAGACAGAGATAGCAAGAGCAGGAACACAAGCAGGGGGGAGTGGGAGAGGGAGAAGCAGGCTTCCCGCCGAGCAGGGAGCCCAATGTGGGACTCGATCCCAGGACCCCGGGATCATGACCTGAGCCGAAGGCAGACGCTTAACGACTGAGCCACCCAGGCGCCCAAAATATTTTTTAAATAATCATTTCATATTACTCCAATGACCAATTATGTCATAATATTTTTAAATATAGAATATGTACTTCATAAAGCTTTTTTAAAAACAAGAGCATTAACTTTCTATACACCCTAAGACAGCTCTGATGAAAAACATCAATATTGCAAAAATCTGTTACTTTTTTTTTAAGTAAGCTCTATGCCCATCATGGGGCTTGAACTCACCACCTCTTGTTATAGCAAGAGTCACATGCTATATATAACAACTGAGCCAGCCAGGTACCCCCAAAATCCTATTCCTAAAATGCCTCTGAGCATTTATTTTAAAGTAAGATCTTTTATTAAACTATCTCAATTAGAGCAATTCTACTGCTCTAGAAATCTCAATTCTAAAAGGCTGTGAATTAAGTTTTTACTCTTCTAAAACCCAGAGGTAAATGGTGCTACAATGAGAGTTGAAAGATTATGATTACAGCAGGAATTCCTTTAAACCACATTTTACTCTAGATTGCAGTTTAATCCTTTGTTTTCTAACAGTTGGTCCTTCAGTACAGAGAAAACCTTTTAGTACTACGGCATTTGTAAACACTTGTCTCATTTATATTCATCTTTATTTAATAAACTTGAATGAGTATAATTCCTCTGCATACCTTACTTTCATATCTGTATGATCTTTCTAACCTCTACTTATTAAAAATTTAGTGAGGAAGAATCATTTTAATTTTTATAATATAATTGACAGAAACTGGCAGTATTCTCTATTATTTTTCTAATTTCTTTAGTGTTTACCCTTTAAAAATTACTTTGGTAAAAGTTATAAATTTTAAGAAATAAGAGATAGAAATGACTATGACAGATACCAGTAAAATATTTTTGAAGCTCATATAAATTGAGTATTTTTATTCCTAAAGGCCAAGAGAGGCAGAGACATATTACTTCTTATTTCCCAATAGTATAACTTCTAGACAGCCAGTAAGTATTCCCTTATTCCAGACAGACTCTTAAGGTGGCCCCCCATGACCTCCTGATGTTTACACTTCATGTGATCTCTTCCCCTTTAGTGTGGGTGGGACCTGTATCTTGCTTCTAACCAAGAGAATACAACAAAGATAAAGGGATATACACGATTACATATATGAGTACATAATTATGTTACATAATATTGTAACATCTTTCTTACTAGAGCCTTTCCCTTGCTGGCTTTAAGGAAGTAAGCAACCAATTTGGTGACCTGTACATGGCAAGGAGCTACAGACGGCCTCTGGCAGACAACCAGCCCCAAACTAAAGCTTTCAGTCTTTTAATAGCAAAGAACTGAATGTTGCCAACAACCATGGGAATACGAAGGTAGATTCTTCGTCAGTCAAGACTCCAGATGAGAACCCAGTCCTGACTGAGGCTAAGTCAATTAGCTCATTCATGTACAACTGCTGTTCCACAGAAACTGTGAGATAATAAAAGTATATTGCTTAAGCCACTGAGTTTATGGTAATATTGTTATGAAATGGTCAAAATCCTTTCTGCATTAACATAATTCTAATTTTTTTTTTTTGCTCAGTCTGTCAAGATCAGAAAACCACCCATGTATTCAAATCATGCCTAGTTTTCCCTTCCTCTGGATGGACAGCCTAAATGTCTAAATATCGGATTTGATTTCCATTATTTTGATCATTTTCACTCCTCTGATCCATTCAATTTCTCCTTATATTTATTTAAAGTATTTGTGAAAAGAATTAGACTTGATTGGGCAAAATAAACACAGCAATGGTGTTTCTCATTAGATAGCACTCAATATAAAGTAGCTACTGTTATCATCATTTTCATAAATTTCAGACTTTTAGCTTTTTAAATTGTTGGTTTGCTTGGTTATCACTCCATCAGATAAATGTATATATAATGTCTTTGATGGACATTCATAAATGGAAAGAGTCTTACACGCAAAGAATTTGTAGTCTGAGATAGATAGATAAAATACACACACAATGAATAAGTGTAATCAAGATATCTGGTTTCACTTTTAAAATTAAATTAATCCAGCATGATTGCATCATTATGAAACAATATCTACATTCTGTAATCGTCAATTGACTGCTTAATGTTAAGCTTAATGATCTGTAACTAATATACTGTTTAGTCTAAAATAGAACACACAACTGACTTGTTTCAAAACAAAGATTAGTAGTTATTCAAATGATACTTACTACATATGCTCAATTTAATTTTGGATAGAGTTTAGAATGTCAAAGAAAACATTCTTCCATAAACATATACAATAAAGAACTTTTCCCCAAAACCAAATACATAGATCTCTTTATCATCTGAAATAAGATCTTAAATTTTTGATCAGTCTCAAAAAAAATTTTTTTTAAGATTTTATTTATTTATTTGACAGAGAGAGACACAGCGAGAGAGGGAACACAAGCAGAGGGAGTGAGAGAGGGAGAAGCAGGCTTCCCGCGGAGCAGGGAGCCCGATGCAGGGCTTGATCCCAGCACCCTGGGATCATGACCTGAGCTGAAGGCAGACGCTTAATGACTGAGCTACCCAGGCGCCCCAGTCTCAAAATATTTTTAATATATACAGTCATTCAAAATTATTGCATTGACCTGCTTTATTTTTCACTAGTAGCACTTATTACTTCTTGATAGATGGCCATGTATTTACTTGTTGGCTTGACTGCTTTTTTTAATTAACTCTCTTCATTAGAATATAAGCTTCATGGGAGCAGAGACTTTTCTTGTTTTATTTATTGCTGCATCCCAACACCTAGAATAGCCTGACACATACGTGCTAAATAAATATTTATTTAATAAATACATAAGTAAACAATACATGTATAGAGACATGATAATATCTACAGCAATGGACAAGAGCATTCAGTTATCCCTGGATAGTGGTAAAAGAGCAACTTTCATTTCCTTTTTTTTCTTTTTACCCATATTTTCTAAATTTTCTACAAAAAAGACATTTTTTATTATTTATTTTGAAATTGATAACATAATCTAATTAGAATGGGAAAATTTATATCTGAATATGAGATAAATATGCCCACTCTCAAAAGAGTTTTTCTATCTTATATTTTGATATAAAATTGAGTTCCCAATAACAGGTTAACTGGCAATTAACACCTATAAATGCACATGTCACTTGAATTATGCTGTCAAAATAGTATCATAATTAACAGTAGTTCTTAACCAGACATTTCCCAAACTTATTAAACATAAAATACTTTTTTTTAGTGATATTCCTATAGAACTTAGGGAACTACTACTGATTTTCCACTCTTGGGAAGCCAGTGAAACGTTTGAAAGTATATAATATAGGGCACCTGGGTGGCTCAGCTGGTTAGGGGCTGCCTTCGGCTCAGGTCATGATCCCAGAGTCCTGGGATTGAGTCCTGCATCGGGCTCCCTGCTCAGTGGTGAGCCTGTTTCTCCCTCTCCCTCTGCCTCTCCCGCTGCTTGTACTCTCTCTGTCTCTTTCTCAAATGAATAAATAAAATCTTGAAAGAAAGAGAGAAAAAGAGAAAGGAAGGAAGGAAGGGAGGAAGGAAAGAAGGAAATATAATACACCCAGATGTAGGAGACAGCCCACTAAAGACAAAAACAAAGCTGAAGACAGGAAGACCCCAGTTAGAAAGTCATTACAGTGGTGCAGGCAAGAGATAACAAGGGTCTGAACTAAATGGACTGGTGTTAAAAGTAACAGAAATGACTAGTGAATAGGTTAAAAGTGAGGAAATAGTCATAGTAATTCACTCAAGATTTTTCAGCCATTCAAGAATATCTCATTCACCTGCTTTATTTTTTGCAAATAGCACAGTAATCCAGGGCGAGAGACTGTAAAAGAAGAAAATCTTCCCCAACAAGGGCAGAATTTTATGTTAGCAATAAGAGTAGATTTGCTCATCTATTTGATTCATGCCTCAACCTTTGGAAAAGAAGGATCTGCCTCAGTAAGACCAGTAATAAGATAGGCACTTCAAAAGAGGATAATTTGAATATCTAAGGTTAAGAGTTATCTTTCAGAATACAATGAAATCTTTAAATATTTTTGCAAAAAGTGATCTTTATGATCATGAAGTGAAGGATGTCATGTTATGGAAAAAATGATGGGAAAATTATATTGCAATAAACAACTAAATAGTTGAATCCTAGTTTTTCAAGAATTTATATAAAGTTGTACTTATAGGGGCGCCTGGGTGGCTCAGTGGTTAAGCATCTGCCTTCGGCTCAGGTCATGATCCCGGGGTCCTGGGATGGAGCCCCGCATCAGGCTACCTGCTCCGCGGGAAGCCTGCTTCTCTCACTCCCACTCCCCCTGCTTGTGTTCCTTCTCTCGCTGTGTCTCTCTGTCAAATAAATAAATAAAACCTTTAAAAAAAAAAAAGTTGTACTTATAGCCTAAATTTGTTAAATACAAGATAAATTAAACTATTTCCATAATGTTTAGTTTCATTACTCAATGCAAAGACCCATCAAAATATTTTTCATTGTTTCCTATGAAATTTTATTTCATGCCTTAAGCAGCTTCACTTGAAGTGGCCTTTTTCTAGTACCAATTACTCTTCATCAACAAGGACGTCCCAGAGATTACTCAAGAAGAGAGTATGTAGAATGAGAACAGTCACTTGAAGAATGAACTCCAAAGAACACTTAAACTTGAAGCAGAAGAAAAGTAGCCCAAGAAGCATATGGATATAAACAAAACAGTGATGCATTCACTAATTCATAAGATAACCCATCCTATTTTTTACAAATCTACCTGTTGAACTCATCCCATTTTTTTTCTAAAATTACTTGCTGGTGAACTTTTCTTTGTATTAAGCTGAAACCTGCTGAAATACTGAAATACCCTGCCCCTGGTTCAACCTACGAGAACTACACAGAACAAATCGAATCTTTAATTTTTTTTAAAGATTTTATTTTTATTTATTTATTATTATTAATTTTTTTTTAGAGAGAGAGGCAGGGGAGGGGCAGAGGGAGAGGGAGAGAGAGAATCCTAAGCAGACTCCCCGCTGAGCGCGTGAGCCCATCTTGGGACTTGATATCATAACCCTGAGACCACATCCTAAGCCAAAATCAAGAGTCAGACACTTAACTGACTAAGCCACCCAGGCACACCTTTAAAGATTTTTTTTAAATTTTTTTCAAGATTTTATTTATTTATTTGACAGAGAGAGAGACAGCAAGAGAGGGAACACAAGCAGGGGGAGTGGGAGTGGAAGAAGCAGGCTTCCCGCTGAGCAGGGAGCCCGATGCGGGGCTCGATCCCGGGACCCCAGGATCATGACCTGAGCCAAAGGCAGATGCTTAACAACTTAGCCACCCAGGCGTCCCTAAAGATTTTATTTTTAAATAAACTCTACATCAAATGTGGGGCTCAAACCCACAATCCCAAGATCAAGAGTTGCATGCTCCATCAACTAAGCCAGCCAGGTGCCCCAGTCTTTTTTTTTTAATATAATAGCTCTTTAAATACTAGAAACAGTCATCTCAGTAATAATGATAGCTACAATTTGAGCAACTAATGTGTGTTCAAAGAAGTATTTAAAGAGGTTGGTTCATTTGTCCAAAGCTACACCAAAGCCCATATTCTTTCTACTATGCCAAGCTATATCCTCTATTCTGTACGTTTTCTAATCTTTAGACTAAACAGCCTCCTAACCCCTCACCTCTAGTCTTGTTCTTCTCTCAGTCAGTCTCCACAGGACTGCCAGGGTAGTACTTCTAACACCCAAATCTGATCATGTGATTCCTGCTTAAAACCTTTCAATGGGTTTCTAGAACACTTTGGATAAACAAACTCTTTAATATGGTTTACAAGCCCTTTGTGTCTTGGCCTTCCTTGTCACTTCAGTTTCATCTCTCAGGTCCACTCCTCACCCATAGGAAATTCACCCCATCCCTCCAGCCCACATTCTAATAACCCGTTCTTATGAACTGGCAATGACTGAAATGTGACATTCTACTTTTTGATTCAGGACTTTTGTAAATGCTGTTTCTTCTATATGGAACACTCCACCCACTGTTCCCTCTACTTCTCCACAGCTACCTTCTCTTTCTCCCTCAGGCCTCAGCTTAGAAGTCACTTCTTCCATGAAGCCTTCTTGGACCACTAATGTCTAGATTTGCTGTCCCTGCTATGTATCTCTATAGTACCCTAACACTGCCTTTGAATATTACCTTAAGACTCTTCAAATCTTATACAAGTGTCTAATGTCTCACCATTAGCATAAAAACATCAGGCTAACCAAACAGCACAGAGTACTAGGCAACACTTGTGAATGAAAATTATACTATGGAACACTTGTGCTTGAAAATTATAACTATTACCTGGATAAAATAGGGTGGGGTTTTGTTCTCCTTCTAAGAAAGAATAATTTTACACAGACTTATATTTTAAGGACTTCTCAAAGAGCTTCCAACTATTGATAAGTGACATCTTTTTTTTTCCCACTGAAAAGGAAGGTAGTTTTTTTTTTCCTCTTTTCTTTTTTTATTGAAGTATAATTAACATATAGTTATATTAGTTTCAGGTATAGAACATAAGGATTCAAAAATTCTATATATTACTCAGCATTCATCAAGACAAGTGTGCTCTTAATCCCCTTTATCTATTTTACCCACCCCCACACCCACCTCCCCTCTGGCAACCACCAGTTTGTTCCCTGTATTTAAGAGTCTGATTTTTGTTTGTGTCTTTTTTTTTTCCATTTTTTCCTTATTTTGTTTCTTAAATTCCAAATATGAGCGAAGTCATATGGCATTTGGATAGGTGACATCTTTTAAAAGAACTCTGGGGATTGCCCCTCAGGGGAATGCCCCAGACAACAAAGGGAGACCCATAGGGCTTAGATTCCTGGGCTTAGCAATCAGCTGTGCTTTTATTAATCTATATAGTACATTTCCATATAACATTTCATTTGAGAAAAGGGTCTTGCTGCTTTAAAAAGAAAAAAGCTGACAATCTCTGATCCAGATAATCTCTAAGGTCCCTTTGAATCTAAATCTCTATGATTCTGTTTAGGAAAATTCATGTTAATTCATGGAAATTCATTATCATTCTATCATTCACCTTTCCATAGGTGTCAGAAGAAAGACAGTGGCAATACAATACAATACACTTTGTAAAAGCCACACACTCACCTGAAACCCCACAATGAGAGTGATCATACAGATGCCGTTGCTGGAGGGTTGACTTTTTGTAAATAACATGAGGATGGCCATTTTCATAACTAAAATGTTTGGAATCCTCTGTGGTATTCTTTAATGGTTCAATAAAATATTCCTCATCTTCTGTAGCAATAACGCCATGCTAAAAGAAGAAGAAACAAAGAATTTAGCAAGAAGAATCATTTTAAATATCAATTATCATTACCACGAGTCAAAAATAAGTTGATACCTCTCCAAAAAGAAGTGAAAACACATGTTAATAGAAATTTAGTGGATTATCTATACCCAGCAAAACATTATATAAATTTACCTATACCTTAAAAAGGATGTTTAAAATCTTCTACATGCCATGCATGCCTTGTATTAAGCATGTCACATACATTATTTCCTCCAATCTTCCCCAAAACTCTGTGAGGTAGCAGAGACCTCCATGTGTTCACTAAGACCTTTTTCCTTTTCAAATTGTGCACACAGCTTAACTACATCCTCTGTGTATAGGGACAGCTCTGTAATTAAGTTTTGGCCAATAGAAAATGAGCAGAATACTATATGCCACTTTCAAGCTCATCCCCTGAAAACCTTCCCAAGGAAAATTCTCTATTCTCTCTGAAAAACTATCTCGGGGAGGCAGAAGCTGAAAGAGAAGCAATCTGGGTCCCTGACTGACTTCATGGAAAGCTGTCCAGCATAGACACGGATATGAAGGAGAAATAAATTTCTATTGTGATAAACAATGGACATTTTAAAGTTTATGTCACACCAATTAATATGTCCTTAATTGATATATATCCTATATATCTCCATTTTGCAGATGCAGTAACAGACTCAGAGGTTAAGAACTTCCCCAACATTATATAGAGATAAATGAAGGAGCTGTATTTCACACAAAGCTCTGCTCTTATTCATATGATATATTCCTTACACCTATTTACATAGCCAAGTGTTACTCAGCTCAACCATAGTTCCTTTTTAAACCTTTCCCTAGCCCAAATGGAGTAGCTTCACCCTCCTCGGATCTCCGACAGAGCTTATTATTGGTATCATTTTTTTTTAATTCTATTATGTTATGTTAATTTATTTTTAATTAATGTCACACTTCTCTGCTACATCTCAAGTCTGGAAGCTATATTTACATTTGGTATAACTTTTCAACTGCATATTTTATCTTCCCAACTATACTGTTTGCTTTTTTAAGGCAATAGGTTATGTCTCTAAATATTTGTATCAGTGATAACCATAGAAAGTGTCTCATATGTAATATGAAGACCAAATAAAAGTTGGTTGATTAAAAGAAATGAGATAGTAAAAGTTATCTGTATTAGAAATAAGAACATCCATACTGGTCTATTAGTGTTTTCTTAAGTATGGTACATGTGAGGACTGCTCTTAATCCAACTAATTTATCCTGTAACACTGGGTGAAACACAAACTCTCTTGGTGTATTTCCTCAGCTGGAAAAATGAAAGGGTTGGTGTAAATTAGTGGTTTTAAAACAGCACTCTGGGGAGCCCTAAGGGTTCCAGGGAAGTGCCCTCAGGGGATTGCCCCAGACAACAAAGGGAGACCTATAGGGCTTAGATTCCTGGGCTTAGCAATCAGCTGTGCTTTTATTAATCTATATAGTACGTTTCCATATACCATTTCATTTGAGAAAAGGGTCTTGCTGCTTTAAAAAGAAAAAAGCTGAAAATCTCTGGTCCAGATAATCTCTAAGGTCCCTTTGAATCTAAATCTCTACGCTTCTGTCTGGGGAAATTCATGTTAAGTACCACACGTTTGGAAAGAAAGATAATACACAATTAGAGTTGCTCTAATTTATAGATGAAGTTAGCAGGCACCTACACCAAATGATCTAAAGAATGCAAAAAACAAAAAAGCAGGCCTTAGTCACTTCACATTATTTTCACCATTGTTTGCTTTACTTTAAGGATATGAGTCCCTAAATTAAATGCAAATACTGACAGGAATAACATAATATGCCATTAACACACTCTAATACCTGAGCATGAATTTCTCTATCAGGAAGATGAACAATGTGATAGCAAACTGAGCATGGTCCTACAGAAAAGAGAGCATGTATAAGAAGTTTTGGTAAGAGAGAACTGTAAGAAGTGGGGTCGAGAGTACTGCCCAGAAAGGGTAGAGCACTAAAGTCATACCTTGCTAACCTGTGGGCAGAAGGATGTTGAAAGGTCCCAGATAAGAAGTTCAGGTTGCTGGGGGAAAATAGAGTCAGTAGTGTGGTAAGTAAACAAAATCTCTAATTTCAAGTATGGAAAGACTTGGGAAAAATTCCAGAGATTTTAAGTGTTAGGTACTCTGTGGGATGTTTATACACATTATCTCATTTATTCTTTTTTTTTTTTTTAAAGATTTTATTTATTTATTTGAGAGAGAGAGAATGAGAGACAGAGAGCATGAGAGGGAGGAGGGTCAGAGGGAGAAGCAGACTCCCTGCCGAGCAGGGAGCCCGATGCGGGACTCGATCCCAGGACTCCAGGATCATGACCTGAGCCGAAGGCAGTCGCTTAACCAACTGAGCCACCC
>NC_138375.1:96479111-96505568 GCF_054177405.1 Leptonychotes weddellii | reverse complement strand
TATCTCATTTATTCTTAATAGCTCTGTGAAGTAAGTAGTACTATCAGCTCCACTTTGAAGATGAGAAACACAGACTAAGCAAAGTTAAGTATCCAACTCTTCAATTGACTTTGGAGCTTAGATTATTAGGCACTATATTATAATTCCCTTATCCTCTGAGGTTTGTTTCTGACTTTACTTATTCTTTCACTAAGGATGTTCTGAGTGCCTGTCACATGGCAAGTACTATTCTAGGTGGTGGAGATACAGTAGTGAACAAAACAAACTTCTGGCTCTATGATGGAGCTTACATTCTGGTGGGAGGACCTAGATAAAAGGGATTCATTCATTAGATAAATGATCAATCAGGTAGTGTTAAGTGTTAAGAAAAAAAAAAGCAAGGTAAGAGGACAGAGAGCAATCAGAAATGAGAGAATTACATAAACTGTTTAGGATGGTCAGGGACATCCTCTCTAATAAAGTGACATTTGTACAGAAACCTGAACAAAGTGAAGGAGCAGGTAAAACAGATATCTTGTGAAAGAGCAGATTAGACAGTGGGAATAACAACAAAGGCAATGAGGTATGAGCACGCATACAGTATCTGAGAAACAGCAAGGAGCTACTGGAGCTCGAGGGAAGAAAGGGGAAAATGATTATGAAATTAGAAAGGTGCTGGACGCTAGATGATGGAGGACCTGAAATCTGCACATGCCTAGCAAGAGCCCTGCTCTCTCTCACGTCCTTCACCATCCCCACTCACCTCTACACGGTCTGCCTCAGGCCATCAGGATGAAAATCATCATGCCCCCTTTCCCTGACATGCCAGTCCCCACAAGAAGCCCAAGACCTATCCCCTGGATTCTATCCCTCCTCTGGTTATGTGCATCATGTTTTCTGACCCCATCTCCTACCTCTCCCCTTTCACCATTTAAAACACTTCCATTGTGCCTTCTCAAACTCATGCTCAGCTTCATTTGTGAACGTTCACTTCATCTTGCTCAAACACCTGGGTCTCTCTAAATGACACTCTTTCTTCCCTACAGTCCTCTGGGGTGGTGGATCCTCTGCTTCCTCTCCTATATGCCTCCTGTTGGACCAGGAGGTAGGGTAAGTATCCTTGTGATTTACTGCCGTTTCTAAACAATTCTCACTCTCTTCCTCCTCTAAAACAAAAACAAAACACAAAAGGCCCTGCCAGCTTCTAATCTCATGCCATCACCAGGTTCCCTCTGCTATTGTAGCTACCTAATGACCCACAAGCACTTTCCTCATTCTTTCAAGATTTTAGCTTCTGGATCACTGTCACTCTCTGCAATACCACTCCTGAAATAATTGTTGATTTCACTATCTTAAGTCACAGGTTCTTAAAATTTATGTGTGTGTGCCCTGGATCCCTTTAGAAATCTAGTGGGGAAGAAGCCTAGGAACTACTTCTCAGGATAATATTTTAAGTATAGAAAAAATATATAGGATTATAAAGAAAACCATTGTAGTGAAATACCATTATCAAAGTATTTTTAAAAATGTAATATAAGAACACATATGGCTTTTTCTAATACTTTAAATAAAAAGATCTGCAGTGGATCTAAAAACTATCACAGTTTCACAATGGTGATTAACATAAATAGTATTTTGAAGAACCTGCAAAACTGTAACATGACATGAAAATATCTATAATTTCTATTGGGGTCAGCTATTGCTTTATTGGTTTGTTATCTATATTCATAATTGAAGGAAATGTTAAATTTCAGTTAAGAATTAGTAAAGATAAAGATGTCATTTATCCCCGTTCCAGTTCACAAACCCCCCAAATTCCATTCATGGACCCCAGGTTAAGGACTACTGGCATATATGGTTCCTTGAACCCCTGCCCTCTCAATACCTTGACCTGCTCTCCATCAAATACCTTGTCATTCACTTTATCTTAGACTCATACCCATAGTCAAACCCTGGAGTTCAGTATTTTCAATACTTGCAACCCTGCCAAAATCTCAATTTCAAGTATTCCATTCTTCTATCTTTCTAGGACTATCCCTTTAGTATCCCACCTCTATGAGATAGTCCTTTTATACCCACCAAGACCTCATGATTCTACCACTTTTTCATTATCCTCCACCTACTTCATGTCCTCACTTCCCTCCTAATCCAACTTCAGTTCCACCTTCAATTCCCTTGCCCTTTCCTCCCTTCACAGAATTTCTTTGGCTAACCCACAACTCTGATCAAACCAGTTTTGCTCCTCTGGGCCTGCAACCTTGCAGCTTCATTTAGCCAGAGAAAAATACATTGAGATGCTGACTAGTCTCACTTTAAATTCATAATCATAATCTCAACAATGCCCTTAATGCTTCACGGCAATTATGTTTCTCTAATATATTCAGTATCCTGTTCTCCTGGATAAATATTCCATTCTTTCTCGTCTCCTCTTAATCCCCTAATAACTCATCTTGCCATCTTCCATTCCGATAAACATCGTACAACCTCCTGCAAACTCCTACAACACAAATACCTACCTGCACCTCATGATCATATAATCTTTTTTATTTCCTCTTATTATAGATGAACTTGAGAAATTTTCCTTCTCTCTACATAATCACTCCCATCTTTATCAAACAAAACAAAACCTCCTCTGATTCCACTCTGCCTTTAGCAACTGATCATTTACTTTTTCAAAGACTTTAAAATATCTATGTACTTTTTTCTCCCATTCCTTTTCAAACCTACTCCAATCAGGTTTTTGCCTACTTTCCATATGCCGCCATAACTTTACCACTGCTTTTGTCAAGGTCACCAACAACCTCCTCATTGATAAATCCAATGGTCAGTTTTCAGTCCTCTTATTTTGACTCAGCAGCATTTTTCTCTTGAAATAAATTCTTCCTCCTCTTAGCTTCTAGGATATTTGTCTGGTTTTCCTTCAGTTTCCTTACCCCACTGTTCTTTGCTGTCTCTTCAACATCTTACTGACCTCCCTAACATCCTGGAGTGCCCAAAGGCTCAGTTCCTTAAACGTTTTTTTTTTTTAAACCTCTTCTTTATTCTCTCTATATTTCCCCCCTCCCCCAAGCAATTTCATATAATCTCCTGGCTTTAAATGTCATCTCTATATTGATGATTCCCAAATTTATAACTCCATGATTCATCTCTCTCTCCTGAATTTCAGACTTGCATATCCAATATCTTACACAACATAGTTTATTGTGAGTTTACACAATATCTTACACAACATAGTATTCTGTGAGTTTAACATGTCCAAAGAAATTCTGTGAGTTTAACATGTCCAACTGAACTTAAGATATACACCTCCCCACAGTATGGTCCTCCTCCAGGTTTTCCATCTCAGTTAATGCCTGAGTCTTTCTGATCTCAACTCATGGCTGCTTTCTTCTAGTTGCCCAGGCCTCAAGCTTGGAGTCATCACTGATTTACTCCAGTGTCCTCTAAAAATCTACCATCTGGCCCCCAGTTCTCTTTCTAACCTCACCTTCCATTACACTTCCTTTCTTTCACTGAGTTCCAGCCAGGGCAATCTTCTTGCTGTCCCCCAAACACTCTTAGATCACATCTTCATACTTTAAGATTTCCACCTGGAAATCCTCTTCTTCAGATGTCAGCTTCCCTTCCTCATTTTCCTTAGGTCTTTATTCAATATTTTTTCCACCTTAGAACTTATCATTATCCAACATACTGTGATTTTTATTTATCTGATTGTGTATCTCCTCCACGAGAATGTAAGCTTTGTGATGACAGGAATTTCTATTTTGTTCACTGTTGTACTCCTAGCACCTAGATCAGTGCCTATTATATATAGGTACTTATAAGTATTTGGTGAATGGATGAGTGAACAAGGGAAAATATAGAAAGGGAACTATGGATATAACTAAGAAATAAGAACAAAATATAAAGAAATGAACAATCAAAAAGGAAAATCTCTTGAAAATCAGGAGTATGACTGCTTGTAATTTTTAAATCAATTGAAGGAAAAGAAAGCAAAGTTGGAGAAATCTCATATAACTTAGAACAAAAAAGAAAAAGAAGGAAAAAGAGAAAAACAAGGGAAGTAAAGAACCAATTACAAAAAGGCAGGGGGTGGGGAACAGGAAGAGAAAATTATTAAGGAAATATATTTTTTTTAATTTCTCTAAGCTGAAGGTGTGTCTTTACATTGAAAGCATCCATTAAATATCAAATAAGGATAAGGAAAGAAGATCCACAGCTTAACACATTATTATAAAATTCTTAAAATAGGAAGGATAAAGAGAAGATCATATCACTTTCATTGAGGAAAAATCTTAGGAAAAAAAAGAAAAGAACAAGAAGTAGACTTCTATCTGCCCCCCCAAAATGAATCAATGCTAATTTTTTAAAAGATCTTTAAATTTTTCCCTAAGACATAAAACCATACTCATAAATTTGATGCCCCATATTTCCCTTTCCCAATTCCACCATCTATGGTTCTGAAGGAAAATGATTTTTGAAACCAGAATTCCACATTCAGCTAAATTAGTAACCAAATATGAGGGTAACATAAAGTAACTTTTAAATAGGTAAGGACTCAGAAATTCTACTTCTCAGACACATTTTCTGACATAATTACTTGGAGATATTCTCCAATAAAACAAGGATGTAAACTCAGAAAGAGGAGGATGTAGAACTAACTAGGAAAAAAGAATCCCAAGATGAGAGATGTACAATAGCTCAAGAAATTAACCAATAGATTGGAAGAAAAAAAAAATGCCTCCAAAGAAGAATGGAATATATTCCAAGCAACAGATATAAAGACTAAGGAAATGAATAATACTGAACATTTGGTAAAAAAAAAAATCATTTTTTTCACAATAAGACAAAAATAACAGTAATTAGAAACTCCAGAAATACAAAACCTGGACAAGAAAGCCATGGTTCAAATATAACGCAAACTAAAATGTGACATTATTTTGAACAACTGACAAACAGTAATTAATATTAGGAAGTCTTTTCCTTTGAACGGGGCAAGGCTTGTAATACTGAAACAATGGGTGAGGAATTATGATGAGAAAACGCTAATTATCTCTACATTGAAATTATTTTATATAGAACAATTATAAATAGAATTGGTTAAAAGGGCCTTTGAGGGGTACCCGGCTGGCCCAGTCAGTAGAGCATATGACTCTTGATCTCAGGGTCATTAGTTCAAGCCCCACACTGGGTGTGGAGCCTACTTAAAAAAGTGGGGGGGGGCACTTTGAAAAGTGGGATTTTTAAAAAAACATGTTTACATATTACATTTGATTAAAAATGAAACATAAAACAAAATAAGAATAAAGGCAGGAGTTACTAAGTCTGGTGGGCAAAAGTGTGATGAGGAACAGAGTATTTACATAGTCTCAAAGTATCTGTTCACAAATTCCTTATTAGTTGCCAAAGAGAAAACAGTAACTTCAGTGGGCAAACCTGGCACATCATATCTTAAAAAACCAAAAGTAGTCAACATGGGCCATGCAGTTTCAATAGAAAGCAAAGTAAAACAAAAAGGTGTTAACAAACAGAGGGAAAGAGCAAGAGACAGAAAGTCTTAATAAAGGATAAAGAATAGATGGGTGACCTATTATTAATGTGAGGAAAGACATTTACATTGTGAATTTATTTCCCCATCAGAAACTAAAAATTATAACATCTACTTACCAACCCAATACAGTTGCTTAAAGCCACTTTAGTTGTACTACGTTGATCTTGCAAATATCCTGTGTAATGACAGTTGTCTAAAAAATCATGTTTCCACTGGGGTCCATCTTTCCCCCAATATTCTACTGTAAAATGTTTGGACACGAAATCTGTGTTGAGAGTCAAGTTTAGGTGAAAGTGCTTGCCATAGGCTGAAAGTTTAAAAAATAACTTAGATACTGTCTGCTGTGGATCGATAGGGTCCATACTCCGTCTTCTCCTGGAGTGTTTATCATTTTTCACAGTAAAGCTGAGAAAAGCTCCATTCTGATCAACCCTTATTGGAATAGTTAGCTGGTAGTGTTCTAGATAAGTCAGGAATTCCTCTTTGTAATCACAAGGCAGAGAATCCAGAAAAAACACATGGAAGAAAAGAAAATTTAACAGAACAAAGAAGTAGCAGTATAAACAACAAAAACTGTATCAGCATCATTATATGTGAGGTATGAACAAAAACTGTTATATTAAACAAAATGAAGCTTAAAATCTAATGATGAATTATGTTCCAATTATTTCTCAAAATAGCATTATTTTAAAATTAGTTTGGAAGACTATTTTTCTTTTTTATATTTATTTCTTACTGGATTCTAAAAGCTAAATTCTTATAGGAAATATGAATATCTTATAGTGAAATTAAAAAAACAGTGAAAAGTACACATATTTAAAATAATAGAATTTAGCTCCGGTAAAATATGTTTGTTAAAGTTTTCCAAAGGAGTTAATATCGAATTTCTACAGCCTTGTAGAAATATTTTTTAAATCATCAGTTGGAATGGAAAATACAGAAGCCACTTGGGAAAACAGTCTGGCAGCTCCTCAAAAGGTTGAACATGGACCCACCACCCGACCCAGCAGCTCCACTCCTGGATATTTACCTGAGAGAAATGAAAACACATATCCACACAAAAAGTTGTACATGACTGTTCACAGCAGCATTATTCATAATGGCCAAAATGGAGAAATAATCTGAATGTTCATCAAATGATGAATGAATAAATAAAATGTGGTCTATTCACTCATGGAATATTATTCTACACAGAACTGATATGTGTATGACATGAATGAAACTTCATAATAACTGCCTTCATTATTAAAGTTCATTATCTAACGTTTTAAAAACATTATGCTAAGTGAAAGGAATCAATCACAAAAGACCACATATTATATGATTCTTTTGTAGGAAATATTCAGAATAGGAAAATCTCAAGACAGAAGTGGATTAAGGCTGTTTAGGGCTGGGGTGGAGAGTGGTTTGGAGAGAATTTGGGAGTGACTGTTAATGGGCACAGGGTTTCTTTTGGGGTGTTGAAATGTTCTAAAATTGATTGTGGTGATGTTTGCATAACTCTGCAAATATACTATAAACCACTGAATTGTGCACTTTAAATAGGTAAATTATATCGTATGTTTATTGTATCTCAATAAAGCTGTTAAAAAACATTAGATTGACAAAAAATTTAGAGGATTATTACACATATTTTCCTCATTTGGGTATACTTAATATTTCCAATCTACCTTCTTAACCACATCTTCCTTTAGTGAGGTTTACCACTAAGGGAAACCAAATGTCTGTCCATTGCCTCACTGTCTATACATGGAGTTCTCCCACAAATATAAATTCCCATGAGAGTATGACCAAATATAAATAAATTAAAAGACAGTATTTATTTCACTTCTTATAAATAAGAGTTCATACTAAATGCTACAGCTTTATTAATAAACTTTGAGAGCCACATTTTATACATATAGACTTCTAGACATATACATCAATGTATAAAAGCCTTGAAAATCTGGCTCATCTGCACCAAAGTATTACTGGTTACTGTACATTCATGGGAGGGCAATCAAAAAGGTATTTTAATAAATCTATAAGGATTGGACATGTCCATGGAAAACAAAATGTCATTCACTCCAGGGATCTCTGTTAAGATATTTTCTATGATATAAAGTTCAATTCTATAGCGCGCCTGGTTTCAATTCTATGGTGGCTCAGTCGGTTAAGCTTCTGCCTTTGGCTCAGGTCATGATCCCAGAGTCCTGGGACAGAGCCCCCCATCGGGCTTCCTGCTCAGTGGGGAACCTGCTTCTCCCTCTCCTCCCAGCTCCTGCTCTCTGTTGCTATCTCTGTCTCTCTGTCTTTCAAATAAATAAATAAAATCTTAAAAAATAAATAAATAAAGTTCAATTCTATGGATTCAAATTAGGGACCCATGGATTAGAGTTTGAGAAGTTGAACTTCTTAACACTCTTACTCTTTTACTCAGATTCTAGTTCTTATATCAGAATTCTTAAGTTTGGAAAGTATTTTTTCACTAAGGGTCCATATTAGAGGGATCTCGTATCAGAATATGTACCAGTTTCTTGCTCTTTTATAACATAAACCCTTGGATTCCTTTTGAACATGACCTTACCTGTAACCCTTAGCAACAAATGAGCTTATTAAAGCTCAGGATTCAAAAGAAGAAGAGGTCCGGGTCTATCATCTTCTAAGAAAGACCAGTCAACTCTAAAATACACTAGATATTAAATACTAGTATAACAAGTTAGACTACTTAGAGCCCTCAAGATTTATGAAACTAGCACTGAATTGACGCAGTTGGCCTCCACTCCTATCACTACATATCCCAAAGAAAATGTTCACCCAAACTAAATATTCAGAATCTTTTCTCGTCAAATTAATAGCAATAGTTTTTTGTCACTTTCAAAAGCAGGATTCCTACCTTGAGAACTGTATGAAAGCCTGTGGTCACTATGAAATTCCGATGAAGCCATGATGAGGCTCAAAATCCAGGTCAACGTCTTCCACAAAATTTCCATAATTTAGAAAACTGGATGATTTTTTTGGAGGGCTACCTATGTGCTAGAGAGTCAATACCATACCAAAATCGAAGCATAACAATTTTATTTCTTTAAAATTTCTTGCAAATTAATTATTAGATGTTCCACTGTTTAACAGGTACTTTTTTCCAACATCCCATACTTTCTTCTATATCTGGATTCATTTTTTTCAATCCAATAGGGAAAAAAGAATGATGGTAAAATTTTCATAAGCAAAGCATTTGGCTGATTAGTTACTAAAGTATGGCCATTTTTTAACCTAGAAAAACAAAAAAAAATTTATGTTAAATGAAAAATATCCTGTAGGGACAGAACTATATTGCTGAATGCTTGCCAAAAGACAAAGACTACAAAATGATTTAATATAGTTAAATTAGACTGTTGTTGTTCTTTATAGTCTAAATAAACATTCACAAGACTAAACAATCAGAAACCTAAATGGTAAGCAGGTTAATGCCAAAGCTACTTAATAATCAAAGAAAGAATCTGAAGTGGAATCATAAAAATTATTTTTTTTAAACTTTGAAGAAAACAATGTGTGGGTACAGTGACTAACCTTTCGATAAAATAAAAGGTAGAATGACTTCACAATCAAAATTCATTTTATGTAAGGGATAAACAGAGTATGATCCTATTCCCTAACATGCTTTTTAGAACACTCATATTCAAGACTGATCTGTTGCTTTATGAGGCACTTATCATTTTTTTTTAGAGTATATCTACAAATATACAATGACATTTAGCAGCTGTCTGTGAACACTCAGACACTAGCACAAACTAAACTTCTAAAACTTTAAACCATATTTACTGAAACCCTTGATTTCATCTGTAAGTCTTATATGACTTAAAAAGCAACACATATGAGAAAACTTCAACTATCTAGAATGTACTGATAAGAAAAGAAATTCATTTTCTGAAAAGAAAAGAATTTTCAAAAATTCATTTCAGGTATCACAACAGATTTCCTGTCCTATCTCATGTACTTTCTTTTTGACTCACAACCTCACTCACAGTCCATGAATTTACTTTTCATACAGAATGCTAACATATGTGACTACCTGATTTCCCAGCACATAGTATTTTAGAAGAAGAAAAGAGCAAAGGAACTAAGAAACTACATCACTAACAGCAAAAAACTGAAAAAAAGAAAGACAAACTAAAAATCAGCTGTCGAACCCTAAAGTAATACAGTTTGGGGTACAGGCAAGTGGTCCTTAAATAGCTTGACAGTTCCTATTGTGTTATAGCTCAATATCTGATATTCAAAATACTGCCTGAGTCAGGAATAAAAGATTAAATTGTTTTTAATAAGATAACTTACTACTAATATAGAGAAGTACACAAAAAGTACTAGAAAGATTTTCATACTGCATCCCCAATATATAATATTGGGATTATATAATAAATGTTTACATATGCGTTGGTTAAAAAAATGAGTAAATGAATGAACAGTGATTAAAAGAAAATCACTTTAGGCATATAAAAAGATATTTGTAGGTAATTGGAAAATCAATTTGTGTGGAATACTTCATTCCCTATGGTGTTAGAAATATTGGTTATTACAACATATAAAGCAACCACAACCATTTAAAACTTCTTCCATCCAAAAATTAATTCATCAACAAATATGCTTTACTATGCTCTTAAAATGCTGTTATAACAACATGAGGATACAGAAAAGATTAACACAATCCTTGCCCTTTGGGAGTTCATAATCTAAGCAACAAAGAAAAAAATTCAAGGCAGACTGACATTTGCCGTAATAAATTTAGGCATTGAGGAGATCAGCTGAGGGAAATGACTTCTGAATCAGAGGATGGGTCAAGAAAAGCTTATTTAAAAAGTAGCATTTGAGATAGGCTCTGGAAGATGAACACAATTTCACAGTTCAAATTGATGGGGGCAATCATTGCAAATTAAAGAAATAGATTCTACAAAGTCTAGATAGCAAGAAAAAAATGAAAAATCATTTTAGTAATAATAGTAAGTTTGGTTCCTATGGAGAAGACTAACAGGCAATATCTAGAAAGTTAGTTTAAGGTCAGACCAAAAATGAAGAGAACCTTAAATATATTACTTCTTTAGTATTCACAACAATCTTATAAAGTAGATATTATTGCCCCTATGTCTGGCAGCCTTTAAGATGGCCCCAATGAGCCTGCCTCCTGATATCTACACCTCTGCGTTATTCCCTTCCCTTGGGTAACTTGAGAAACGTTACCAATGAAATATTGAGAAAATGTCACTTCAATGATTAGATTATAAAAAATTCTGACTTCTATCTTACTAGTAGACTCTCTCCCTTTTGGTTCTGATGAAGCAAGCTGTCATATGGAAGGGCTCACATGGCAAGCAACTGAGAGCAGCCTTCAGATAACCACTAGCAAGGAACTAAGGACCTCAATGTAATGGCCTGTGAGAAACCAAACCCTGCCCATTAATATGTTTAGAAGCAGATCCCTCCCCAGTCGAGCATTCTTTGGTGACCTAAGCCCATGCCAACATCTTGACTGCAGCTTCATTAAAGACCCTAAAGCACAGGATATAGATAGCCACGTCATGCCCAGTTTCCTATATCAGAGAACTGTGAGATAATAAATGTGTGTTGTTTTAAGCCACTAAGTTTATGGTGACTTTTTTTTTTTTTTTGCAAGAATTGATAACAATACAGCTCCCAATTTACAGATAAGGCAATTGAAACTCATAGTGGTCAGACAGCTAGAAAATAGCAGAGCCAAGAGTCATACAGAAGGCCATCTGGCTCTAAAGTCTAAATTCTTTCTACCATATCATACTTCCAGTTTAAGGCACTCTAACTTAAATATTCAATAGTAGTCCCATGTAACCACTGTCAAATAATATATTCATAATAAATGGTATAAATTAATTAATGTGAAGAATTTTAAGCAACTTTACATACTATAATTGTTTCATCTCAAAATTATTTCCACAATGATTTAGGCAAGACATATGCTTAGTCAGGCAAAAATCTATAAAAATCTTTTAAGTCACGCCATTAGTCAATAACAGTAAAGAAAAGAATCCAGTTATCTTGATTCCTAACCAACTTACATACAGTGTCCATATTCCAAACCTTCCCATAAGATATTAAAGGGTAACTGTCACTTCATAAACAAAATTCACTCTTCAGATCACTTGAGTGTTTTGCATAATAATGTCTGACATTAAATGAGTCCCTCATATACCTTAATCTTCCTCTAAAGAAGAACATATAATTAACACATTAGAGGTCATTTTCTGTTAGTGGTGATATATTTATATGACTCCTTCATCCTTTTTTCCTATTTTCCTGGGCTCTGGAACTAATGACAAACTTAAAGTTGTCTGGGTTTAGGGAACAACTATTTTCCCCTTAAAAAATTTCCTGCTCTTCAGTTTTGTAACCTCCACTCTTACAATTATTACCACTGTCCAGTAAACGCCCAAGTTAAGCAAGCCAGTAGCATTGAGAGAAAAAGTAATATGTAACTACTTGGCCAGAAGTAGACTAACATTTGATTTAAGGACTTGTAGTAAAAAGTGGCATTGGTGCATAATAGAAAGAGCAGGAGCTTTAAAGTTAAACCAAAGCCTGTTTCCACCACTAGCTACAGTATCTGGCACATGGGCACTCAATAAATTTGAGTTTCTTTCTCCTTTCTCACACCCTCCCTCACTCCCCACTTTTTTCTCAATCCTCCGGTGCCAGTGAAGGAACTTAAATAATAAGTAAATGAGTTGGCTCAGGTCAACTAAAATCAACAACAACTAACATATCAACCTCTCTTAGTTACCTACACAATAAAAATTAATAGTTAACCTACTTTCTGACACCTGCTCAAGAGGTTAATCTGGATATTATAAAGAAATATGTATAAACACTGACTTTTTCAAACATAGTTTCCATAATTCAAACCAACATTAAAATATTATATAATTGTCCATAAATCATAATGTATTAACTCTTTACATTGTATAGGAGAAGCATTATTACGTTGTGGAACGGATAAAGGCTTTGAGTCCTGGCTTGACTCCAAGTTACTTAACCTCTCTGGATGTGTTTCCTCATCAATAAAACCAGGATAGTAGTATCTACCTTACAAAGACTTGTCGATTAAATTAGATTACACATGATGTAAAGTGTCTGCACCCTTTACTTTAATGGCTAAGGAAATATTAGCCCTCTCTCCTCCTTATCCTACTCATCACTTTTCAAAGGACTTCCTTCAAAAATAGTTTCATGTTCCTCCTTCCCCCCAAAATGTGGAATAGTTAAATATGATGACAGGAATCAATCAATAACATTGTCTTGTCTTTTAGAGCAAATAATAAAGAATTTAGGTCATGATAACTGGTCTTACAAATATTTTAAATTTGAAAACTTCCTTTTTACTTTGATTTCACATACGCTTTTTTTCCTAATACAAATGTACCGGCCAGTAAAGTTAAGGGATCATTTACCTGCTTCCATGGATCAAAGGTACACTAGCTAAGTGGAAATAAGATCAGACAACTTGCTCTACAGTTACTGCCTCAAGTAGTCTCCCTAGTTGAAGGGTTCTTACTTGTCTTTTTCCTCTATCATCTTTACTTCCTACTCAAGTGATCTGGGAGTAGTCAAGGTAATAATTTCCTCTCATGAACTATTATTATGGAGCTAAAGAACATGTATAACATCCTACTCAACTTCTTTCATCCATCTTAACTCCGGTTGTTTATTTTAAGGCTGATTTGGTCTTCACAGAGGAAGCAACAATACTGTGTTCCCTTCACGTATTTCACTTTTATATATGAAAATTAAATTCTCATTTAATTTGCCATTTATTCTCTCAACAAACATTTAGTGTCACCTACTATATGCCAAGAACACTACTAAGCTGTAAGTACAAAGGTTTCCAGATCATTTATAAACTTTGTGAGATTAGTGTCCCAAGGTGTAGTTGAAAACACTCAAAACTCACCTATGAAGAAGAGCAAAGGAGCCCAAAGCAAAAATACAAAACATCATTCTACAAAAATCAAGCCCCAAATTACATATAGTCCCAAACTGTTTTTTCCAGATGGCAAGTGTAATACCTTATCTGTATTATAACTTCTCTCCTGAAAAGCAGAAACACCTTTTTCTTCTGAGGCTATTACAAAATGTTGATAACCAACTGTCTTTTGGTAGAACCAAGAGAATTATCCACCTCTTCTGCCTTTTCTTCTTCCCCCAAGAAGGTGCTATTAACTTTTTTAATATGTTAACTCTCTTTATTTTCTCATAAAAGTCACACACAGGGTGGGATTTGGCATAAAGGCCCACCCTAAACCACTAGTAGCTACTAGTGGTTGCTAAGGAAATGAAGAGGAAGTGGTAAGAGTAGACAAGAGTAGAAATTAATCTTACACATATTGGCCCAGACATGAAAAGTATTAAAATATTTCAGGTCTTGAGGTTAGAGGTTTTTCCCCTTGAGCATCACAAAAATATTAGTACCACAAGACAGATTTCATTTGCTGCCATTTGTGGCAGATGAATGAGTTTGATTTGTTTGAAATCAAGTTATTTTGCCTCTATATGCTATTCTACAAAAATCCAAAACACCAATGATCACACTTAAGCACGAAATTAATATAAACCAGAACTGCAGTTACCGCTTTGGTGAAACACAGGAAAACAATTATTTCCAAAATTAATTTTCCTAATTTCCTTCAACTACACCAGTTTTGTGTTACATTTCTTTCCCTGTCATGAATTTTAAAAACTGTCATTCCTACATTTTAGTCTAATCAACATAAGCTAAAAAAGGAAAGAAAGAAAAGAAAATTACCACAAGAAATTTGAATATAAAAGAATATGTTGAAAATCACACTCCAGTGTCTTTTATGGTTCAGTTTCCCCTTTCCTCCTCCCTTCTGCACCACCCCCCCCCCATCCTACTTCACCCAGACAGAGGGTAACAGTCTGAGCTGCCCTGGTTGAGTTGATCCTAAAGTTAACATTCAGCAGCCCATTTCCAGACAGCAGCGCTAAATCTATTTGGATAAAACGCGTGTGACCCAGACAGTTGGCATTTGGCCCAAACGCGTTGCACCGGCAGCTCAAATAAAAACAAGAGTAAGAAACTCACTCTCTTGTTCCCTCTCAGTGCGCTTTTTCACTCTCTTTGCCTCTAGTACAAGGAAAGAAATTACCAAAGACAGGAATTGTAGTACACATTATCAGAAGGCAGCTTTCCAAAAACCCCTCCAGCACTCCCAACTGCCCCCCCCAATCCCTGAACTTTGATCCCATATACCATATATACAGACATACCCAGATATTCAAGGCTCCGGAGGGTTATGAGTCTAGCACGTCGTCCCAAGTGGCCAAAAGTAAATCAAAAACACACGCTTCCATCTCTTTGATTAGCCTATTAAAAGCTTAACATATCCTAGAGCATCGGGGCTATAGCTAGCACATTAATTCTGCCCTGAGCCCAGGCATAAAATATGCACTTGTCTGACTACTTAAGACACTGACATGAAACTATAAAAAGCAGAAGGTTTTTCTTTAAGAAAACTAGAAATCAGTTTAAAATATACATCATTATTACTTTCCCAATTACTATTTGGTGATTAGTTAAAAGACCACAATAATAATAATCAAGTCATATTTCACAAAACATGTCTATTCGTATAATAAACGTGTATTTTTTGCATCATAAAATACTTGCAAGACCCAGATTTCTCCAGCCCCGACTAGTCTGGAGTTAAAAAGATTTCTATCTGTAAAATGAGTTCAGTCAAGCTCACTCATTGCCATTAAAAACACACACACACACACACACACGCACACATACACACAGAGAAAAAGTTTTCTACGCGTTATTCGGAAGACAAGCAAAGCACAAGTTTTAATTTAAAAAAAAAAAAAAAAGCAAAAACGGTTTCATTGAATATTGTTAAGTCTTCCTTACCGTTTTCATCTTCAAATTCTGATAAAAAGTAAGTTTCAAACAATAGAGATTGCACTGGACGACTCACGTACTCTCTCTCCTCTTTTTTTTTTTTTTTTTTTTTCTGCCCCCCTTTGCAAAGCCACAGCAGTCAGTTACTTATTCTGCAGCCAGAATAAAACCCTATAGTCTGGCTAAACTGGGCTTTAGAGAACGGACTTTCCGATTTGGCAATAAAAGAGATGCCATCAACACATCCAGGCTATCATCCTGAGATGCTGCTTTTGCAAACCCCCTTTCTCTCTCGACCCCCCCTCTCCAAAAAAAAGGAAAGGAAAAAAGAAAGGAAGGAAGGGGGAAAAAAGGCTTATTGGGGGTGGAAGTGGTGCCCTCTCTTCCTGGACAGCTTAGTGCCTTTGCTATGCAAATAACATGTGAAGAGCATCAAAAGGTATCAAGAGAAAAGAAGACAAGAGGAGCAGGAAGGGCAGCAAAGTTTTGTTGAAGTAGCCCTAGATCTCACTACCGGCCCCCAGCCAACTTGAATTGCAGCAGGAGAAAATTTTGGCAGCTTTTCCTCGGAGGCAGAGCACACTGACGTCAGTCTGCAGATGTGCCGGGCTGCGTCGGGTGCGCATGTGTCCTGGGTCGTCACGTGGAGGGGGAGGGGAGGTAGAGGTACAATCAGGGTAACCAACTACCAGCCATTCAGAAGGGCTTAGACAATGTCAACTTTTCCACCCTGTGAATGAGAGAAATTCTGGCCCTTCTAAACTCAGTCCCCTACCCCACTCCGCCTCTTTTTCTTCCTCCTCCTCTTTTTAGAAATTCTAGCCTGGTTTGTGATTAGTTGTTTCTTGGAAAAAGGAAGGGGGAGGGAGAGGATGAATGACTTTAGATGAATTAATGTCACTGTTAAGATCTCTAGTGTCCTCTCCGTGTATTTTTTTAAGTCCTCACAACAAAAATATTAAAAGTTGCACATAAAGTGTCTTTGAGGAAACTTATAGCAAACTTTGATCAGTGGCAGATTTCAAGACTCAGTAGCTTCATGTGCATAAAACGCCTGTGTTTTTTTCAATATACCTCAACAAGTAAAATTGCCACCAACAGGGAAAGTAGACTAAAGTAAACTAAGACCAGCGCATTTTCCATCTGATTACCGACTTCAGGTTATGTGGGGCTTTAAAAGAAGAAGAAAAAAAGGGGGGAGGGAGGGAGCGGGGGAAGAGAGAGAAGCTTGCATTATTTCCAGATGAGGGTGAGACTGGATGGTGTTTTAAAGTGCAACCGGGAAAGCTACAAGTGGAGTGTATTTTTTTAAGTCAGTACATTGAATGAAATCTCAATGACTGTCCAAATGAAAATAAATCCAAAGGCAGACCCCAAAAAGGGGAGAAAAAAAAAACAGGAACCCTGCTGCGATCTCAAGATAAACAAAACCTCAAAACTGGTTCTTCAAGCTTCCCAAACCCACCCTCCCACCCTCCCTCCCGCCCACCCCCACACCTCCGTACACACCAGCTGCCCGTCCACACTTTAAAGGATAAAACACCACTACAACGTAGCACTTTCACTTTCATTTGCTGGGAGAAAGCCACTGGCATTAAACTGTGGGGGAAATGCCCAAATATGTTTTCCATGTCCTAAGCAAGCAAACAAAGTCTGGCACACAAATCGGAAACAGGAAAAAATTTGAAAATAGCTCAGGACAAATGTTGCCTTTCAGCGGTGTAATCTGCTGCATCATTTATCTGTCTCTAAGGTTGAGTGTAGGGTAGGGAGAGGTTGAAGAGTTTCCGAAGCTCCGGGGGGGGGGGGGGCGGTACCGGGGGGCGGGGTATTGACGCCTTGAAATTCCAGTCGGTAGTTAACGCCAAGTCAATTTCCGATGGCCAGAACCAGAAAGGGGAATTGGACCGGAGGGAAGGGGGTGGGAAGGAGGACCTTTCTGAATACCCGCTCTTAAGTTTCAAGCTTCTGCTAACATTATTGCTCATTTGACATTTTTTTTCTTCCTACACCGGAGGTAGTAGGTGTAATTCTTCTGGTGAATACATGAATAGTTGGCTAAAAGAAGGCATGAATCAGACTGAGAACGTCCAAGAATACAGTTATTTCCATTCTCTTTCTGAGGGGTCAAGGGAAAGCTTTTGTCTATAGTCTATAGTCCTCATCTTGACCTTAATCAGTAGTATTTGGCTCAGTGCCATTTAAAACGTAGAAATACGTCCTGTGGTTGGCATTGACAGTTTTAAATAAGGAGGATTCATATGGAGATAGATGATATATGATTGATAGATAGATGTATTTGCATTGAAATACATGGATGACCAATCTCCTAGCAATAATTGTAAACACAAAAAATAAGTAAGAATGGGCACAGAGCTGTTTTTGCATAAACCACCCTTTAAATAGTTGTGAACTTTATCCTTAATTTTAAAAAACTGGTATTAGATAGATACAACCAGCACAGGAAGCTAAAGTTAAGGTGTAAGTAGTAGTATCTCTACGAGTTATCTGAAAAGTTTTTACTCTCAACTAAGACAAACTGCCCTAGGAAGTATCAACATTGTAAAGGAAAGGAGCTTATTCAATGAGAAGTGGACATTGGCTAATTACTTATTCAAACAGTGCCATCCTGCGTCTAAAAAGAGTAATGAAAATTTCCAAAAGATTGCTTTTCTCCTCCAAATGACTGAGTTAAGAAAAAAATGGTATGAGTAAGGGAGAAACATTATTTTTTTTTTTAAAGATTTTATTTATTTATTCATGAGAGAGAGAGAGAGGCAGAGCGAGAAGCAGGCTCCCAAGGAGCAGGGAGCCCGATGCGGGACTCGATCCCAGGACCCTGAGATCATGACCTGAGCCGAAGGCAGACGCTTAACCATCTGAGCCACCCAGGCGCCCCAGGGAGAAACATTATTAGCATGAGAAATGAAGTGTCAATTTAGCTTTATATGTGTGTGTACATTTAACTGCATTGCAGAAAATTCAAACACATACATAAGTAGAGAAATAGTATAATGAACCCCAAAATATATATAATCCAGTTTTAACAGGTATCAGCACATGACCAATTTTTTTCCCATTATTTGCTCCATCCCACTGGATTCTCTTTAAGTCAACCCCAGATAACATTTCATTGCATCCATTAAATATTTACCTATATTTCTGAAATACAAAAAATATAAAAAAATAACCATTACTATACCACTATTGCTCTTAAAAACTAATATTTCCTTAATTTTAGCAAATATCAGATGTCCTCAAATGCAAATAAAGGCCTAAAAAACTCTTTTTATTGGAATCAGGATCCACATATTGCATTACGTTGATCGATCTCTTATGTCTCTCTTTTTAACGCTTTTTATTGAAGTAGAATATTGACACAGAAAAGTACATACATATATAAATTGAAGAAAAATGTTGTGTCTAACAGATTTTCATAAAGTGAACTTGCCAATGTAACCATGTAACTCTTATAACCTGTCATTTCCCCCTTATTTCTTCTTTATCTTATAATATAAATGCCATATTAATATCTTGGTATCTTAGTATATATAGCACTTCTGTTAGCATGGAAATGTTTTAGTGCAATACCCATGCATTAATTCCTAATTGAATTATTCGAAACAAATTTAAATTAATCCCTGAATGAATTTAAGTTGCAGTAGAATTCTTTAAAAGTTTTATAATGACCGGGCACCTGGGTGGCTCAGTTGGTTAAGCGACTGCCTTCGGCTCAGGTCATGATCCTGGAGTCCCGGGATCGAGTCCCGCATCGGGCTCCCTGCTCGGCGGGGAGTCTGCTTCTCCCTCTGACCCTCTTCCCTCTCATGCTCTGTTTCTCATTCTCTCTGTCTCAAATAAATAAACAAAATCTTTAAAAAAAAAAAGTTTTATAATGACCAATCTTTACTCTTTGAAAAATTGTTTCTCCAGCTTTCCATTTCTTTCCCTAAGAAAGGAAAATCATAGGCAGAGTAGAATTGATAGCAAATCCCCTACTTACACCTAAAAAAAAAAAAAAAAGCTTTGCTAGCAGTTTTCAGAAGCCTTAATAAACCATAGTACACAGGGTCCTTTCAGGAATGGAATAAATGGAAAATTGGGAGAGGAAGGAATTTGTATGTATGTATGCACACATGTCTGTCTATCTGCCTGTATGTATGTATGTATTTCAGAGATTGAAAAAAAGAAGCAAAGGCAGAAGAGTTTGGGAGCCCAAGAATAAGGACTGAGGAATTTTAGAGGTAAGAACAGACTTTTAACTTGCAATTTTTAATGTGTTAGCATGTAAATTAGACTTAATTATTTTATTTTTATTTTTAACTTAGATTTTAGGCAATTAACATACAGTGCAATACTAGTTTCTGGAGTAGAATTCAGTGATTCATCACTTACATACAATACCCAGTGCTCATCACAAGTGCCCTCCTTAATACCCATCACCCATCTAGCCCATCCCCACCCACCTCCCTCCAGAAACCCTCGGTTTTTTCTCTATTGTTAAGAGTCTCTCTCCTGTTTTTCTCTTCCCCTTTCCCATAGGTTCATCTGTTTTCTTTCTTGTATTCCGCATATGAGTAAGATCATATGGTATTTGTCTTTCTCTGACTGACTTATTTCACTTAGCATAATACACTCTAGCTCCAACCATGTCATTGCAAATGGCAAGATTTCATTCTTTTTTATGGCTGAGTAATGTTCCACTATACATATATATCAATCACATCTTCTTTATCCATTCATCTGTAGATGGGCATAGATTTAATTTTTTTGGTTAAAAACCAAGGCATTTCTTAAAATTAGACTGTTTGCTTGTATTTTCAGAAAAATGAGATGAATTCTGATTTCATGCTGGCTTAGAATTACTAAATTGGACTAAATCTACAAATGTCAACATGAATAAATTATGTAACATTAAGTTGAAACACTGCAATAGCGTATGTTGATTCAAACTGGGATAGGATGTACATAATATGGTACAATTTATATAAACTTAATACCACAGCAAATATATATCTCAAACTTACAACAGCATTCACAGGAAGAACATACAGTTTCTTGAAGATCATAATTACCTGGGGGAGAGAGAAAAGAACAGGATTAAGGAGGAGAACAAAGTGGCATCAACTAAATCTATAAAATTTATTTGAAAAACAACTGGAATTATCATAAAATGTTAATATCTACTAATTCAAGGTATAGAATGTACATGATATCTATTATTTTAATCTGTATTGTGGGAATAATTTACAATTTTACAAAAAGAAAGATTGCTATTTTTTATAAAGATCTTATTTATTTGAGAGAGAAAGCACAAGTGGAGGGCAGGGTGGAGAAGGACAGAGAGAGAGGGGAAAGCAGACTCCCCTGGAGCCCAACACAGCCTCAATCCCAGAACCCCAAGTTCATGACCTGAGCCAAAGGTAGACGCTTAACCGACTGAGCCACCCAGGCACCCCAAGGAAAGATTACTGTTATTTGTTATTACAGTTAATCTGGCAATTTCAGAAATTTCACAGTTCCAAACAGTTTTAACTACTTATTATTTACTTATTTAGTTACTTTTCTTATTTACTTTTTTATTAGGGTATGAGATTAATAGCAGAAAGAAAAAAACATACTGAAAAGAAAAGGGTGAGTATAATTAATGGTTTATAACTATACGATACAAAGAGTATCTAACATTCAAAACAGAAGATGAAGCCAAAGCATATCACTGAGATAAAAACAAAACCCCAATATGCTAGTAACAATTAGCATTGTGCAAAGGGCTAAGAAGTATAAAAATGTAAGGTGCCTTTTCTCAATAAATTCACAAATTGGAAAACAAGATTAAAGTGTGGTAAGGGAAAATGCAGTTAGTTACATAATTTAGTGATATATATTGTCAATGCTATGTGCTCCAAATGGGAGAGAACCCAGTGAAGTTTAAATAAGGATTTTTCTGACATCCATGTTGCCAGTCTGGTGGTCAATTTTGGGTTCTTCCTTGAACTCCCAGCAACATTCAATTCAGTTGATCACTCCCAACTTCTGGAAATGTTGTATTTTCTTCCCTTGGGTTCTGTCACACTGTACTCTTCTAGTTTTCCTACTACCCCAATGGTCCTTCCTTCTCTTCTCAGTTACTAAATATTAAAATGCCCAGGAGTCAGTCCTGATACCCATTCTATTCTTTATCGACTGATTTTTCCTTTGATTAATGTATGCTTTCCAATGACTTTAAAGACCATTTATATGCCCATGTTTTTAAAGAGAGAGAGAGCATGAGCAGAGGGATGGGTAGAGGGTGAGAAGCAGACTTCCTGCTAAGTGCAGAGCCCAAATCAGGGGTCGATCTCAGGACTCTGAGGTCATGACTGAGCCAAAATCAAGAGTTAGATGCTTACCCAACTGAGCCACCCAGGTGCCCCTGTATGCCCAAGACTCATATCTAAATGAACTTCATGTGACATAAACAGAATTCAACATGTCTGTCTGTTTTTTCCATGTAGAAAATAGAACCCCAATCCACCAAGTAGCTGGCCAGTATGGCTTTTTCAGTCCACTTTTCAGTTTCCTAACATGTGTTCTACATATAATGTGCAAAGTTCTACATATAATGTGCAAAGTTTTGGTGGGAGAAATACAGAGAAGTGTGTCTATTTCATCTTAGAAACCAGAATTCCTCTCTGCCACTGTCTGAATGTTTGTGTCCCTCTCAAAATTCATATGTTGAAATCCTAAAGCCCAATATGATGGTATTAGGAGGTAGAGCTTTGGGAGATAGTTAGGTCAGGAGGGTAGAACCCTCATAAATGGAATTAGTGTTCTTAGAAAAGACACTTAGTAATAGAGATTCCTCACCCCTTCCACCATGTGAGGACATAGTGAAAAAGTACTGGCTATGAAACAAAAAGAAGACCTTCACCTGCCCTGAGATCAAATTTCCAGCCTCCAGAACTGTGACCAAAAAAAATTTCTGTTGTTTATAAGTACCCAGTTTCCGGTATTTTGTTAGAGCAGCCTGAACAGACCAAGACTCTCTCTCCTTTATTGTTAAAACATTTTAAAAATATTTATTCTCTATTGTGAAGTGTCTCTTAAGTGTTTTTACCAGTATAATTTTTAACTGGGATAAATGTCATCTATTTATTGATTTTGAGAGTACTCTTTATATATTTCAGATTTGGGTTCTTTGTTGGATTTAGATACTGTAAATACTTTCTCCCATTCTCTGCAATGCCTTCTAACTCTTTAAAGGAACTTACCCTTTTTCTACACAAAAATTCCTAATCCTAATATAGCCCATTATAACTTTTTTTCTTTTATGTTTAAGATTCTTTGTAAAGTTTCTTTATTACATGCAACTGTCCTGAAGCAAAAACAATCCTTTGTCCTGCTGCCATTAGATAATAAGAATACATGTCATGCTCCAGTCAAAATGAACCACAAGTAAGAGGGAAATCCAACTGTCTTCAAAAGAACCTTGAGTATTTCCCATAAATTAACTTCCTACCAAAAGATTATTCTGTATTCCTGATGCCTAAAGGTACATCACAACTTATGTGCATATAGTATATGGTAATGATTTAGAAAAATTGATACTTTTTTCCCACTATGAACATGCTAATGCAAAGTTGGATACCTTGTAGGGATTTTTCCTTTAAAAATAGGCTGTATTTTTTATTTGAATAACCAGATGTTCTGAAGTAGATACCCTTGCAGCATCTTTTCCAGAAACATTTTCTTTCTACATGTCTCCTTTCATAACTAATATTACAATTCGTGTGCTTCTTTTATCCCTCACCCTCCTCCTAAGTTAATGTCTCTTCTTGTTGAAGTATGTCCACTAACAGTTCTTTTAGGGACAGTATGCAGCAGGAAAGGTTTTCAGTTTTCATGTCAGAAAATTTGCTTTGTCCTCATTCTTGAATGACAGTTTAGCCAGTTATGGAATTCCAGGCTGATGGCCTTTCCCCCCCTCAGCATCAATATCTATTATTGCAGATTGTTGCAGATCAAAGATAAGATTGCTATTTCTATCTTGATAACCTATCTGTTCTCTTTACTATCTTTGAAAACTCTTTCTCCTTAATGTTTTGCAGTTTCACTGAACTATTTAATGGTGTGGTTTTACCTTTATCTTGCACAGTATTCCATGAACATGTTTTTCTGAGCATTTCTGTTGTTCTACATACTGAAAATTTTTCAGCTATTATCTATTCAAATATTATTCATCATTCTATTTTTTTTTAAAGATTTTATTTATTTATTTGACAGAGAGAGAGCTCAAGCAGGGGGAGCAGCAGGCAGAGGGAGAGGGAGAAGCAGGCTTCCCGCTGAGCAGGGAGCCCGATGGGGGGCTCAATCCCAGGACCCTGAAATCATGACCTGAGCTGAAGGCAGTCGCTTAACTGACTGAGCCACCCAGGCACCCCCTTCTCTCTATTCTTTAAGAATTTCTATGTTGGTGGAGTTCCTCAATTTGTCCTCTATATCTCTTATTTGCTCTTCATAATTTTTATCTTTTTATCTTTCTGGGTGAATTCTTCAAGTTATCTTTATTGATTTATTAAATCAGTCTCTGACTTGATCCAGTTAAGAGTTTATCTCATTTGTAGAAATGTATGTAAATTATCATATTTAATCAGATATTCCTTTAAAAATGGGACTTGTAATTAATTCCTTCTCATAACCAAATGTTTTCATTTGGTCCTATTTTTGTGTTACAATTTCTAGCCCTATTTATTCATTTATTTATTTTTAAAGATTTTCTTTATTTGTCAGAGAGAGAGAGTGTGAGAGGGAAGGAACACAAGCAGGGGGAGTGGCAGGCAGGGGGAGAAACAGGCTCCCCAAAGAGCAGGGAGCCTGATGTGGGGCTCGATCCCAGGACCCCGGGATCATGACCTGAGCTGAAGGCAGACACTTAACCGACTGAACAACCCAGGTGTCCCTATAGCCCTTTCTAGATGGAAGAAATTTCTTTTTTTTTTTTTTAAAGATTTTATTTATTTATTTGAGAGAGAGAGAATGAGAGAGAGCACATGAGAGTGGGGAGGGTCAGAGGGAGAAGCAGACTCCCCGCCAAGCAGGGAGCCCGATGCGGGACTCGATCCCGGGACTCCAGGATCATGACCTGAGCCGAAGGCAGTCGCTTAACCAACTGAGCCACCCAGGCGCCCAAGAAATTTATTTCTTCAAACAACCTCAAAATATACATTTTAAAGTCTTCATCAGATAATCCATAAAATTAATTTCATTGAGAGTGACTGTTTCATTTTTTGGATGTTGCTACCAGCTAGGATATCTTCAGTTTCAAGTAACATAAAAAATCTGTCTCAATTTACTTAAACCAGAAGGAGAATTTATTATCTTATATATCATGTTCCCTAGTAAAGCACCTCTAGGGTCAACTAATTCACTGGCTCAATAACATTATCAGAATTTGTTCTCTCTCTTTTGTGACTCTGCCATACAAAATATGCCAGATTTGTCCATGGCAGCTCTCCTTATGGTTGCAGAATGGCTAAACAGTTCCAGATGTTCTATGCAGACCCAATAACATTTACCAGAAGAAAAGAAGTCATCTCCTCCTGTATATTTTTTTAATCAGAAAAAAAAATCTATCCCAAAAGTTCCTCAGAAGACATATATATTAAATCAATATTGCACCAAATGTATTCCTAAATAAATCACTAAGAAGGGGACTCAGACAACCATGTTTGGTTTAGCTATATACATGGCTGTGTAGACAAGAGTGGATTATCCAAACAAAATTTAGTTCCCTTAGAAAGTAGGAAGAGCTGAGGCAAAAAACAAAATATGCTGCCCTGGCTATCTTTGCATTAAATCCCTTCACTGATTTAGCTTTTGCTTTCCATTGTCATTTTACTAGGAAAACTGTTATGTTTATGGTTTGCCATTTTTATTCATTTCCTTCTCCTCTATTTTGACCCCTCTTTACCTAGGAGTTTAGTATCTCCCAGCCCCAAGTCCATAACCAGTTATTATGGTGTTTAAACATTTCCATGATAAAATTATTACTATATAATCCAAAAGTTAATGGCTTAAAACAATAAATATTTGTTTTCTCACCATTTCAGTGTTTCAGAAATTCAGAAACAATTTAGCTGAATAATTCTGGCTCAGGGTCTCCCATGAGGTTGCAGTCAAGATTTTGGCCAGGGTTATATCTGAAGCCTGAAAGTGGTTCACTTACACAGCTGACACAGGGTGCTTTGTTGGCAGGAGACCTGTTTCTCGTCCTGTGTGCCTCAACACAAACTGAGTGTTCTCATATCATGGTGTCAAGCTTCTTCCAGAGCTTAGCAATCCAAATGAGTTCAAGAGAGAAGATGCAGGAGTGCCTGGATGACACAGCTGATTCAGTGTATGACTCTTGGTTTCAGCTCAGGTCAGGATCTCAGAGTCCTAAGATCGAGCCCCGAGCCGGGCTCTGTGCTCAGTGCAGAATCTGCTTGAGATTCTCTCTCCCTCTCCCTCTGCCCCTCCTGCTCATGCTCTCTCTCTCTCAAATAAATAAATAAATCTTAAAAAAAAAATAGAAGAGGCAATGTGTTTTATGAGCTAGCCTTCAAAACTGCACGCTGTGTCTTTGCCATATTCTATTGGTCACAGAAACCAACACTGATACATGTGAAGGTGGGGCCACCCAAGGACATGAATACCAGCAGAGAAGGATCTTTGGAGCCTGGCTATTACACCCATCCAAGGAACAATGGGTATTTAACATATCCCCACTTACTTCCTGGTCTTAAAGCTGTATCTTTGCATCTTTGCCTCTTTCACCTTGCTAGGTTCACAGCTTGTTATAAGCCTCAGTAGTTTTTGTTTTAGATCTCCTTTCACAAGGTTTTGGCTGTGAAGAGACTCCTTCAAGCCCTTAGCTTCAATCAGAAGCCCTGATTCTATAGCATGGAGGACATTAGTAGAAGGAAGGGAAAAATGAGGGGGGGGGAATTGGAGGGAGAGATGAACCATGAGAGACTATGGACTC
>NC_138375.1:96446032-96479011 GCF_054177405.1 Leptonychotes weddellii | reverse complement strand
TGATCCACTAATGTTTATCTAGTTTTTAAGTCTTTCTACATATTTTTTCTCTTAAATTTTATCAATGCCAAAATTTATAATAAAGAGTACACTAATGTGATAACTCATTCTTATTACTTTGAAGTCTTATTTTTTTAGCTTTTTATTTTAAATTAATTTTAAAGTTGCAAAAGTAGTACAGAGAGTTCCCTGGCTTCCTTAATGTTAACATCTTATATAACTATATTAAAATTATTGAGCCCAGTAAACTACAGTTGGTACAATACTATTAATTAAATTATAGATCCCTCAAATTTCACCAGTCTACCATTGCTGTTTTCCTCATCCAAGAGCCTAATACTTGTAAATCATAGATCTGATAAAGGATTTGTTTCCAGAATACACAAAAACTCTCAAAACTCAGTAAGATGACAGACAACCCAATTTCCCAAATGGGCCAAAAATGCCCAAATGTTTTATAGACTTTTTTCCATCCCTTTATGCTTAGCCTTTCTGAATTATTTTATATATGTCTCCTATATACGGCAGTTGAATTTTGCTTTTTGAATTAAGGAGATTCTGATGTTATGATTAGTATGTTTGGTCTCTCATTTGTATTAGGAGAGGCAGTCCTCCTTAGGACATGATCATTCCTGCATGCTCTTGCTGACTGCAAAACTACAGGGTTACTCATCTTTTGATATTGAGCACTTTCTGGAACTGGTCATATGGCAACTAGGTATGTTAAGGTAACCACAATGTAGCTGAGTAATATTCCATCATTTGAATGTACCACATTTTGTTTATACATTTGCTTATTGAAGAACAGCTGTATTGCTTTCAATTTTTGGCAATTATGAAAAAGTGCTGCTATAACACTTGTGTGCAAGATTTTGTGTGGACATGGGCACCTGGGTGGCTCAGTTGTTAAGCGTCTGCCTTCGGCTCAGGTCATGATCCCAGGGTCCTGGGATCAAGTCCCACATCAGGCTCCCTGCTCGGCGGGAAGCCTGCTTCTTCCTCTCTCGCTCCCTCTGCTTGTGTTCCCTCTCTTGCTGTGTCTCTGTCAAATAAATAAAAATAAGGTCTTTTTTTTTTTTTTTAAAAGACTTTATTTATTTATTTGACACAGAGAGAGAAAGCACAAGTAGGCAGAGAGGCAGGCAGAGAGAGAGGGAGAAGCAGGCTCTCCACTGAGCAGGGAGCCGGACGTGGGGCTCGATCCCAGGACCCAGGGATCATGACCCGAGCCGAAGGCAGCCGCTTAACCGACTGAGCCACCCAGGTGCCCCAAAAATAAAGTCTTAAAAAAAAAAAAGATTTTGTGTGGACATAAATTTTCAACACATTTGGGTAAATACAGCATAATTGGTTGGTTGTATAATAAATGTCTACGAAGTATTATAAGAAATGCCAAACTGTTTTCCAAAGTAGCTGTATAATTTTGCATTCCCACCAGCAATGAGAGTTCCTGTTGTTCCACATCTTCACCAGGATTTGATGCTGTCAGTGTTTTGGATTATGGCCATTCTAGTAAATTTGTAGTTGTATTTCACTGTTGTTTAATTTACATTTCCCTACTGACATATGATGTGGAGATCTTTTCATCTTATTTGCTATTTCTGTATCTTCTATGGTGAGGTGACTGTTCTGAGCTTTTGTCCTCTTTTTAATTGCGGTATTTTTTGTCTATTGTTGAGTTTTAAGAGTTCTTTGTATATTTTGGTTACTTCTGTTATCTCTAACAGATACATATGTTGCAAATATTTTCTCTATCATGGCTTATTTTTTCATTCTAACAGTGCCTTCAACAAAGCAGAAATTTCAAATTTTAATGAAGACCAATTTATTTTTTCTTTCATGGATTGGAATTTTGGTATTGTATCTAAAAAGTCATCATGAGGGGCACCTGGGTGGTACAGTCGGGTAAGGGTCCAGCTCTTGGTTTTGGCTCAGGTCACGATCTCAGGGTGATGAGATTGAGCCATGTGTTGGCTCCGTACTCAGCACGGAGTCACTTATGTTTCCCTCTCCTCCCTCTGCCCCTCCACCCAACCCATGTGCATGCTCTCTAAATAAATCTTTTTTTAAAGCACTTTTTTAAAGATTTTATTTATTCATTTGAGACACAGAGATAGAGAGAGAGAGAGCATAAGCAGGGGGAGTAGAGGGAGAGGGAGAAGCAGGCTCCCCGCTGAGCCAGGAGCCCGATGTGGGACTCAATCCCAGGACCCTGGGATCATGACCCAGGCCGAAGGCAGACGCTTAACCATCTGAGCGACCCAGGCGCCCCTAAATAAATCTTTTAAAAAAAGGGCATCACAAAACCCAAGGTCAGACTAGATTATCTCTTCTGTTCTAGAATAGAACATAACATAGCTGTGTATTTTTTTATAGCTGTGCATTTTACATTTAGCTCTATGATCGATTTAATTTTTGTTAAAGGTATGTCAGTATCTATGTTTTTTCTTTATATGTTTTGGCATGTGCATGATTTGTTGAGTCTTCAGCTTTACTGGATTATCTTTACTCCTTTGTCAAAGACGAGCTGACTATATCTGTATGGGTCTTATTTCTGAGCTCTCTATTCTGTTACATTGACTTGTCTCTTCTTTCACCAATATCATAGTGTCCTGGTTACTGTAGCTTTAGAGTAAATCTTAAAGTTAGTATCAGTCATCTAACTTTGTTCTTCAATATTTTGGTAGTTATGCTGGATCATTTGCCTTTCTGTATAAACTTTAGAATCAATTTCTATTTCTAGCTTGCTGAGAGTTTTTATCATGAATGGGAGCTGGAAAATGGCTTTTTTGTAATCTATTATTGGTACGATCAGATGATTTTTCTGCTTTAGTCTGATGATGTCATGAATTACATTAATTGATTTTTGAATGTTGAACCAGTTTTGTATAACTGGAACAAATGCTACTTGGCAGTGGTGGATAAACTTTTGTTCTACATTGTTGAATTTGATTGTTTTATTGGGGATTTTTGCACCTATGTTTATGACAGATATCTGTAGCTTTCCTTTCTTGTAATGTCTCTGTCTGGTTTTAGTATTCTGGTAATGCTGGCCTCACAGAATGAGTTAGGATCTATTCTTTCTGCTTCTATTTTCTGGGATGGATTGTACAGAACTGACATCATTTCCTTCTTGTATGTTTGGTAGAATTCACTGCTGAAACCATCTAGGTCTAATACTTTCTGTTCTGGAAGCTTATTATTGATTCCATTTCCTTAACAGATATAGCCTTATGCAGTCTAGCTATTTTTCCTTCTGTGAGTTTTGGTAGATTATGTCTTTCGTAGGTTTGGTCCATTTCATCTAAGCTATAAAATTTGAGGGTATAGAGTTGTTCATAATATACCTTTATCCCTTTAACATTCCTGGGTTCAGTACTGATGGCCCCTCTTTTCATTTCTGATATTAATCTGTCTCCTTTCTTTCTTGGTTAGCCTGGCTAGAGATTTATCAGTTTTATTGATATTTTCAAGTAGCCAGTTTTTGGTTTCATTGAGTTTCTGTATTGATTTCCTATTTTCATTTTCCTTGATTTCTACTCTTTTATCATTTTTCTTATTATTTTGGATTTATTTTTTAATTAATTAATTAAGTTAGTTAGTTATCTGTACACCCAACATGGGGCTCGAACTCATAATGCTGAAATCAAGAATCACATGCTTCACCCAGGTGAGCCAGCCAGCCAGGTGCTACTTTGGATTTACTTTGCTCTTCCTTTTCTAGTTTCCTAAGGTAAAATCTTAAGATTATTGATTTTAGATCTTTCATCTTTTCTAATATATTAAATGCTATAAATTTCTCTCTAAACTTCACTTTTGTTGCATCTCACAAATTTTGAGGAGTTATATTTTCATGGAGTACAAAATATTTAAGCATTTCTCTTGAGATATCTTCAATGTATGTGTTTAGATATTGTTTAATCTCCAAGTATTTTGGGATTTTTCCAGGTATCTTTCTGTTATTGATTTATAGTTTAGTTCCATTGTAGTCTCAAAGCATAATTTGTAGTCTTTTAAAAATTTATTGGTAACCCAGAATGTGGTCTTAGTAAATGTTCCATGTGAACATGAAAAGAATGTGTGTTCTGCTATTGCTGGATTACTATCCTATAAATGTCAATTAGATTCAGTTGATTGATGGTGCTATTCAGTTAAACTATATCCTTACTGGTTTTCTGCCTGTTAGATCCGTCAATTATTGATAGAGGAATGTTAAGTCTCCAACAATAACTGTGAATTCATCTGTTTCTTCTTGCAGTTCTATCAATTTTTGCCTTATATACTCTGATAAAGTTAGGTGCATACACATTAAAGATTATTATGTCTTTTTGGAGAATTGACAGCTTCATCAATATGTGATGTTCCTTGTAATCCCTGGTCATTTGCTCTGAAGTCTGCTTTGTCTAACATAAGTCCAGGTTTCTTTTGATTAATGTTAGCATGGTATATCTTTCTCCGTCCCTTTACTTTTGATCTGAGTCTTTATATTTCATCTGAAATATGATGTGGAAATATGATGTTTTCTTGCAGAAAACATATAGTCTGAGTCTTCTTTTTTTAACCATTTTGACAGTCCTGCCTGAATTGGTATATTTAGTCCAATCACATTTAAAATGATTATCAAATGATTAGTATCTGGAGTAACATCTACCATATTTGTTACCATTTTCTATTCATTGTCTTTGTTCTCTTTGTCTTCCATTTTTCTGTCTTCTCTAGTTTTAATTGAGCATTTTACACGATTCTATTTTCTCTCCTGTCTTAGCACATCAATTATACTGAAAATATTCTTAGTGACTGCCCTAGAGTTTGCAATATACACTTACCATTAACCCAACTTCACTTTCAAATAAAGGATGTTCTACAGAATTGAAAAGTATAATTCTTGGTAAAAGCAACAAAGAAGCAAACTAATGAAACCACTAACTCAAAAAGATATATGCAACCCTATGTTTACTACAGCATTATTGACAATAGCCCAGATATGGAAGCAACCTAAGGATCCATCAATAGATGAATAAATAAAGAAAAGGTGGCATATAAATACAATGGAATATTGTTCATCTATAAAAATGAATGGAATTTGCCATTTGTGACAAGGATGCTTGAGAGCATTATGTTAAGTGAAAAAGAGAAAAAGCTATGGGTCATATGATCTCACCTATATGTGTAACCTAAAAACAACAAAACAAGAAAACAAGCTCATAGATGCAAAGCAACAGATTGGTGGTTGCCAGAGGCAGGGATGGGGTGGAGAGTTGGCAAAATGAGTGAAGAGGGTCAAAAGGTACAAACTTAGTTATAAAATAAGTCAGTGGGTATATAATGTACAGTACGGTGACTGTAGTTAATACTATATTGCATATTTGAAACTTGCAAAGAGAATAGATCTTAAAAGTTCTCATCACAAGTAAAAAAAAATTTGTTAACTATGATGACAGATGTTGTGGTGATCATTTTACAATATATACAAACATCAAATCATTATGTTGTACACCTGAAACTAATAAAACATTGTATGTCGATTATACCTCAATTTAAAAAATCATAGTGAAATAGTTGTCAATATATTAAAAAACAATTTTTGTTATAGTAATATATACATTAATAAGATCAAGTGTCTTGATTTCAAAGTGTTGATGTGCAAAAATGTTATGTGGAGACATTTGATCCAAATATATGTTACGGGGAAAAAAAGAAGTAAACTAATAGTTAGCTAAATAAACAAAAAAGTAAATTAAGGAAAATAGGGTATCAGAAATGTTAATACAGGTGTATAACCACATATAAGTCTCAAAGGGTCATAATCATATGGGTTGAATTTTCAACCAAATATAGATATAATTTCTCCCAAATCAGTCCATACATACACATCAGCCAATAACAAAGTTAAATAAATTTTCTGGTAGACTAAAACAATTTTTTGTTTTTAAATTAGGCTAACATCACCATCTGATGTGGGAAAGCTAGAATGTGGTATTACTTTCTGACATTTTGCATTATCATGTTTAAGAGTCAGTAAAATAAAAACCAATCCTAAGTCTTAATAGATTTCAGTAATTATCTTAAAGCAGTGAAATTGAAAATACATAAAAGTCCTCAGAACTTGAAACATTTTCTCCAACATTCTCAAAACCACAGAAAGATTACAAGAGCTGTAAGCTTAGATGGAGTACAAATCAAGACTAATTCTACTATATAACTTACTTTGTTTATAATTGAGATCAAAACTGGGCAAATAATCTTGCTACGTAAGAAGCCTATAAGAAGAAATAGGATGTAATCATTATATTTTCTTTAATGCTTTATATAAGATACTGCACTCAAAAGATCCTAACCATTATCTTTATGAGTAAAATGTGAAATGAAGACTTGACCAATAAAGCAAGGTATTTACTGCTTTATCTATTTCTTTCTGTAATTTGCAACACAAAGAAGTTCATGAACAACAGTACTACCTACTTTGTAGAATTATTGTCAGGGTTATACCGACTGAATCAATTTCTCCCTTCTCCAGTAACTTCAAGAACTTAAAAGATAGTCACTCCTTTGACTTTAACTGGAGTAGTCTAGCAAGGTACTTTATGTCATCTTCCCATAAATGAACTTATATTCTCTGAAATGTAACAGTATTTGTATTTTCTCTAAAAGGGACAAGATATACTTGGAATAGTATTTGCTTACTTTAAAAAAAAATGAAGTATTTAAGGTAAGAAAGAAATATGGATGACAAACATTAGAAAGCTTTTTCAAATATAAAAAAGTACACACTAAGTCCTTTTAGAAAACTGATGATACTAAAAGGATTTGGAATTCTCTAGTTTAGCTTGTTTGTAATCTTGAATGAGTATTATAATATCCTCATTTTTCAACCTATGAAAAAAATCTAATTAATTTATTAAAATATCATGCCACATCACCAAAAAAGCTAGAGATTTTTAGATAAGAGAATTTTATTTACAGAAAGGTCATGGAGAATTAACAAAATTTTATCAACACAATTTTGTTAACAATAACTAACAATCAAGAATGGTTTAATATATAATATCACTTGGTATATAATACATACTAAAATATAGTTTTCATGCTACCCTTATCCATTAGTTTCTGTTCCAATTTTTAACAAATCTAGAAATAAGGCAGTATACATGGAACAGATTTACTACTTTTAAATTATGTATTCCATCTACATCAGATACTGTCAATTTAAAAACCACCTGCAAATTAAATGGCCTTTCCATTATAATTCCTAAATTTAAAGACATAAGCACCAAATGGAACTCAAAATGCATAAAATAAACTGTCATAAATTTCAAAAGGAGAAAATTACATAAGCAATATTATAAATTAACAAAGAATTTTCCAAAGAATACTGCAGAAGGTATATCAAAACTTTTATAATGATTAAGTCTAGAATATTTTTACTTGCATTCTTTTCCATCCAGTTGAACACACCAAAGCACTGAATGAATTGAAAGAACCATTTATAAATGAATAGTAGATGGCACAGGTCATTTTATGGATAAAAGGAAGAGGGACTATGTACTTTGATTTGCAAATAACATTCTTTATCCAAGTAAATCCTCAGTGTTTCTATTATCCTTGAATGACAAGATTCATTAAGTACTGTGTGAAAAAAAGAGACCATCCTTTTACTGATGGAAGGCTTCTAATCGTATTCGGGTTGGATCTTCTGGATGTCTCAAGGCAATTCCATTACGAAGGAGCAGCTCAATATAAGGTGGCCAAAAAGAATCACTAATTTTGACATATGGATCATGTGGAACATCAAATAATCTATTTAAAAGAATCTAGGAAAAAATATCGTTCAAGATATACCATACTTAGTAAAAAAATGATACAGCTATAATAAAACATTAAAAATTTGTTTACCAAAGAATGTTGATCTCTTTTCTCCTTGAATAATTGCTTGTCATAATTTCTATGTATTAACTTAAATAATTTTCTTCCTTTTAAAAAAAACTACAGATATTAATAAATGGAAACATCTTTAAAACTGTGTACAAGTTTCTGCAACTTTGTGGAAAGAATCCTTAAACTCAAACATGTAGTTCAGATAAAATAGAGATGCCAACTAAAGATTCCATCCATGTAAAAGCATAGGGTTTCACTGTGTAAATAATAAATAACAACACAAGAATTTTTTTAAAGTAATAATCTTGGGAATGATTAAGGGCTAGTCCCCAATCTTATGTTCTTTTAAAAAATGACAATATTCCTTCTAGTAAGGTATAGAAAACAGACCCTAGTCTTATACTAAAGATAAATTAATATAAATATATTTAATAAAGGTTGGTATATTTAAGAACTAATGCAGTATTTTGTTTTGACCTTGTGTATAATCGTTCAGAAATCAGTAATTAAAAGAAATCTTGAAGACAAAACAACTACACAAAACACTTACCTCTAACATTTCATGCAGTGTTATCAGCTGTGCAGTTGATTCTTGAATGTTTTTCTTTGACAGAAATGTGAATAACAAAGAATTAACATTTCAATTCTGCCAATGGCCAATTAGACTATATTTATAACAAAAATTTTTTAAAGTAATATTTCTTAACTGCAATGGTACAAGGTATATCAAAATAAAATATTTATAATTAGGTGATTTTAAAAGAATTCTGAAAGTAAACAATCTGCCTGTACTAAACAGGTTCATAAAAACAAAGTTCAAACAACCTCTAAGAGACTGAAATCTTTTGCAATTACAAGAAGATACAATTCAGACTATCTACAAATATATAATGGATAAATTACATTATACATATTATATATACTCATGTAACTGAAAGTCTAATGTTTGAACTCTCCAATCAAAATATTTCAAACAAATGGCATTCCAAGCAGTATTTATACAGCTTCAGGAAAGGAAACTTACTTCCCAGGGAGCCTTGTTCAACTTTCTATAGTTCTTGACAGTTCCTAATGTTAATTCAACTCACTGCTTCTTTTTTCCTTGGAATGACAGAGAATAAATCCCATTCCAATTCGATCCAAGAATTCCTCAAATATTTGAAGACAGGTATTACGAGCCCTAAGTCTTTGCCATATTAATCATTAGTTCCTTCAATTATTTTTCACAAGTCATAGCCTTGCAGCCCCTCATATCATGGGTGCTCTCTAAATGTGCTTTAATTTATCTTGTTTTTTCTTTTTCAATCCACTCTCCACATGATACAAGTGTGATTTAAACAGCAAAGATGAAAAGGAAGACTCACTTCCATACTTACAGATGCTGGTATTTTATTCATCAAGTTTATTCATCAGCTTTTGGGCATCTATTCTGCCCTGCTGACCTCTCTCTGAGCATACTATCATCTAAAATGCATAAGCCTCTTTCATACACCTAGCCAAGACAGGTCTCCTTCATTCTTCAATGTTTTAAACCCAAGAAAGATATTCTCTGTACCTCCATTAAATATTATCCCTATTTTATTTGGTCTAGTTCTAGCCAACTGAAAAATATAGGCCTAATTCTGTCATCGAGTATATTTACTATCTAGCTCCCTTAGTTTCTTATCATTTGCAAGTTTTCATGACCATGCTTTCTACTTATTTATCTAAACTCCTATTAAAAATATTCCAAAGGGGGGCGCCTGGGTGGCTCAGTCATTAAGCGTCTGCCTTCGGCTCAGGTCATGATCCCAGGGTCCTGGGATCGAGCCCCGCATCGGGCTCCCTGCTCCGCGGGAAGCCTGCTTCTCCCTCTCCCACTCCCCCTGCTTGTGTTCCCTCTCTCGCTGTGTCTCTCTCTGTCAGACAAATAAGTAAAATCTTTAAAAAAAAAAAAAAATTCCATAGGTCATCTCTTCGTGCCCATGGGTCCTGTCCCCATGCTTTATTTAAAAAAACATCTTATTGTACCAAAACGAAAAACAAACAAAAAAAATCCCCAAAAAACAAAATATTCAATAGGACAAGGATCTAAAGGGGATCTGCTAGAAATCCCCTTCCAAGATAATATTAATCCTGATGAGCAGCTTGCGTTCAGACATTTAATTAATTACAAAGTCACCTACTATAGTGACAGCTAGTACTTTCCTGATACCAGTCAAAGATTACCAGGGAGTCCTTATAAAGTCTTATGTAGGGGAACCTGGGTGGCTCTGTCGGTTAAGTGTCTGCCTTCCACTCAGATCATGATCCTGGATTCCGGGGATCTGACCTCGCATCAGGCTCCCTGCTCAGTGGGGAGTCTGCTTCTCCCTCTGCCCTTCACCCCGCTCCTGCTATCTCTTTCTCTCACCCTCTCTCAAATAAATAAATAAATAAAATCTTAATTAAAAAAATTAAACTCTTATGTAAGTACAAATATACTAAAGAAAGAGTAAAAATAAATGCAATTACTGAGTAAAGATAGTAAAGCTGCATCTCAAAATCTCCTGACCTCTAATACCTTACAAATGAAAGAGTGGTTAAAAAAAAGCAGCATTCAGTAGTGATGAAAGCAAAGAGAATTAAAGAATTGATACAGAAATAAGAAGCTACAAAGCACAGATTAAAATATAAATGTTTGAGACAATCAAAGAAAAAGCAGAGGAACAATATGAGAGCAAACCAAGAAAAAAAAAGTTTTCAACATAAAGATATGAAAAACAATATGACATGATAAAATAAAATTTCCATGAAATGAAATGTGACCTAAATCTGCCCCTAAAAACAATGCCAACTTCAAAGCAAAACTGATATTGAATGATCAACATTGTGACATATTTCTGTTAAATTACTGAAGTTCAAAGATAAAGAACTCTTCAGGCATGTACTCAAGATATCTAGAGGCTGACCTCAGATCTCCACAGCACACTGTATTTCAGAAGAATGGAGCAATCCCTACCAATCTTAAATTTTTTTTTTAAATGTGCTGAAAATATCCTTTGGCTGTAAAAGCAAATAAAGTATTTTCATCATTCAAGAACCTAAGAAATAAAATGCCCAGGAATTCTGCTTAAACAAATTACTTATCAAAGAAATCCATCAAATCAAACAACTAATTAAACTTAAAAACTTAAAAATAAATGGTAAAAGATGATAAGCATTGAATTCAATACAATATAAAGACTAAACACATACATGAATATTGGTATGAGAACAGAATAAAAGCGCTATAAACCTGCCAAAGTTAAAATAAATAACACAAATTATAATGAGGTTATAGGAGGAAGAATGTTAATTTCCTCATCTTTTGTAGCAGGGAGTCAATGAATGCTGTCTAAAATTGAAAGATGAAATTTAAAAACGTATTATAATCTTTTATAATGTTTCTCATAATTTGTTTTCTATTAGGGATCTCTCCAGAATTAAAATCACTTGAAGCAAAGAAATATTTATCTGAGTTAAATAAATCAACTTCACTCATTTTTCTTCTATCAATATAAGTAAAATTACATGTAATAATACTTATTTTATATTGGCCTATACAAAACTACATTGATCTGGGGGCACCTGGGTGGCTCAGCCAGTTAAGCGTCTGCCTTTGGCTCAGGTCATGATCTTGGGGTCCTGGGATTGAGCCTGGTGTTAGGTTCCCTGCTCAGCGGCGAGTCTGTGTCTCCCTCTCCCTCTGTGTGCTCTCTCTCTCCCTCTCAAATAAATAAATAAATAAAATCTTTATTAAAAGAAACCTACACTGATCTGCATATCCATCAATCCATTTATGCTTCTATACTTGTATGTGTTTAGGAAGATGTCTCAAATGATGTTCACCTAATGTTAATGATGTAGTGGAGGGATTCAAGTTTTTTCTTTTTGTACACATCCTTGAATTTGATAAAGCCCAGTGTTATGGACGGAACTGTGCCTCTCAAAATTCACATGGTCAAGTCCCAGCCCCCCTGGTGACTATATTTGGAGATGAAGCCCTTAAAGAGGTAATTAAAGTTAAATGTGACCATAATGGTGGTACCCTAATCCAGCTGGACTGGTGTCTTTATAATAAGACAAAGAGACACCAGAGAGCTCTCTCTACTCTCGAACAGAGAAAAGGCCATGTGAGGACAGCAAGACATGGCTGTCCAGGAACAAAGGCCCCAGCAGAAACTAACCCAGATGGCATTTTGATCTTGGACTTCTAGCCTCCAGAATAGTGAGAAAATAAAATCTTTTGTTGAAGCCATTTAATCTGTAGTATTTTACTAAGGCAGATTGAGTCAACTAATACATCCAGTATTACTGCTTGACAGAGAGAGAGAAAAAAGAGAAAGTAATCTATCGTTTTGTAACATTTATCAACAGTTCATATACTTCATTTTAAAAAAGTGAGTTTATCAAATATGACTTAATAAACCCATGATGGCTTCTGGTGATCAATGATTCCTTTTTAGAATCCCTCAAAACCTCTGGTTTTATTACTGGAGAAGCTTGATAGATTAAAAAAAAAAAAGTTGAAAACAGGCAAGACTGGAATCAGAAAATGTCATTGAGTTATTGTAGGATTATGATCATTAAGAGGTAGGGAATCCTGAACTTAATGGTTAACAGAGGCTGTCAGTAATTTTAGAACAAGGTGTATAAATAACAACAGATAGAATGGGAGACATAGTCCATAACATATGTAAAGCCTCCTGATAGTTACAATGAAGAAAGGGAAGAATAAAAAATACAGATTATAAGGGGCGCCTGGGTGGCTCAGTTGGTTAAGCGACTGCCTTCGGCTCAGGTCATGATCCTGGAGTCCCGGGATCGAGTCCCGCATCGGGCTCCCTGCTCGGCGGGGAGTCTGCTTCTCCCTCTGACCCTCCTCCCTCTCATGCTCTCTGTCTCTCATTCTCTCTCTCTCAAATAAATAAAATTAAATTAAAAAAAAAAATACAGATTATAAGAAAACAAAACTTTCTTTCTTTTTTTTTTTTAAAGATTTTATTTATTTATTTGACAGAGAGAGACACAGCGAGAGAGGGAACACAAGCAGGGGGTGTGGGAGAGGGAGAAGCAGGCTTCCCGCAGAGCAGGGAGCCCGATGTGGGACTCGATCCCAGGACCCTGGGATCATGACCCGAGCTGAAGGCAGTCGCCTAACCAACTGAGCCACCCAGGCGCCCGAAAACAAAACTTTCTCTCCTTTTCCTAGTATACTCAGTCATTCAATAAATATGAACTCAGAAGGTACTATAATACATACGCAAGACGGTAGACCTACAAAGATGAATTCAACACATCAAGGAGCTCAGAGTGCACGGTGGGTGAAAAGAGAGATAGACATAAATGATTACTACAAAATCCTGTGACAAATGCTAATAAAATGGCACATAAACTTCGTTTAATACTTCACACAAGGGCGTGCCTGAGTGGCGCAGGTGGTTAAGCATCCAACTATTCTTTTTTTTTTTTAAAGATTGTATGCATTTATTTATTTGAGACAGAGAGAGAGAGGGCACAGTGGGGAGGAGGGTTAGAGGAAGAGGGAGAAGCAGACTCCCTGCAGAGCAGGGAGCCCAATGTGGGGCTCGATCCCAGGATCCTGGGATCATGACCTGAGCCGAAGGCACACACTTAACCAACTGAGCCACTCAGGCACCCAAAACGTCCAACTCTTGGTTTTGGCTCAGTTCATGATCTCAGGGTCATGAGATCAAGCCCCATGTCAGGCCCCATGCTCTGCACAAAGGCTGTTTAAATTTCTCTCTCCCTCTCCCTCTACTCCTCCCACTGCCACGCGCTCTCTCACTCTCTCTCTCTAAAATAAATAAATAAATCTTAAAATAAATACTTCATGCAAAAGATGATGTTTGACTCTTAAGAATCTGCTATCCTCATCAGATAGGAAGTGTTTTGTAAGCAGAGGGAATAAAACGTATAAGGCACAAAAAATGACAGGTCATTGCATACTTGCTGGGACTAGAGTGGTATGGTTGAATGGATTCATGCAAGAGATGAATAAAGAATGGTTGGGCAGGAGGTAAAGAGATAAACAAAGTCCAAATATAAATGCATTACTCTAAGGAGTTTTTAGACGTCGTCCAGTAGGGAGCCATCAGTTTTATGTTGAAAAATGATTAAAATATATATTTTTAGAAAGATCATTCTGGTGCCGGTTTCAATGCCTACTCTACTTCCACAAGCTTTATTTATTTATACTATATACTGTTTTTAAAAAAGGCATTAAAGTAGTTCTTCCCAATCTTCTGTCACCAAATAAAATATTTATTTGCTTTTGTGGAAAAGGTTTATTCCATCATAACTACTAGTAAAATAGTCAAGAACTTACATTAACTAACAGCTATCTTCTGATTTTAAAAGTTACATATGCTCATCATGGAAACTTTGGAAAATAGTAAAAACAGAAACAAAAACAAATCTCACCTAAAATCCTAGCCTCCAACATAGGCACTATTATATTTTTTGTTACAAATTAGACTCATAATATTTAGTTAGCTGTTTTATCCATTTAACAATAAATTGTGAGCATTTTAATACCTCTTCTGGTAGTGTTCAATACATTATTTTTAAAAGGTATATTTTTTCCCACCATATGGGTAAATATTTTAAAAATGCATTTAATCCTGTTTTATTGAACTAAGTTGCTTCTAGTTTTTCAGTCAATATTATAATATGATGGAATATTTCTATACATTTATCTGTGTGAATCTTTGAAACATATAATAAACTTACAAAAATTTATCAGAAAATTTACATTTGAACCTATGTGAAATAATCTCATATATAAATATCTACATGAATGTGTTCCCTAAAACTTACCTTTTTCTTTTTCTTTTTCACATTTCTATCAGGCAGAGGAAAATGATCTTCCAGAAACTCACCCAAGGTAATCAAGAGTTTCTCCTTATATTCTTTTATATCATGCATTTTAGTTTTCAGCTCATCAAAGATTCTAATACATATTTTAAAAATTAAGAGAAACATTTTACTGATAAAATACATAAAATACATAAGTATATGTAACTGGTAACTCATAAAGTTGATCAAACACGTTTTCAAACTTCATTTGTTCAAATGAAATAACTAGCTTTATGAAAGTAAAATTCTCTATTTAACATGTAGGGAAACTATACATCAAGTCATTAATCAAATGTCACGTAACAGTTGGTAAAAGTTAACTAAAACCCACAATTTCTAATAAAATTTCCCTTCTTTTCATGTATGTATTTCATGTAACATAAAAAAATAACTTTTTCCTATTTCAAAAAACTAGAATACAAATACCTTGATTCAGAAAATGTCACAACCTGATGTTTCAATTCATTGTGTAGTACATTAAGAGATTGCAGTATCTGTTGTTGTTCATCCAACCACTGTTGCTCCCTTTAAACATGGAAAAACAATACCAACATAGCCAAATAAAACATTAATACCAATTCAACATATATCAGTGATTAAAGGTAATTATAATTATACCTTTCCAAGTCTTCCTTTAGCTTTTCATTCTTTGACTGAATAGTAGAGAGCACCAATTCAAGATCATGTCTCAATTTTTGGAACTGGAACAAAATAATGCAAATTGTTTAGTCTGTAATCCTATAAACAGTTATATTTCTAAATGAGAGTGAAATTTACATTATTTGTTTAGGATAGATAATCAGAAACCAAGAGCAAAAAAGCCTACCAGTAAGTCTGAAAGGAAAATATACAGCAGGTACTAGGTTCTTTGTAATATTTCATTTGTTAAATTCAAAAATATAAGGAGTTTTGAGCAATACATTTTGATACTGAAAGACAATTAAAGAGTATGTTTTCAGTAATCAGGTAGATTAGGCTCTTTTCTAAGGAGACTATACAAAAACAGACACAAATGATTACCATTCATTTAACAAATATATATTGATCATTGACTACCAGACATTGTTGAAGGAGTCAGGGATTCAAAGATGAACAAGAGGAGAACTGAGACAAATATATAACTCCTGTGAGTGATCAGTATCATGAAGAAAAAATTGTAGGAATGGCTCTTTTAGGTAGTATGACATGGAGAGACCTCTCTGATCAGGTTAACAGTATAGCAGCAGATAAAGAAGACATGAGATAAGACATGATCATATCTAGCAAAAGAATGTTCCAAGCAGAGAAAATTGTAGGTACAAAGGCACTGAAGCAAGAATATATGTGACATATTTGAGAAACATCAAAGAAGACTGTGTGGCTAAAGTAAATTACAGTAACAACTGGAGTTTTTTCTAGTATCTTTTTGTTTCTAGAACAAATTAGCTAGTGTTCCATTCTCCTGATGTCAAGGGTTTCCATTAGCCTTTTACACATCTAAATCAGTGATAATTTAAAGATGTGTATCATAAACCTTATAGCAACCACGAAAAAAAAAGGGGGCAGGGGAAGAACCAGTAAACCAATAGTATAAATAAAATAGGTTTATTTTTAAAACTACACAAGTCAAGAAATTGGAAAGAGAGGAAAATAGGAACAGAGAAAAGGTAATACAAATAGGAAAGAAAAATCAAGTACCAAGATTGCAGAGCAACCACACTGATATTACATTAAATATGAACTAACAATATAATTAAATTAAAAATAAATAATAGAAAGGTAACTGGGAAAATCTGCAAACATTTAAGTATTAAAAACACACTTCTTGGAGGGGAGGGAGGTGGGAGGATGGGTTGGCCTGGTGGTGGGTATTGAGGAGGGCACGTTCTGCACGGAGCACTGGGTGTTATGCACAAACAATGAATCATGGAACACTACATCTAAAACTAATGATGTAGTGTATGGGGATTAACATAAGAATAAAAAAAAAACACACTTCTAAATAATCCATTAGTCAAAGAAGTAATCTACAAGAAAAAAATTATTATGAACTATTTGAAAATAAAAACAAAATAAAAACTTCTGGGGTGAAGCAAAAGCAGTACTCAGATGAGAATTTACAGCAGTAAAAGCCTCTATTAGAAAAACAAAAGCTCTCTGGGCACCTGGGTGCCTCAGTCCTTCAAGCATCTGCCTTCTGCTCAGATCATGATCTCAGGATCCTGGGATGGAGCCCCCTTTCAGCTCCCTGCTCAGCAGGGAGTCTATTTCTCCCTCTACTACTTCCCCTGCTCATGCTCTCTCTCTCTCAAATAAATAAATAAAATCTTAAAAAAAGAAAAGAAAAACAAAAGCTCTCAAATAAGGACAGCTTCCACCACAAGAAAAAGAACAAATAAAATCAAAAGTAAACTGAATAAAAAATAATGATTAAAAAGAACTTAAATACAGAAAAACAAGAAGAAAACTGGGGGGAAAATCAATGAACCCAAAGCTGATTCTTTGAGAAGGTCATCATAATTACCCACACTAATTACAACAGAAAAAAGAACAAAAATTACTAACATTATGAATGAGAGAGGTGACATTACTATAAACATTAAAATGGTAATGGAGGAATGCTAAGAACAAATTTAATAAATTTGACGAATTAGATGAGATGGACAAACTCTTTAAAAGACACAAACTACCACTTATTCAGAGAAAAAGAGAAAACCTGACCAGCCATAAAAAAACTGAATTTGTGGCTAGAAATTTTCCCACAAAGAAAACTCCAGGCCCATATGCCTTCACCTGTGAATTCTAGCAAACATTTAAGGAATAAATAATACTGATTCTATACAAACTCTTTTGAAGACAGAATAACTCTCAACTCATTCTAATAGGCCTGATACCAAAGCCTGACCAAGATGTCACAAGAAAAGAAAACCATAGACTAGTATCTCTTATTAATACAGACACAAAAACCTTAATAAAATTTCAGCAAATTAAATCCATCAATAAATAAAAAAGATTAAGCAAAGTGGGTTTATCCTAGGAATACATGGTTAATTAAACAGATATCATTTTTTTAAAAAAATCAATGTACTAAGTCAATGAATTCAGTATAGTCACTGTATAAAATGAATATACAGCAACTGTTGCATATCTATACATTAATAATGAAGCAGTAGAAAGAGAAATTAAGAAAACAATCTATTTACAACTATGCCAAAAACAATAAAATAGCTAGGAATAAACTTAACCAAGGAAGTGAAAGATCTATACTCCAAAAACTATAAAACAGTGATGAAATAAATTGAAAATGACACGAACAAATGGAAAGATATTTCATGCTCATGGACAGGAAAAACCAATATTGTTAAAAACGTCTATATACCCAAAGCAATCTACAGATTTAATACAATCCCTATCAAAATACCAATAGTGGTTTTCACAGAACTAAGACAAATAATCCTAAAATTTCTATGGAACCCCAAAAGACCCCAAATAGCCAAAGCATTCTTGAAAAAGAACAAAAGCTGGAGGTTTCACAATCCCAGATTTCAAGATATACAACAAAGCTGTAGTAATCAAAACAGTATGGCACTGCATAAAAACAGATACATAGATCAATGGAACAGAATATAGAGTCCAGAAGTAAATCCATGCTGTTATGGTCAATTAATCTACAACAAAGGAGGCAAGAATATACAATGGGAAAAAGACCATTTCTTCAACAAATGGTGATGGGAAAACTGGACAGCCACAAGCAAAAAAATGAAATTGGGCCACTTTCTTGCACCATACACAAAATAAACTCCAAATGGGTTAAAGACCTTAATGTAAGACCTAAAACCATAAAATTTCTAAAAGAAAACAGGCAGTAATTTCTTTGACATCAGCCATAGAAATATTTTTCTAGATATGTCTCCTCTGACAAGGAAAACAAAAGGAAAATTAAACTACTGAGACCACACCAAAATAAAAAGGAAACCACATCAAATAAAAGGAAACCATCAATAAAACTTACTGAATGGGAGAAGATACTGTAATTGTAATAGAAGGTAATTTCCTCGACTTAGTTAAGGGCATCTATGAAAAACCTACTACTAATATCACACTTGATGATGAAAGAGCAAATGCTATCCACAAAGGTCGGGAACAAGGCAAAAATGTCCATTCTCACCACTTTTATTAAATATGTACTAAACGTTCTAGGGGCACCTGGATGGCTCAGTCAGATAAGCCATCGACTCTTGATTTTGGCTCAGGTCATGATCACAGTGTCATGAGATTGAGCCCTGTGTTGGGCTCTGGGCTCAGTGGGGCGTCTCCTTGGGATTCTCTCCATCTCCCTCTGCTAGTGTGCCCTCTCTCTCTCTCAAATAAATAAATCTCTAAAAAAAAAAAAAGTTCTAGAACGGCACAATAAGCCAAGAAAAACATATGAAAGGCATCTAGCGGCACCTAGCCAGCACAGTCAGTTAAGCACCTGACTCTTGGTTTCAGCTCAGATCGCAATCTCAGGGTTGTGAGACTGAGCCCCGAGTCTGGCTCCGAGCTCAGTGTGGAGTCAGCTGGAGATTCTCTCTCCCTGTCCCTCTGCCCCTCCCGCTCATGTTCTTGCTCTCTCTCTCTCTCTGAAAAAAAGAAAGAAAGAAAGACAGGAAGAAAGAAAGAAAGAAAACATATAAAAGGCATCCAGATGTAAAGGAATAAATATAAGGGCCCCTGATCTCAGATGATACAACTAGCCATGTAGAAAATCCTACAACATCTACAAAAAAGCCACTAGAATAAAGGGGTTTATCATACTCACTAATAGAAGATCAATATATAAATATTAATTGTATTTGTATGTATCAGGATTAAATAATTGATAATTGAAAAAAGAATACCACTTTAATAGCATCAAAAATATGAAATACCAAAGGGATGAACCTGACAAAAATGTGTAAGACCTGCACACCTCTATTACAATTTATTAACTCTTTCAAAAAATCATGAATTGGGATGCTTGGCTTGCTCAATCAGTAGAGCATGAAAATCTTGATCTTGTGGTCATGAGTTCAAGCCCCACATAAGAGGGGGTAGTTTTCTGAAAAAAATAAAAATTAAAAAAAATCAAGAATTAATATTGAATTTTGTCACTTATTCTTTCTGAATTCATTGGGACAATCAAATGTCTTTTTTCTTTTTTAGTCTTTGATATAATGAATTATAAGACACTGATGAGATAAATCTTAAAAGTACTAAATAAATGGAGACCTAAGTAAATACAGAGATCATACAAGGCTCATGGATTCGAACTGAGATTCAGTATATTAAAGACGTCAATTCTCCTCAAATTAAACTACAGAGGGCGCCTGGGTGGCGCAGTTGGTTAAGCAACTGCCTTCGGATCAGGTCATGTTCCTGGAGTCCCAGGATTGAGTCCCGCATCGGGCTCCCTGGCTCAGCGGGGAGTCTGCTTCTCCCTCTGACCTTCCCCCCTCTCCAGCTCTCTCTCTCTTTCTCTCTCTCAAATAAATAAATAAAATCTTTAAAAAAAATAAAATAAAAAAATTAAACTACAGAATCAGGGCAATCTCAGTCAAAATTCAGTAAGCTTTTTATGGGATTGAATGACCAGCTAACTCTATATGAAAATATAAAACAATTTCGATAAGGAACAAAAAAGATAGAGAATTCATACTATTTTATTTAAGACTTTTAAGTCTTAACTTCAGTAAATAAAACAATGTGGTATTGACCTAAAGACAGAAACACAGAAAAAAGGAAAAGAAATAACCACAGAATGAAGAACAAATGGAGTCTAGAAATGGATCCACACATATACGGTTGGTTAATTAATTTTCATTAAGCATGCAAAGGAAATTCAAAAGAGAAAAAATAATTTTTTTCAACTATTTGTGCTGGAAACCCACAATTAGTATTCATATGAAAGAAAATACAGCTTTATCAATAACTCATTCTATATAAAAACATGAATTCAAACTGGATCATAAATGTGAAACTTTGAAATTTTTAAAGAAAAGAAAAGCTTTGTGACCTTAAGTTGGACAAATATTTCTTATATTTGAGCACAAACCTTAAAAAAAAAAACTTGATAAAACAGAGTTAATCAAACTGGGAACTTAACGTTTCTTAAAAGACACTATTAAGAGAATAAAAAGATAAGTGTGCAGGGAAGAAGTTGTACAAACTGCACATTACCAAGAAAGGCCTGTCTTCAGGACAGGTCCCCTGTGGACTCCTGAAGGATGAGCTCTGAAGCCTTGGAATATTATGCCTGATAGGAGTGTTTATATAGAGGTGCTGGGATGGATCAGTATGTAGAGCATGCAACTTTTGATCTTGGTGTTGTGAGTGCAAGCCACACTTGGCACCAGTTTGATTAGAGAGTTTATTCTAACTATGTGATTTATGGTGAATGCAATTTTGCTCTGGAGGGCTGGAGTGTGAGTAGGTGAGGTCAGTCAAGGAGGCCCCTTATGCATAGTGACTGACTACTGATAAAAACTCTAGACAACGGGGCGCCTGGGTGGCTCAGTTGGTTAAGCGACTGCCTTCAGCTCAGGTCATGATCCTGGAGTCCCGGGATCGAGTCCCACATCGGGCTCCCTGCTCGGCAGGGGGTCTGCTTCTCCCTCTGACCCTCTTCCCTCTCGTGCTCTCTGTCTCTCATTCGCTCTCTCAAATAAAAAAAAAAAAAAAAAACTCTAGACAACAAGGCTCAGGTGAACTTCCCTATTTGAAAACACTTTGCACATGTTGTGCACTCAGTTGCAAGGAGAATTAAACAAATTTATCAACTCCACTGGGAAAGGACTACTATAAGCTTAGCCTATGTGTGTTTTCCCTTGCTCATTTTAATCTGTGTTTCCTCACTGTAATAAACTGTAACCATGAGTACAATAGCTTTTCTGACTCCTGTGTGCCCATCAACGAAATGAGAGTGGTCTTAGGGAAAAACCTGACAACAGCTGGCCTCGGAAGTGGGATTTTGCTATGACTCTGGCTCACCAAAACATAATGAAAGCACTGTGTGGGAAAAAGAAGGATAATTGGGCAGAGAATGATGAACCTGGTGCCTGATGTTTACCCAGTCAAAAAAGAAGACAACAGTTGCACCATGATCAATAATTACAGGCAGAAGTATTCTGGGAATTTAGAAATGACAGAAAAAATTCTCAGACAGTTGGCTGACTGGATGCATATGGAAATACTTATGATACTGTGAAAGAAACAAGCTAAATATTCAATCTCTTTGTTATTTTTATCTGTAATAGTTAAAATGAAAATGTTAAGGCCAATGCTAGTACTGCATCGTTTGGATTCCAGCCAGTTCAAACCAGAGTTACTAGCCTAAGGGCTGCTACCAAAGGGAAAATTACAGTGGATCATTATGTCATGTCATTTTTAATTCATGACATTGAAAATTTGGTGGCTCATTTCAATATAAAAAAGAATCTTTATCTTTCATTCTGGGAAAATGTTCATGTATTATTTATTGTTTCTTCCCTTCCATTTTTCAAAAACTTGGAACTTCTACTGGTTGTATTTTGTACTTCTGAGTTGATACTCTAGTTCTACTATCTTCTGTTATTCCAATTTTCCTTTTTTTGCCATCCTTACTCTGTAGGAGATTTCCATGACTATAATTACCAACATTTTCGTGTTTATTTCAGGTATCATGTTTTTATTTAGAAAGGCTCTTATTCTCTGATTGGTCCTTTTTAAAATAACAGCTTTTATGAGATATATTCCACATACCATACAGTACGCATTTAAAGTGTATAATTCAGTAATTTTTACGGTACTTGTAGAGTTGTGCAAAATCACCACAATCTGTTCTAGCACATTTTCATCATCCCAAAAGGAAACCTGTTAGCAGTATCCATTAGCAGTCACTCATTATTTCTTCTCCAATCACCCAGCCTTAATCAATAAGCAACAACCTACTTTCTGTCTCTATGGATTTGCCTATTATGGACATTTCATATAAATAGAATAATATAATATGCAATCCTTTGTGACTGGCTTCTTTCATTTAGCATAATGTTTTCAAAATACACCTATATTATGGCATATCGGTACTTCATTATTTTAGACAATAATACATCACTGTATAGACGTATCACAATTTATTTATCCATTCATCAGTTGATGAATATTTAGGTTGTTTACCATTTTTGGCCATTAAGAAAAATGTTGCTATGAACATTCATGTTTAAGTTTTTGTGTGGACACACACTTATTTTCATTTCTCTTAGGTATACAGCTGGGAGTGAAACTACTGGTTCAAATAGTAACTCTTTCATCTTCTGAGGAACTACCAAAATGTTTTCCAAAGTGGCTGCACTATTTTACACTCCCACTAGCAGTTTATCAATGTTCTAATTTCTCCATATCTTCATCAATACTTGTTATTGTCTGTCTTTTGATTATAGCCATGCTAGGGGGTATGAAGTAGTACTTTTATTAAGTTGGCATTCTGTTATTTTTTAATGTTTTTTCAAAGATTGATTGATTTGAGAGAGAGAGCACATGCATAAGCAGGGCGAGGGGCAAAGGGAGAGAGAGAGACTCTCAGGCAGACTCTCCAAATGAGTGAGGAGCCCAGCACGGGGCTAGATCTCATGACCCTGAGATCATGATAAGAGCCGAAATCAAGAGACACTTAACTGACTGAGCCACCTAGGTGCCTCTGTTATTTTTTAATCAAATTTTTTTTGTCTCTCTGAAGATATTGTTTGTGGTTTTTTTTTTTTAAAGATTTTATTTATTTATTTGACAGAGAGACACAGCCAGAGAGGGAACACAAACAGGAGGAGTGGGAGAGGGAGAAGCAGGCTTCCCGCCAAGCAGGGAGCCTGATGAGGGGCTGGATCCCAGGACCCTGGGATCATGACCTGAGCCAAAGGCAGACGCTTAACGACTGAGCCACCCAGGCGCCCCTGAAGATATTGTTTATTAAATTCTCTTTGTTCCCCGAATTGTCTCTATTTCCTTAAGGTTCATCTTTATCAGTTATTTTGGGTTACTACCTTTCTATTTGGAGGCATTCACAAACACTGATGACCACTGGCTGGCCAAAACTCAAAAATACTAAAAACCCTGTTATGAATGGGATGTTTTGATGTACACCAATCCTGCTTTTTCACTGAGAACGCCAAAAATTAACACTTATAGATCTTTTTCTTAAGCCATTTAGATTTTCCAGAGAAGATTGTTTTATCTCCACTCTGAGGCTATTTTATAATAGATTGTAAGACCTCTGAGAAAGAGCAGGGAAAGGAGCTGGTACTTCCACCACACAGTATAAAATATTAACTGGATCTTTCTGACCTTTGACCTGCACGCCAACCCTACTAAACACCCAACCTGGTATCCCTGGGTCCAGAGCCTCAACAGTTTAATCTCTCCATATCCTATACCTCCAGTTTCCAAGTGTGGGGGTAAAAAGTTAGCTGCCTGATTAGAAAAGAGAAAGCCTATCTATGTTCTGCTGTTAAAGAAATCTTGTTTTTAGCTTCAGACTTGAACCTTGGATTTTGTAGTACAAGTTTCCTTCAAATCCCAAGACTTTTTTTCAACTCTGTAGGGCAGATAATATCTTTTCATCCCTATCTCTGTCTCTTGACACACAGATACTTATTTCTTTCCATGCATTACAACCTTGTTTACAATTCTTGTTTGACCTAATGGACTTTGACCGAATGGACTTACATGTTAAAAAAAATATCTTTATTGATATGTAGGTTAAGTTTTGAGAAGAACAGATGTATATTATGATCATTTAACTATGTTTAATGTTTTTGCTTGTATTATGAAGAGTTTAATCAACTGGAAATTAAATATAAGAATAAAGTTCACATTAAATACTAACAATAGTTCTGATATACAAATTGGTGAAATGAAATTCAAGTCATTTAAAACATTCCATTCAATAAAACATAAAATCAAAATAAAAAAATTAATATGGCTTTAAAGTAGATTCATCCTACTTATCTCATGAATCCCAAACACTTCTAGTTATAGGTTAATTAAGGTTACTACAGATTTACTAAGTGACTTACCTCTTCTTTGCCTAATGTTACAAGAACTTCTTCATTCAGTGGAATTACTACAGAAACAAAACAAACCAAAATTATACATATATGCTTAGTTAAAGCTCAAAAATAGGGGCGCCTGAGTGGCTCAGTCGTTAAGCGTCTGCCTTCGGCTCAGGTCATGATCCCAGGGTTCTGGGATCAAGCCCCGCATCGGGCTCCCTGCTCAGCGGGAGGCCTGCTTCTCCCTCTCCCACTCCCCCTGCTTGTGTTCCCTCTCTCACTGTCTCTCTCTCTCTGTCAAAATAAATAAATAAAATCTTTAAAAAAAAAAATCTCAAAAATAAAGAATTTGATTTTGCAGGTTTTTTTCTTTGTTGGTTGGTTGGTTTTTTTAAACATTTCATTTATTAATTTGACAGAGAGAGACACAGCGAGAGAGGGAACACAAGTAGGGGGACTGGGAGTGGGAGAAGCAGGACCCTGGGCTCATGACCTGAGCCAAGGCAGACACGTAACGACTGAGCCACCCAGGCACCCCTGATTTTGTGGTTTTTAAGATACCTCTATTTTCTTATTTAACATCTTTACATATATAATCAACTTACATATAATTTTAGACAAACATGACATTTATGCATTTTTGGACTTTGTGCCTTTTGTTTTGTTTTTCAATCTCTCAAAAATAAAATTAATAATCTATACTGTGTCCTTAAATATATCTCTAATTATATGATCCTATGCATGTATATGTATATGTACATGTACATTATCTGTACATATACATGCAAGGGTTATTCATTTTGTTATTGCTGGTTTTACAAGAATGGAGTATCATATACATTATTCTTTTTTTTTTTAAGATTTTATTTATTTATTTGACAGAGAGAGACATAGCAAGAGAGGGAACACAAGCAGGGGGAGTGGGAGAGGGAGAAGCAGGCTTCCCGCTGAGCAGGGAGCCCGATACGGGGCTCGATCCCAGAACCCTGGGATCATGACCTGAGCCTAAGGCAAACACTTAACTGACTGAGCCACCCAGGCGCCCCTACATTATTCTTATTTTTGCTCAACAAAATCCCCATGGAAATCCTTTCTATTCATCTGGTGTAAGTCTAATTCATAATTTTAAATCACTTCAAATTATTCCACAGGGTAAATATACCATAGTGTATTGAGTGATATCAGTACTGACTGAACGTTAACTTCGTACCTAATTTTTAGCCACAAAAAACAATGATGCAGTAAGCATTTTTTAATTTATGTCTTTATGTACTAGTGCTTTCATTTCTTTGGGATAAGTTGCCAGAAATGGAATTTCATAGAAGGAAATGTGTATTTTTAATTTTAATATAGGGTGCCAGATTCTTTTCAAAAAATTTCTATTAGCAATAAGAAACAGCAAAATATATAAACTCTTCTAAAATTTTTGCCAGTTTATGAGTATAATGTTTCAGTTTAATTTTGCATAGCAAATTAAATCCTTATACTTAGAAAAGTTCAACCTTTGTACTTTAAGTTTACCTTTCCTAATAAAGTACTATTTAAAATTTATCAAATAATATGCTACTGAAAATTTTCTAATCTATCTGCTATTCTAGAGGGTCTTCTGACAGGAGAGAACTTCCCACATGTGCTTCATAGGCCCCGTATCAGAACTGATTATTGGCAGCCTCAGGGTGGCTACCAAATCATTTCAACAAATGCAATGAGAAAGATTCTAAGAACATAAAGTTAAGAATCTTCCTCTTGGCCAGTGTGGTCACGAGTAGCATTTCAGTATTGATTCATCTAATCAACTCAACCCATACAATATAGCAGCTTCTAAGAATATAAAGACATTTTAAATCCTTTCAGTGTGGCAATCTATGGCCCTGGCAGCCTGAAGCAAAATGGGTATTTGGCATATGGGTCAGCCTGTGTGCTTGGTGTCACCAGTACAAAACGTGTATATAAAGGATGATGATAATAAGAAAAATAGAAACTGAAAATTCCCTGATACATAGCATCAAAAAGAATAAAATACTTAGGAATAAATTTAACCTAGGTGGCAAAAGACTTAAATGCTGAAAGAAATTAAAGATAGCACTCTCTCGGGGCGCCTGGGTGGCTCAGTTGGTTAAGCGACTGCCTTCGGCTCAGGTCATGATCCTGGAGTCCCGGGATCGAGTCCCGCATCGGGCTCCCTGCTCGGCAGGGAGTCTGCTTCTCCCTCTGACCCTCCTCCCTCTCATTCTCTCTGTCTCAAATAAATAAATAAAATCTTTAAAAAAAAAAAAAAAAAAGATAGCACCCTCTCATATGCTCTCTCTCTCTCTCTCTCATATAAATAAATAAATAAAATCTTTAAAAAAAAAAAAGATAGCAACAAATAGAAAAACATCCCATGTTCAAGAATTAGATGACTTAATATTATTAGACATCAATACCACCCAAAGTGACCAACAGCTTCAATGCAATCCCTATCAAAATTCCAATAATATTTTTGTATAAAATAGAAAAATCCACCATAAAATTCACATGGAATCTCAAAGGACCCCAAAGAGCCAAAATAATCTTGAAAAAGAAGAACAAAGTTGGCAGTCTCCTATTTCCTAATTTCAAAATTTACTGCAAGGCTACAATAATCAAAAAAGTATGCTACTGGCAATAGAGACAGACATAAAGACCAATAGAAGGGAACAGAGAACCCAGAAATAAATCCTCACTATATGGTCAAATGATTTTTGACAAGGATGCCAAGACAACTCAATGGGGGAAAGAACAATCTTCTCAACAAATGGTAATGGGAAAACTAGATAATACACATGCAAAAGAATGAAGTTGGACCTTTAACTTTCAAGTTTGAAAATTTCTATTATTAATAAAAAACAATCTTGAACAAGAGGTAAAACGTCTATTATAACAAACTAGCGGATTGGTGATGAAAGCCTAGAGTAAATTTGTGGCAGTAAGGCTTCATAATTAATGACTATATGTAATATATGAAAAAGGAAGAATGTAGAAGGACTCTTAAATTTATGGCTGATTAAATAGATTCCATTCAATGGATCAGAGAATGGAGATCAATTCATAAATCTGAGGCATGTGTAGAATATTTTGGAAAAAGTAGAGATATATATAAGTATGACATTAAAGAAAGTCTGGCCTGGATACACAGATTTGGAAACAGTCATGAAAATTGTGTCCTCCTGGGACGCCTGGGTGGCTCAGTCGGTTAACCGTCTGCCTTCGGCCCAGGTCATGATCCCAGGGTCCTGGGATCGAGTCCTGCATCGGGCTCCTTGCTCAGTGGGGAGCCTGCTTCTTCCTCTGCCTGCCGCTCCCCCTGCTTGTGTTCTCTCATTCTCTCTCTCTGACAAATAAATAAATAAATAAATCTTTAAAAAAAAAAAAGAAAAGAAAAAATTGTGCCCTCCTATCCACCCAAATTCATATTTTGAAGTTCTAATCCCCAGCACCTCAGAACGTTCATATATTTGGAACTGGGTCCTTAAAGATGTGATTAAGTTAAAATGAGGTCATTAGGATGGGCCCTACTCCATTATGACTGGTGACTTCTTACAAAGAGATTAGTAAATGGATGGGTGACTATGTGAAGACCCAGGGGGAAGATGGCAAGGTATAAGACAAGAGAGGCTTCTGAAGAAACCAACCTTGTGAACACCTTGATCTTGAACTTCTAGCCTCCAGAATTATGAAAAAATTAATTTCTGTTGTTTAAGCAACCCCAGTCCATGGTACTTTATAGCAGCCCTAGCAAACTGATATAGAAGTTATTAATGCAGATATAATATATAAAAACAAAAGGAGAAAATATAATGCTAGAATAGCATATAGAGTAGGAAGCAAAAATTGCTGAGCACAGTCCTCTAGGGAACAGCAAATTTTAACAGCATAGTATGAGCAGCCTTTGAGATGCTAAATATAATCCTGAGGAGGCAACAGGATATATAGTTTAATGCAAATTAAAGTAACCACTGTGTATATATATATATATATATATACACACACCTACGAGAAATACTAAAATTTAAAAAAACTACCATGTGGTAGTGAAGATGTGGAAAAGTGGTGGGGATGAATATAGTAAGTATTTAAGATCAAGAATGCAGATGAAATTGTCTAGACAGAGAATGAATAGAAGAATCCCAACACTTGGGATTAGAGAGCAATAAATCTACAAAGGAGACTAAAATGGGAACTGGGGGAAACTAAAGGAAAGGAGGCAACTGGGCAGAAGAAAAGAGAAGGGAAATGTTACAGGTGCCTGGGTGGCTCAGTTGTTAAGCGTCTGCCTTCAGCTCAGGTCATGATCCCAGGGTCCTGGGATCGAGTCCCACTTCGGGCTCCCTGCTTGGCCAGAAGCCTGCTTCTCCTTCTCCCACTCCCCCTCTTGTGTTCCTGCTCTTGCTATCTCTCTCTTTGTCAAATAAATAAATAAAATATTTAAAAAAAAAAAAAGAAGGGAAATGTTAAAAGAATTACAGCCCATATAAAATACCAAATACACACATATATGTGGCACAGAAAAAGTAAGCTTTCATAATAGAAAAGTATCTCCTAGCTGGGTATTTTAAGTACAGATTTTTAAGCCATTTTCTATTTCTTGACAAAAGGCAAATATAGAGCTGGACCCCGCTGGACAAGTCAAGAGGCAACATACAATCTATGTAGTCCCTATGTAAATAAGTATCTAAAATAACTTTTCTCCTCTACTAGGTAAGTTTCTTTTCTTCCTTATTTTTTTAAAGATTGTATTTATTTGAAAGAGAGAGAGCACAATCGGGGGGGGTAAGAGGCAGAGGGAAGGGGAAAAGCAGACTCTCCTGCTGAGCCAGAGAGCTGATGCAGGGCTCAATCCCAGGACCCTAGGATCATGACCTGAGCCAAAGGAAGACCCTCAACTGACTGAGCCACCCAGGCGCCCTCCATGAAGTAAGTTTCATTCATTAAGACACAATTTACAGTTTCTACTGAGCGGGTAAGACAGTGTCTGCAAGGATCAAATGATGGATATAATAAGGTCTCCATAATTTAAGATTATTATAATGTCACATAAACATATTCATCTATAATAATAAAATAAGCACAAAATAATATATATAAATGAAAGAAAAATTTAGGCAATTTCAACAAGGCTAAATGGATCTTGTAATTCTTATAATCATGAAATTAATTTGCCACTAATTTGTTTACAAAAATATAAATCTAAAAATAAGAACCTTACTTCCAGGACTTTCTTTCTGCCATTGATTGAGTTCAGCAGTCAAACATTTCGCTTGCATAATTAATAATGACAGCTATAAAAAAAAAAAGCAAGAGTATAAAACAAAGTCATTTTTTATAGAATATTCATAGATATTCATAGATGAAAGTGTAGACATTCTTAATATACTTTAACACAAGTTCTTAACATAAATAGCTAACATAATAGGCATCCAAAGTATAAAAAATTATCACTCCAAACAGAATTCTACTTTAAACCATTATTAATTATAGCTCATAAACTGCCTATTATACCAGTGATATAGTCTTAAAAAATGATCAATTCTACTTTACCACTCAACCTAAAATAAAAGAACCTAAGTATACTTCTTTTATTCCCTAAATTAATATTACTTTAAAAATATAGGGGTATCTGGCTAGTTCAGTCAGTGGAGCATGTGACTCTTGATCTTGGGAATGTGAGTTCAAACCCCACATTAGGTATAAAGATTACTCAAAAGTAAAATCTTTAAAAACATAAGATGTTATTTCTTGCCAACAGTTTTTAGACAAATTTGCTTTAGGGGAGCCTGGGTGGCTCTGTCAGTAGAGCATGAAACTCTTGATCTTGGGATCATGAGTTTGAACCCTACAGTGGGAGTAGAGTTTACTTTAAAAAGACAAATTTAGGGGCGCCTGGGTGGCTCAGTCGTTAAGCATCTGCCTTTGACTCAGGTCATGATCCCAGGGTCCTGGGTTCGAGCCCCACATCGGGCTCCCTGCTCAGCGGGAAGCCTGCTTCTCCCTCTCCCATTCCCCCTGCTTGTGTTCCCTCTCTCGTTGTGTCTCTCTCTGTCAAATAAATAAATAAAATCTTTTTTAAAAAAAGACAAATTTACTTTTAAGATACTCTTTTTTCTCTATGCACTTTCAGAAAAATAGCAACTGCTTTTAGGGGGTTGCTAAAAATAAATTTAAATACAAACACAGAGGGTCACCTGGCTGGCTCAGGCAGTAGAGCATGCACTCTTGATCTCGGGTTGTGAGTTCAAGCTCCACATTAAGCAGAGATTACTTAATTAAAAAAAATTTTAAATACATATATAGAGATAATTATAAAATGAGATTGCTTCCACAGGCTACTTAAAAAAAACCAATACACAACAGTCTAAGATGACATGTTTCTGATATTAAGTGGCTCCAATCATTGTAATTTTGGTAATTACATATCTGTGATAAATCTGATGCCTGATTAGATTATTAAATTGAAGTCTATGTATGCTTAAAGTTAAATTTCAGAACATTTTTTATCACCTCTATATAATTGTTATTGGAAGCTAGATTAAAAAATGCAATGGGTATTACTGAAATATTTACAATAAAAGAACAACAAGTACTTTCTTTTTAACCATTTTTTTAAAAGATTTTTATTTATTTATTTATTTATTTTTATTTATTTGAGAGAGCGCATGCGCGCACAAGCTGGAGAAGTAGAGGGAGAGAGACAAGCAGACTCCCAGCTGAGCGCGGAGCCCGACGTGGGGCTCAATCCCACCATCCTGAGATCATGACCTGAGCCGAAATCAAGAGTCAGATGCTTAATCAACTGAGCCACCCAGGTGCCCCTTAACCAATTTTTATGATACAGAGCAGGTGGTTCAAAGACCCTGCTCTGTATCTAAACACTATTGAATAGTCAAGAGGAAGAAAACCTAGTATATTTGAAAGCTTTATATAATTACATAAAAATTCATTTGCAGGTTTTAAAATTTTTACCAAAGGAGAGTTTAACATTATTTTCTTATAACTAAATATGAGTGTGAAAGGTTTGCTGTGAACTATAAAGCAATTTTATAAATGCTAATTATACCTAAGAAGAAATAACAAATTCTTAGAAAGTAGTATCTAAAGTAGGCAAAACTATCATAATGATAAGAAATTGGTATCACTTTTCCTGCACATATTAGGTTGAAATGCATCAAATAACCAATATTCATTTTTCAACTTTAAAAAAAGAAAGCAATTTCATACAGTTCAACTTTGTACTATGTTGATGAAGTACAGCTCTTACCTTCCCAAAGCCCAGCTAAGGCAAACACTCAAATTATTTCTGTCCTTGCCATAAAATTAAACAATACTTTCTAAAAAACAACAGCAATATTTCTAAAGTGATTTATATGAAATTTGAGAATCCCTTCCATTTTCTAATTTAAAATATCTAACTTTTCTTTAAAAATGGATTGTTTTAATACTGAAATTTTAAAGTTAATAGGTATGCAAAAAAGAGTAACCAAAGCAAGCCTGATATTATTTAAAGGACTGCTTTCAAGGTTGGCCCTTCACTGGCATCTGGGAACTTGTATTTTGAGATGGTTCCCACCAAAACCTATTAAGAGTGGCTGATTGTGCTTTAACTGTTTTTGCAAAGAATATGACTTAAGCTTAACACCTGCTTTCCTTCTGAAAGTCTGGTATTTTGATAACTGCTACCCAGAGGGTGCCTACGTGACTAGCCCCCACAAAACACCTTGGTCATTGAATCTCTAATGAGGTTCCCTGGTAGAAAACATTTCACACTGTCACAACTCCTTCAGGGAATTAAGCACATCTTACGTGATTCTGATAAGAGAAAACTCCTGAAAGCTTGTGTCTGGTATCCTGTGGACTTTACCCCATGGTCCTTTTCCCTTTGCTGATTTTAGTTTGCATCCTTTTAATGTATCTTAGCCATGAATATAACTACACACTGAGCCTTGTGAGTCCTCCTGTGAGTTGCTGTGAGTCTTGTGAATTACTCCTGGGAGTAATCTTGGGGACTCTCAACACAATAGGAAAAGATATTTTGTGGAGCCCTTAGACAATGTTCTTATTGACTATCTCAGGATAGATTCTTTACAACTATATAAGCACTTCCACCAAAGCCAGTTGTTTGTTTGGCTCAATCCATGAAAATCACTCAGGAAATGTAGAGGCCCAGTCCCTAGTGATTCTTTTTTTTTTG
>NC_138375.1:96382134-96445532 GCF_054177405.1 Leptonychotes weddellii | reverse complement strand
CCTCCAGCAACCCTCAGTTTGTTTCCTATGATTAAGAGTCTCTTATGGTTTGTCTCCCTCTCTGATTTCATCTTGTTTTATTTTTTTCCTCTCTTCCCCTATGATCCTCTGTTGTGTTTCTTAAATTCCACATATGAGTGAGATCATATGATAATTGCCTTTCTCTGATTGACTTACTTTGCTTAGCATAACACCCTCTAGTTTCATCCACGTCATTGCAAATGGCAAAATTTCATTTTTTTTTTTTGATGGCTGAGTATTCCATTGTGTATATATATGTGTATATATATATATACCATGTCTTCTTTACCCATTCATCTGTCAGTGGACATCTGGGCTCTTTCCATAGTTTGGCTATTGTGGACATTGCTGCTATAAACATTGGCGTGCAGGTGCCCCTTCGGATCACTACATTTGTATCTTTGGGGTAAATACACAGTAGTGCAATTGCTGGGACATAGGGTAGCTCTATTTTCAACCTTTTGAGGAACCTCCATACATGTCTTCCCAAGTGGCTGTACCAGCTTACTAATGACTCTGATTCAGTAGGTCTGTTTCTACAATATGAAAACCACATTTCCCAAGAAAACCAGATGACAGTTTATTTACTATATAATGCTGTTTCAAATACAATATTCAGTTTTACCCGGTACAAAAGAACTCTATATTTATTGATAGATGCAAATTTTTTTAAAAGATGGCTTAATTCTTTACTAGTAATTTTTAAAAATCTGATATAATAGGTACTTCCAAAAGTGACTAATTAGTTTTTTCCCCTTCTTTTTCTATCTCACTCATTCTCATTTTTATTCAGTATTGTTATGCTCATAGATTTTCATTTTTTTCATATTGTTATAACCAATCAAGGCCATTATTCCTTTTCATGCTCAAATGATATCAAATTTGTGTCTTTTTGAAGCAGTGCCTCAATCTTTATTTTTCATAACCAACATTTTTTTCAAAATAGACAGTTTTACACTGAATAGCACAAAAGTAAACTTAAATTACCAACAGTTTACATGTAAGCTTGATTCCAGTCTTAATGAAAAGAAGTAGAATAAAAACCAAAAGCCCTCAGGAAAGCTTCCGTACTATATCCTGCTCCATGAACTGATGGCTGCTGGCTCTGCTTCTGACTTCCCTTGTCTGCTGCTCTCCGTGTAACAGGCCATGAAGCACACGAACCCGCAACTGCAGCTTGCTGGTGGCAGACACAAGCATACACCTTCCTCACCTGCTGCCCTTGTAACAAACTGAACCAGTTTTTAAATGTAAACTGCATGATTTGGAACTCAGGAGTACTTCAGTTGGTTCTTTTTTTTTTTTTTTTTAAAGATTTTATTTATTTATTCATGAGAGACAGAGAGAGAGAGGCAGAGGGAGAAGCAGGCTCCCAAGGAGCAGAGAGCCCGATGCGGAACTCGATCCCAGGACCCTGGGATCATGACCTGAGCTGAAGGCAGACGCTTAACCATCTGAGCCACCCAGGCGCCCCTTCAATTGGTTCTTATATCTTCTGACATGCTAATACCAGTTTTAGAGAACTTTCTTTAGAATCATTCATATATTTGACTTTGTTCTTAAAATTAATACTAAAACATTTTTAACTTTTCATATGGTCAAATATATCTAGTTTTCTTTTATAATATCTAGGTTTCTACTATTAGCCAAGAAGTTTGTCCTATCCCTAAACTGCACAAATAGTCTCCTAACTTTTCTTGTAAGATTTTTATGGCAATCCATCCAGAATATATGTTTATATAATGAAAGACAGAGGTCCAATTTTATTTTCTCCCACATGGATAACTAGTTGTACCACTATCATTTATTAACTAATTCATCCTTCTCCCACAAACTGGAACTACCATCTTTGTCATATTTAAATTTTTAATCTGTTGCACTGATCGACTGGTATATTCCTAAACCAATTCCATAGGTCCTTGATTATTAAAATGGATATCTTAATCCTTTATTTAAACATACAGTAAAATAAGTTAAGGTTCCACACATATAGTAAAAAAAAAAAAAAACTGGCTACTATACCTAAGACAAAGTAGGACAGTATGTGTTCAAATTTTTAACAAGGTATCTCAGTTGCAGTTTTTCACTCAACAGTTAAACATATGTGTAACTGTTAAAAGATAGAGAAAATATTTATAATAGTTTATTCAAAAAGTATTTAGAATACTTCTCTTAAATCAGGAAGAGTAGAGAATTTTCCAAGTGATTAAGCATACAGGTGTCAACAAAACTATTATGTGGGTTTAATACATATGAATAATATTCTTATCCAAAACAAAATGAATTAAATTTATCTATTTTTAGGAAGAAAAAAAAAGGATTCATACCTGAGCATTTGAATCAGTGAGTGTCTCAGTTCCAACAAGTGATAATTTTTTCTGACACTTGATTTAAAAAGTAAATAAAAACAAAACAAAAAGCAAAACAAAACAAGTAAATAAGTCACACACTATAAGCTTTTATATATAATAGACAATTCCCTTTCCATCTTCATACCAATGTAATATTCCTTTAAAATAATAAATACAAATAACTGATGTAAAAGAAGAGTTTATATTCCTCACTTTCTAAGCAAGAAGATCAGGAAGGTTCCCAAACAGGTCCTGAAATGAACACACCAAAAGTAGAAGGGGATACTAGATTCTATGTAGAACAAAAAAATGAGCATAAGATATAAAGAAAGAGAAAATATAAACTAATAGCTAGGGTGAATTAGAAGCTAGATAATGGAAAAATAGGAAATAAGAGAATAAGAAGGAAAGCACTATAGAAAAATAACAGAAGAGGTAAAAAGATAGTTAAGATCATAAGAAAACAAAGCCTTCAGGAGACATTGTTTCTATTCCATTTTTAAACCCACAACCATTAATAGTGATTACATCTGATTGAAAATATGGGTAATTTAAATTTTACTTGTGTGTTTACTTCTGGTAGCAGTTATCTTTTTACAAAAAAAAAAATTTTTTTTTTAAAGATTTATTTATTTGAGAGAGAGCAGGGGCAGGGAGAGGGGCAGAAGAAGAGGGAAGAAAGAATCCCAAGCAGACTCCATGCTGAGTCCGGAACCCAACATGGGGCTTGATTCCAGGACCCTGAGATCACCACCTGAACCAAAACCAAGAGTTGGATGCTTAACCGACTACACAACCTAGGTGCCCCCCAAAATTGGTTATTTTTAAATTCCAACTTCTATACTGAAAAAATACCAAAATGAAAAAAAACAATTATATAATCTTGAAAATACACTAATCATACAGAGTACCAAGGATTTATATTAAAAAATAATTTTAGGGGCAACTGGGTGGCTCAGTCAGTTGAGCATCTGTCTTCGGCCCAGATCATGATCTCAGGGTCCTGGGATAGAGCCCCACACTGGGCTCCCTGCTCAGTGGGGAGCCTGTTTCTCCCTCTCTCTCTGCCCCTCCCTGCAGCCTGTGCTCTCTCTCTCTCTCAAGTAAATAAATAAAATCTTAAAAAAATTTTTTTTTAAAGGAAAAAGGAAAAAAAGAAAACCAATAACCTGCCCTAATCTCAAATTTTACTGCAAAGAATGGTATGCAAAGTCTGTGGCCTGTATCATATACTATGCTATTTTAAGTACAAAAACTTTTACCAACATACTATAGTTTACCAGAAGTGATTCTATCTCACTAATTCAGAAAATGTACATAAATTTCAAAGACAACATTTTCTAAATTAATTCATATTTTCACTCAAACTCCATAATTACGTGTTCTCTCCACTATTCTCCGTCTTAGGAAACGAACCTCACCAAGGTTGGCCCAAACGAAAAACCTGAAAATATCCATAATTTTCCCCCATTTCACAACAATTAAGTTCCAAATCCTTTTGGTCCTCCTTAGTATCTCTTAAATCCTATTTGCAATGACAGGATTTAGCCCTACAGTACTTTTTTTTTTTTTTTTTAAGATTTTATTTATTTATTTGACAGAGAGAGACACAGCGAGAGAGGGAACACAAGCAGGGGGAGTGGGAGAGGGAGAAGCAGGCTTCCCGCTGAGCAGGGAGCCCAATGCGGAGCTCGATCCCAGGACCCTGGGATCATGACCTGAGCTGAAGGCAGACACTTAACTTACTGAGCCACCCAGGCGCCCCCTTACAGTACTTCTTACCAGAACTAGTACTAGAGCCTCCTAAATGCTCTTTCTACCTGTAGTCTCAGTCTTCTATATTTCATTTTCTTCAAAATTACCAAGTAATTTTCCCAAACTGCATCTCATGTCACTTCATGTTTATAATCTTTTAATGGTTCCCTATACTATAAACTTGACAAAATCCTCAATGTTCTTGCTCCTAATTAACTTTCCAGCCTTACTCCACAGGTCCTTCTTCTAATTTACTAAGTCATAATATTCTACCTAGAGTTCTCTAAACTTCCCAATGTTTATATATTTTGTTCCTTCTGCTTTGTGTAACTCTCCTACTTTCAGAGGCTACTTTCTATTTATTCTTTAGAAATGAATTCAGTTATTACTTGCTTTTTATTTATTTATTTTTTTAGAGGTGGGGGGAGGGGCCGAAGGAGAGGGAGAGAGAGAATCTTAAGCAGGCTCCACACCCAGCACAGAGCCCGAAGGGGGGCCTGATCTCAGAACCCTGAGATCATGACCCAAGCCAAAAGCAAGAGTCAGACACTTAACTGACTGAGCCACCCTAGGCGCCCCTAGTTATTACTGCTTTTAGAAAGTTATACTTGACCCTTTCAATCTAGGTTTACTATTCGTCCTAAGTTGTCTTTGCATTTCTACCACAATATTTCTAATACAATGGCTACTGCCTCTATTAGATGATAACCTCCTATGGCAGGGACAGCCATAATTTTTTCTCTTTCTATAGCTCATTTGGCATAAAGAATCTTGAATAAATGCTTATAGGTCTAAAAGCCATATAAATATTTATCGTATAATATAATGGCTTCCAGGAACCAGCATAATTATTTTCCTTAAGTCTATTATTGAAATGGAATTAAATCTTATAGTAATTAATATATATATCACTTTTACCTCTTGGTACTTACTTCTTCCATATCTTTCCACATTTCTTCACATTCTTTAATAAGTTCTTCTTCAGCATTTGTAACATCTTCCATGTCTGTAGTACTGTCTGGATCTAGATCTTGCTGATTCACTGACATGTGCCTTGTAATAATTAGCCTTATAAGAAAAACTGAAGTAAAAAATATTTATTCACTTAACAATATCTGTTGAACACCTATCACCTGCCAGATACTCATCTAGGAACTATACATGTGAACAGTGAACAAAATGGGCAAAAATCTGTATCATGGAACTTACGTTCTTCTCTCTCTCTCTTTCTCTATATATATATGTATCAAATAATTTATACATGGAAATAATAACTTTTTAAAAATATTTATTTATTTGAGAGAGACAGAGAGAGAGCAAGAGAGAGAGAGCACACGCTAGCAGGAGGAGGGGCAGAGGGAGAGGGAGAGAGAGAATCCTCAAGCAGACTCCCCATTGAGCGAGGAGCCCAAGTGGGGCTCCATCTCAGAACCCTGAGATCATGAGCTAAGCCGAAATCAAGAGTGGGACACTTAACCAAGTGAGCCATCCAGGCACCCCAATATAAGTGGAAATAATAATAATTTTATGGAGGAAAGCAAGACAGGGAAGAAAACAGGAAGTGCTTGGGCAGAGGTAATGTAATTTTACACATAATGTGGTCATTTAAGGTCATTGAGAAGCTGACAACTGAGCAAAAACATGAAGGAGATAAGGAAGTGCAACAGGGGGCGCCTGGGTGGCTCAGTTGGTTAAGCAACTGCCTTCGGCTCAGGTCATGATCCTGGAGTCCCGGGATCAAGTCCCGCATCAGGCTCCCTGGCTCAGCGGGGAGTCTGCTTCTCCCTCTGACCCTCTCCTCTCTCGTGCTCTCTCTCTCATTCTCTCTCTCGTAAATAAATAAATAAATCTTAAAAAGAAAAAAAAAAGGAAGTGAGACAGGGATATTTAGAGTAAGAGGTTCCAGGCAGGGAACCGCCAATGCAAAGACCCTAGGGCAGGAAATATGACTGCCATGTCCTAGAGCAGTAAAGCAGCCAGTGTGATTGGAGCAAAAGTAAGGCAGAGAACACAAGATGGGGTCAGAGAGATTACAGGGATGACATCATGTGGGCTTTGTAGGCCATTTTAAGGACTTAGGCTGAGATGATAAACAATTAGAGGGTTTTCAAGAAGAGAATGACATAATTTGAATTATATTTTAACAGTACAACTCTGGTTAACAACAGCCAGTAAGGTAAGAAGTAGGACCCAGTTAGAAAGCTATTGCAATGATCCAAGAAATTGTTTATTATTAAAAAAGTTTAGGCCTAAGCAATTGGAGAGATAGAGCTGCCAGCTGATTACTGAGATGAAGAAGTCAGTGGAGGAAACAGATTCAGCAAGATATGGGGGAGTGATGATTAAGAATTCAATTTCAGACTTGCTAAATTTAAGTTGTCTATTAGTGCAGAGTCTGATTAAGCAACTGAATGTACAGTATGCAGTTCAAGGGGAAGTTTCAAGCTAGAATTTGAGTCATCACCATATAAAATATTTAAAGCCGTGAGACTGGGTGAGATCACAAAAGCAAGAGTGTACAGGCAGAAATGAGAAGAGTTCCAGACCTGGAGAGAATGAGGAAGAACCACCAAAAGAGTCTAAAAAGCACCAATAAGGTAAGAGGAAAATTAAGAGTATGAAATCCTAAAACTCAAAATACAAAAGTATTAAAGGAAGGAGTGATGAATTATCAAATTACCAAATGCGAGAAAGGTCAAATAAGATAAAAACAGAATTGACAATTTATTTAGCAACATGAGTAGAGTACTGTATTTTCCATAAACAGTCACAGCAATATTTCAGGTTATCATTCCCTATTCAGAGGCAGAACCTATTTATCCTCCCCATGAACCTGACTATGACTTTCTGACTGTCTTTATGAATAGAAGTCACTATGGAAGTGACTTCCAAGACTAAGTCATAAAAGGCAATACCACTAATACCTCTGTCTCAGAACACTATCCCTTACAAAGCAGCTACCATGCTGTGAGGAAGCCCAAACTGGCACAAATGAAGAGACCACCAGTGAAGCCCACATAGAAAGGAACCAAGGTTCCCAGCCAAAAGCTAGCATCAACCATTAGACATGCACATGGACATTCTCATGATTCAGCCCTCAGACTTTTGAGTCTTCTAGACAAGGGCCTAGACATTGTGGAACAGAGACAAGCTGTCCTGCTGCATCCTGTCTGAATTCTTGATGCAAAGAATTGCTGAGCATAGTAAATGGTTGTTTTACACCTCGAAGTCTTAGGATAATTTGTCACAATAATTTCAGTGGAATAAATACACAGAACTGGAGGCTTTCATAAGAGTAGTTTCGGTAGCGAGGTGCCCGGGTGGCTCACCCAGTTGAGCATCTGACCCTTGATTTCGGCTCAGGTCATGATCTCAGGGTCGTGAGATCGAGCCCCACATGGGGCTCTGTGCTCAGCGGGGAGTCTGTGTGAGATTCTCTCTCTGCCTCTCCCCCCTGCTCATTCACATGCGCTCTCTCTCTCTAAAAGAAATAAACAAATCTTCAGGGTAAAAGAAAGACAGGAGAAAATAGAGCATCTTAAACAACACAGAAGGAAATATTGTAGGAGTTGCAGGAGAGAAAGAAGAATGGGACTTAATACACATGTAGAGAGGTTGATTTAAGAATGAAGTATATATAGTTCATTTTAATGGAAGGGTAGGCAGAATATTAGGGGCATAGATGCAGGTACATTCATAGATGTGTTGATAGGATCTTATGGAAGTTCTATTTGGACTGCTTCTCTTTTCTCAGGGAAATGGTAACTAAGGTCATCAGCTGTGAATGCGAATGGGGAAAAGCACTGAAGATTTAAGAAATACATTAAGAAATGTATAAAAGATATATAAGAGAATGGGATAGGATAAAATAGTAGAATAACTGGAGAGCATTAAATGCCCACTTGAGATTATTAGTTATCAATTTAAAGTGAATCTAAAACATGGTTATATGTTTTCTTCTATAATGTAGCAGCACAGGTACAGACAAAGACAAAGTGAAAGAATGACAGTCTTTCAGGTATGACCACAGGAATGAGTAACTACTCTAAGATGGAGAATATAATCAATAGAGGAAAAGAGGTCAAGAAAAAGAGAGGCCATAAATGGATATTAAAATCACCATGAAGTATGACAGTAGTGCTGCAGAGGGTTGCAGTGAGCAAGAAGCTAAAAATCTTCAAGAAATGAAGGAGCATTATATAATCTTGCTAGATAACCACTGCAAGGAGTGGTAGGTGGTGGAGTCTGATGGCATGAAATGCAAAGGTGGGACAATTTTAAGGAAGTAGACAGAAGAAAAAAGAATAATAAAGATGTCTACCCCACAACACCAAATACAAATCAGAATAACCCACTCCCCCAAAATACTAATTTTATGGAACTTAAAGTTTTATATTGTTTAATCAAACTTATCAATAGAGAGGTTTTAAAGAAACTTAGGGAGATACATCATGTTCACAGACTGAAGGACTCAGTACTGTGAAGACGTTACTTCCCCCAAGTTGATCTATTAAATCTTAATCAAAGTTTTTGTTTGTATTTGGGGCACGTGACAAGCAAATTCTAAAGTTTATGGTAAGGCAAGGGGCCAAAAACAGCCAAGACCATCATGAAGAAGATGAGAAGATTTGCCTTACCAGATTTTAAACTTATTATAAAACTATACAAATTTTTATAGTGTGGAATTAGCACATGGATAGGCAAACTGAACAATGGAACACATTTATGGACCTATGATATATAACAGAGATGGCAATGCAAATTTTTTTTAAATTTTATCTATTTGACAGAGAGAGAGCGAGCGAGCACGAGCAAGTGGTGGGGAGAGGGAGAAGCAAGCTCCCGCCTAATGAGGGGCTCAATCCCAGGACCCTGGGATCATGACCTGAGCCAAAGGCAGATGCTAAGCCACCCAGGTACCCCCACGGCAATGAAAATTAAAGGGATATAAGAACAATCCAAATTGGAGGATATTTCATATACTATATTGCTTTTTTTTCCCATGTATAATTTGGTCTTCTATGGAACTTACTCATTCTTTTTAACTAACTGCATAGTATTTGCGGGGGGCGGGGGGGAAGAATAAGCCTAGATATATACCTCAATCTTAACACCATCCCTGCATTCCTCAAAAAATCCAAAAACAGAAATGATAAAATAGAACATGAAGAAAACATGATGACAATTTTGCTTGGATTGGGAAAGCATTTCTAACAAAACTAAGTAAAATTTCTATAAAATTTTTAAAAATTCTACATGGACAAAGATATCATTAAAAAGTTAAAATTTAGGGGCGCCTGTGTGGCTCAGTCGTTAAGCGTCTGCCTTCAGCTTGGGTCATGATCCCAGGGTCCTGGGTTCGAGCTCCACATTGGGCTCCCTGCTCAGCGGGAAGCCTGCTTCTCCCTCCCCCACTCCCCCTGCTTGTGTTCCCTCTCTTTGCTGTGTCTCTCTCTGTCAAATAAATAAAATCTTTAAAAAAAAAAAAGTTAAAATTTAATCTAACACCTCATTACTAAGACGCCACACTGTGTGTATTTTCCCTCATGGCACTGAGTAAGAGATCCAAATTGCTCAACCAAAAAAAAAAAAAAAGCTAAAATGTAAAACCCAAAATTTAAAGAAAATATTTGTGATATATATGGCACCCAAGACTTAATTTTTTTAATGGATAATGAATGCCTACAAATTAATAAGAAAAGAAAATCTAACAACCAACCATTAAAAAAAAAAAAAAAAACCACCTAAACTCAAAAAGTTATCGCCATAAAAATCAGGACATCTACTACTTTTGGAGGGAGGGAGAGAGAAGGTAGAAGAGAGAACTGTGATTGGTATGGGCCAAATAAGTGACTTTTGAGGTGATTATCACTGGGTGGCTCAGTCGGTTGGGTGTCTGCCTTTAGCTCAGGTCGTGATCCTGGGGTCCTGGGATCGGGCCCCATGACAGGCTCCCTGATCAGTGGGGAGCCTGCTGCTCCCTCTCCTCCCCACTCGTGCTCTCTGTCACTATCTCTGTCTCTCTCAGATGAATAAATAAAATCTTAAAAAAAAAAAAAATTACATTTATTTTATGCGGGTTTTGGTATCTATATTTTACTTTGCAATAAAAAGCTAAACAACAAAAACATTCCAATAGAAATGGGCAAAGGACACAAATGGGAAATTAAAAAAATGAGAAATATCTTTTCAATATAGAAAAATGCATTCTTAAACTTACTCAGAAGTCATAAAAATGCAAATTAAGGGCACCTGGGTGGTGTCAGTTAAGCAGTCAGTCAGTTAAGTCAGTTAAGCAGCTGACTCTTGGTTTTGGCTCAGGTCCTGATCTCAGGGTCATGAGACTGACCCCATGTCAGGCTCCATGATGAGAGCAGAATCTGCTCTCTCTTCCTCTCCCTCTGCCCCTCCCTGACTCACATGCACTCTCTTTTTCTCAAATAAATATATCTTAAAATATATATATATATATATATATATATATATATAGCAAAATAAACAAGTGTTACTTTTCATCCAGACTAGCAATAGTGAAAAATTTCATAAGAAACAATATTGAGAATAGTGTTGAACAAGAGGTGTGCACTGTTGGTAAACCAATCACTCTGGAGGATAATAAGAAATATCCATCAAAACTTTAAATACAGTTATCTTCTGACCCAGAAATTCTATTCCTAGGAATAATCCTATAGATAGATATATTTGCTTTAGTCTACATGGGTACGCTTACTACAACATTATCCAAAAAACTTTATGTGAACTCTACAATCGGACTGTCTAGGTTTAAATCCTGGCTTCAATACTTACAAGCTGTGTGACCTTGGGCAAGTCACTTAAACTGTCTGTGCCTCAGTTTCCTTATCTGTAAAATGAAGATAATATTACTTACCCCATAAAGTTATGACAGTTAAATGAGTTAATATGTATAAAGCTCTTAGAACTGTCCCTAGCATATAAAGAACTATTTCATTATTAGCTATTAACATTACTATTAACTATCTGAAGTCAACTAGTAAGACTAGTTAAATTACTTATGTCATATCCAAAAATGTTTACACAAAACATCTTCCTTGCTATACATAAAAGATACAGTTAAGTTCACAAAGCTACAATCATTAACAATTTTAGAATATTTTCAAGCAAGAGTCAAATTTTATATACATATTTGTTTTAAATATACCTTAACTTAAAAATTAAGTGCAAATTGATCTTTCCCCACTTTGTAGATACTAATCAGTAAAATACATTATGAGTATGTGAAAAAAATGTGAAATTGTGTGTGTGCATGTGTGTGGATAGACGTTCAACAAACTAGCTGAAATGGCAACTCAATGTAGCATGAGAATACAAATAAATTAAAACATGTAAGAGTTTAACTTTATCCCTTTCCCACATTTTGTATCCTTAAATGTACCTTTCTGAAAAGAGAGTAAGTCATCCTCTTGAGGATCTCTGTTAGTATTCCAATTCCCACTCACTTATTGAAGAATATTGCTATATTTAGGGATACTATGCTATACAAACTTAAAGAGCTAATACCAAATTAAAGAAACTCATACTATTATTGGAAAAAGACTAATATACATGAAATAAACTAATAGAAAGTATCCATATAACTCTTAAGATCAATGGAACAGACTAGAGTCCAGAAATAAACCCCACACATATATGGTCAATTTACAACAAAGGAGCCAGTAATAAACAATGGGGAAAGAACAGTGTCTTCAATAAATGGTGTTGGGAAAACTGGATAGCCACATGCAAAAGATTCAAACAGGACCATAATCTAACACCTTACACAAATACTAACTCAGAATAGATTAAAGACTTTAATGTAAGACCTGAAACCACAAAACTCCTGAAAGAAATACAGGCAGTAATCTCCTCGAAGATACTTGGCAGGTGGGGGAGAGGGGGTTTGACACCAAAAGCTAAGGCAACAAAAGAAAATATAAACAAGTGTGAATTCAGCAAACTAAAAAGTTTCTGCACAGCAAAAGAAACCATCAACAAAATGAAAATAGAAGGGGAGAAAATACTTGAAAATCATATCTAATAAAGGGTTAATATTCAAAGTATATTAGAACTCATACAAATAAAGAGCAAAAAAATAAATAAAAAAATTAAAAATTAAAAAATGGGCAGAGGATCTGAATAGACATTTTTCCAAAGAAGAAAGATGGCCAACAGTGGCATCTACCATGCAAAGATGCTCAACGTCACTAATCATCAGGTAAATGCAAATCAAAACCACAATGAGATATCACCTCATACCTGTTAGAATGGTTATTTTCAAAAAGCCAAGAAAAAACAAATTTTGATGAGGATATGGAGAAAAGGGCACCTTTGTGCACTATTGGTGGGAATGTAAATTTACGCTGCCACCGTGAAAAGTATTTTGGAGGTTCCTCAAAAAATTAAAAACAGAACCATCATATGATCCAGCAACTCCTCTTCTGGGTATTTATCTGAAGCAAATGAAAACACTAATTCAAAGATATATGCACCCACCATGTTCATTGCAGCATTATTTTGCAATAGCCAAGATATGGAAACAACCTAAGTATTCATAGACAAATGAAAGGATAAAGGAAATGTGGCCATGTATAAACACACACACACACACACACAGAGCTATAAAAAAGAATGAACTCTTGCCATTTGCAATAACAATGATGGTCCTCAAGGGCATTATGCTAAATGAAATAAGTCAGACCGAGTAAGACAATTACCATATGATCCCACTTACGTGTGATGTGGAATCTTGAGGAACAAAAAAAAAAAAAAAGAAAGAGAACCAAACTCATAGATACAGAGAACAGATTGGTAGTTACCAAAGGCAGAGTGGTGAGAGGGCAAAATGGGTGAAGGCGGCCAGAAAGTACAAACTTGGCGGTTATAAAACAGTAAGTCATGGGGATGAAATGCACAGCATAGTGACTGTAGTTAATAATACTGTATTTGGAAGTTTCTAAGACATTAGATCTTAAAAGCTCACAGAGAAAAAAATTCTGTATGCATGGTGACAGATGTTAACTAGACTTACTGTGGTGATCATTTTGAAATATATAAAAATAGCCAATCATTATGATGTCCACCCGAAACTAATAGAGTTGACCTTTGAACAACATAGTACTAAACTGCGCAGGTCCACTTATACAAGGATTTTTTTTTCCAGTAAGTACACATACAGTACTGAAAATGTATTTCTCTTCTTTATGATTTTAATAACATTTTTTTCTCTACCTTACTTTCTTGAAAGAATACAGTACATAATTCTCTCCGCCCCCGCCGTCCCCCCTCTTCAAGCAAGAAGTCAGTTTGGAGAGCTTGAAGGGAGGCCCGCAAATTAACCAGTTCCCTCAATTCCGGGCCCCTCGCGCCATCTCTCCTAACCCGGGGCGTTTCTAGAGCGGGAGAAGAGCCGGTCACAATGACTGGCTGGACGTCCGGTAAACAATTCCCGTGAGGTAAGGGTCCCACCATCGGGGCTGCAGTTTCACATCCTGGGACCTGCCAGGCCCAGCGGCAAGTTTTCAACCGTTAAGGCGCTCTCCCTCGCCTATCTCTTACCACCACAGTGCCACGGACTTCAGGTCTTCTCCGCCGGGCGTAACAAGGCTTCTTGGCCTAGAACGTTTGCGCGCGCTGCTTGCTGATTGGATCTGCTCCTACCCACCCCAGCCAATCCCGAAACTCGCTTGGCCGCTGACGGGCAAGCTGCGCCGCTTTTAAGATTGGTAGCAGAGCTGTGTGTGTGTCGCGTCTTTTGTGACAATTCGGACAATATGGCGTCGGAAGGTGGTAGCGATTCACAGCTGAGAAGGAGAAGGCGCAGGGACCAGGAGGAACCGGAAAAAACAGAACTCAGCGAAAGGGAGCTGACAGTGGTAGTGGCGGTGGCCCAAGAGAACGAAGAGGAAAATGAAGAGCGCTGGGTTGGGCCTTTACCTGTAGAGGCAACATTGGCCAAGAAGAGGAAAGGTAGCTACAGAGATAGGCACAGGGCGAGTTGAAATCTGCGTCCCCCGACTGGGAGATTTCAAACCAGACCCCAAAAACAGATGGTGTGTGATTGCGGGGTTTCGTGCCCTCAGAACAGAGGATCTTCTGATTGCTGGCCATTCTATACTTGCACGTTTCCCCGAAATAGTGACTTGGGCTGAGTACAGCGTCTTTTTGATAATATGTAACAATGTTAATCACGGATGTGTTAAAGTAATGTGTTCTAATAGATGCTAAAGCTAATTTATGCCACTACTTGTTATGTGCTAGGCGCCTCTCATTTAATCCCTACAGCAGGCATATGAGGTTGGAATTTCTATCTCCGTTTAGCAGATGTGAAACAGTCCGGTTTTCTTGAAGGCTCTTAGTTCAGGAATGCTGTGAGTTTGTTGGGGCGTGCGGGGAGGGGGCGAGAGAGCGGTGCCTATTTAGAATCGTAAAGAGTAGGTAAAGATGATTATAATCCTGACTCTTACAGTAAAGACTTTGTTTGTTTGTTTAAATATTTTATTTATTTATTTGATAGAGAGAGACATAGCCAGAGAGGGAACACAAGGAGGGGGGAGTGGGAGAGTGAGAAGCAGGCTTCCCGCGGAGCAATGAGCCCGATATGGGACTCGATCCCAGGATCCTGGGATCTTGACCCGAGGCGAAGGCAGATGCTTAACGACTGAGCCACCCAGGCGCCCTTTTTCACCTGGGAAAGTTACATAAGTTTCCTGGATCACAAATTTTTCATCTAAAACCGGCGATCTGTGGTTTTCAAACCACACGCAGGAGATACAAAGACCTGAAGTATTTTCCTACTTTCGCGGAATAGTGACCAGGTTTTATCAAATAAAAAGGGTGGGGAAAGAGGTTAAATTTTCTTATTTTAAAAGTTGTTCTGTAAAATGTCTTTCTTAAACGTGTAAAACGATTAAAATACGATTTTTCTGAAAGTTCAAATCTTACCTTTATCACTCTCTCTGCTTCACACTCTTCAGTGATTTCTCATTATTTTCAAAACAAAGTCCAAACTCCCCAAATGGCCTACAAGGCTCTTCATGACATGATCTCTCTTTACCTCACCAAAACTTATCCACTGCTTCTCTATCCTAACTTTGTCTGTCTTCCTTACTCTGTACTCCTGCCATATTAAGACACTTGAGAATGGGGCATGCTTTTTTTCTTATTTGAATGCCTACCAGGATGTTATGGTGTATACCTGAAATGATTTCACTCAGCCATTTTCACTTGGCTAACTTGCTCAACTTTAGCATTCACCTTCAGCCATCACCTCCTCTGTAAAGCCTGTGACTTCTCCAGTTTGGGTCAGGTTTCTGAAGAACATTGATCATAACTCTGAGGTAATATTTAACAGCTGAATTTACAGGTAACCTTCAAATTTTATGTATCCAAATTTTGAAGAAGCCAATTTTTTGAACACTACGTTGACACTTTTAAAGTACATTATCTTTTTTACTGTTAGGTCTTTCTGTTAAATGTTTCCACAGCAATTTCTTCTTCATTGCACTTGCTACATTTTAAAATTGTGTATTTATTCATGTGATTGATAATGTTCCTCTCCAGTGCTTAGACTGTAAACTTATAAAAGCAAAGTCCATTCCTACTTTGCTTCACTGCTTGCTACAGTGCTTTGCACATAGCAAGTGTTCACTTAGTATTTATTGAGTGAATGAATATGACAAAGTTAATGCTCTAATTGTTGCATTAGAATATTTTTATATGTCCTTTCTCTGGAAAAATAAAAAAAAATAAAAGTGCTGATATTAGTGTTAAGAGACAAAGATCTTATAAAACTTAATTGACAGGGACAGAAATAATTAGGTGTGAAAATGTTTGCCATAGGGGCGCCTGGATGGCTCGTTGAGCGTCTGCCTTCTGCTCAGGTCATGATCCAAGGGTCTGGGATCAAGCCCCATGTTGGGCTGTCTCCTCAGCGGGAGCCTGCTTCTCCCTCTCCCTGCTGTTCCCCCTGCTTGTACTCTCTCTCTCTGTCAAATAAACAAATAAAGTCTTTTAAAAAAAAAGAAAAAGAAAGAAAGAAAATGTTTGCCCTTAAGTAGATGCTCTTTGTATTTAAGCCAATCAATAGTATTCGGTTTGAAGAAAAAATTGAAATTTAAAAAAACATGTATGAAACATTAGAAAGATATCATTGAAGATTTTATCTAAAAAGACAGGAGTTTGGGGCACCTGGCTGGCTCAATCGGTAGAACATGCGACTCTTGATCTCAGGATTGTAAATACAAATCCCACATTGGGTGTACAGATTACTTAAAAATAAAATCTTAAAAAAAAATAAAAAGACAGGAATTTGATAATATATTTCTAGAAATAGAACATGTTCTTTGGACACTGGATATTTGTATTCATTTTCAGAAAGATATTATAAATTATTATATGACATTACCTTTAATTAAACTCATGGTTTCTCAGAGACAGGAGTTATGTGTTCTTCATGTCCATGGGCCTTGTAACTATTTTGTTTTCAGTAAATATCTGCTCAACAAGTAAACTAACAAACAGCAAAAGGAATGTGTATCAGATAGGATTATATTAAGCTGCCAATTACATAAAGACCCAAAAAATCAATAACATTAAAAAGGACAGAGGTATACTTTCATGTGTAAAAGGAGTCCCAAAGTAAAGAGTCTAGGATTGGTATAGAGGCTCCAAAGTGACCTAGGCTCTTCCCAGCGTTCTACCCTAACATCACTAGGATATGGCCCTCATCTTTGTCCCAGTGCTGTTATTAGAATAACAGTGCTGTTATCCCAGTTCCAAGTTGTAGGACTGAGGAAGGGAAGAAGGGAACACTTTTTAAGGAGACTTCTTCATTGTCAGACAACACTGCTCATTGACATACGGTAACACCTAACTCTGGAGAAGGTGAGAAAGGTCCTCTTAATGATGTCAATATGCCCATATAAAAATGGGGATTCTGTTACTAAAAATGAAGGAGAAAGGAGTTCATTGGGCACAAGTTTGAGTCTGCTATACATTATAGTTAGGAAAAACTATGAAACATCTCATATTTAATGTAGCAACTTTTTATAGTCCTGTTTGGCCATCATTGGATTATTTTACTAGATATGCATATATCAATTTTTGCTGGTAAAATTGTTCATAGCTCTTGTAATGAAATCAGTATTTCCTCAGATTAACACTCTTAAAAATGTTTTGTCCCTGGGAAAAGTTGAGAACTCCAGGATTTTTTCAGCTCTAAAAATCTATTTAGTATTTTAACATGTTTACCTGCTCTAATCCCAGTATCAGTGACTTCAAAGAGGATTAGTGCCTTAAAGATAAACAGACATCTTCTAAGTGGCCACTGTCCTCTTGTTACTTTAAATTAGAACTAATAATTGACTCTACATGGTTGGAAAGATGGTTGTGATAATTTCATGAAACTTTTTTAAGGTTTCTGTTTCTTAATGGAACCTTCATATTAAGCCAGAATCACTCAGTTCTTAAGTTCTGGGGACAGTCAAGCCTCTATATAATACCTGAGAACCTGTCATGACTAAATGATGGTACTATTCGCTACTATGAAATAATAGAAGTAACAAGTGATGTAACACTAAATTTTTTTTCATTACATGTGAATTGAGAGAAATTTAAGAAAATCTAGAAGAATGTACAAAGTAGAACTTAGAAAATCTTAAGTACAAAATAGTAAATAGTTCCAGTTAAAAATACATTTTTATTTCCTTTTTTTCCCCTCAGTTTTGGAATTTGAAAGAGTCTATCTTGAAAACCTCCCCAGTGCATCTATGTATGAACGCAGTTATATGCATAGAGATGTCATCACCCATGTGGTATGCACCAAGTAAGTCTATCACATCTTTTTAATTTCTTTCTGAAAAATGTGTTTTATAAAAATGCTTCAGTTTTGAGGAGGATTTGTAGAAGTAACTTTAGGATACTGTGGATTTCTGTTTAATGTCATAGGTTCCTTAATAGTTTAAGTTAAATAAAGGCCTACATACTCTTTCCTATATCATACAAGAAATGCATTCAAGGTAAGATGTGTAAAGTACCTGGCATATTCTGGATTTCAATAAATGGTTTCTATTTTTATATACCTTACAAGGGAGACTATTCTGTATAAAATCTTTCAGATACTTAACCAAACACCTTGGATAGGATACAAAACAAATGTATTGAACTTTGCTGTATAGAGAAGGGATATATTGAGATTTAATGATTTATCAACTTCTGAAAACTAGTATAATTTTCCTTGTGAAAACACTGCCTATAGGATGATCTTAGCATTAATGGGCCCTAAGGTCTAGTGATTACTTTTTTTTTCTTTTTTAAAGATTTTATTTATTTGAGAGATAGAGAATGAAAGAGAGAGAGCATGAGAGGGGGGAGGGTCAGAGGGAGAAGCAGACTCCCTGCTGAGCAGAGAGCCCGATGCGGGACTCGATCCTGGGATTCCAGGATCATGACCTGAGCCGAAGGCAGTTGCTTAACCAGCTGAGCCACCCAGGCGCCCAGGTCTAGTGATTACTGGTGAAATTTCTTTTTTTTAATGTCAAGTGCTAGCTCAATTCTGATCCTAGTTTTTGGGATTAAAATTAGTACCACAGCAACTATTATGATATCCAGAAAGGAACTACAAAATTTGCAATAGTGGTCTTCATAAAGGAAGATATTTTTTTATATGTCATATAGTGGTCTTCATAAAGGAAGATATTTTTTAAAAAACCTACTTTGAGAGTCAGAAAGTCTCATGAATGATTGCTTTGGGGGTACTAAGTAACTCATCTGTTTTACAAAGTAACTTTTGCAATTTTATATATGCAGGACAGACTTTATTATTACTGCCAGTCATGATGGACATGTTAAGTTCTGGAAAAAAATAGAAGAGGGAATTGAATTTGTTAAACATTTTCGTAGTCATCTGGGTAAGAATTTCACTTTCTGTTTGGATGTGTTTGTGTAGCTCTCTTAAATTGTATTGGTTAAAGTTTCTCTTAAAATACTTTTTTTCTTAAAAAAAAAATGCTTTTTTTCTTTGAATCATGTATATTTGTTTCATTGGTATTTACTAGAGTGTTTTAATTTGATTTATTTAAATAGGAGTTATTGAGAGTATTGCAGTTAGCTCTGAGGGAGCATTGTTCTGTTCTGTGGGTGATGATAAAGCAATGAAGGTGTTTGATGTAGTGAACTTTGACATGATCAATATGCTGAAGCTTGGGTGAGTCTTTTTTTAAAGTATATATTTTTTAATTTAGCGAAATAATTTTTAAACTAAACTTCACCATTTTGTAGAAATTTCTAAACAGAATATATTGCCATTCCATTAAAAAATTTGCCTTTGAATTTTGCTTAGGAAAATTAGAAATGAATCCTTGTTATGATCTCTTTGGAGACTTCTGCTGTGGTTTTGTCATTAATCACAGAAGTTTTTAAACAGCATCATAACAAGGATTCATTGTATCCATTTAACATTACTTAATTAACAAGGATCCATCATGTCTAATATACTGGTGCTTAGAATTAACTCCCTTGCTGTGTTTATTTCAGTCATATGTATTGTGTCTTATAAGGCTTATATACATTTTGGAATTGAGGTGATTTGTTGGTGATTTTAAACTTTGAAGTATATTGATACCCCAACTATGTGGTTAGACTGTACAGGAATGAGATGAATACTTTGTTTTAAGCATGTCTTTCTTTAGATACCATACTGAATTTATATATATCTAAATGAATGTCAGCTTTAAAATCATAGCATTATCAAAAAGTTTTAGCACTTGTCTTAGCTCAGACTGCCATTACAAAAGACCATAGGCTAAGTGGCTTAAACAATAAAATTTTATTTTCTCAGAGTTCTGGAGGCTGGAAAGTGTAAGATCAAGGTTCCAGCAGGGTTTAATTTGTGGTGAGGACTCTCTTTGGGGACAGGATGTAGGGAGGAATGGTATCTTGCTTTCCCTTCTCAGGCCACAGGCCTATGGGATTAGGGCCCCACATTTATGACCTCATTCAACCTTAATTACCTCCTAATTATCTCCAGATACGATCACCTTGGTTAACTGCAACATATGAATGGTGGGGGGAGGAGAACAACAGTTCATTACCTAATAGGATTTCTTTTGGAATTTCCTTCAAAACCAGTTTATGAGCCACTAAAGGAAATCAGTCTCATTACTTATGGTCAGAACTTATTTTTGACTAGAAATAGCAATATCTTTTGGTTATCTGTCCTATTCCCCTGCTTTGTTTACCCACACTAGCTGTTTTTAAAAATTAAATCTTTTGATAAATGTTGAACCTTTGCCATCTTTGAGGATATTGAAAGAGTATTTTTTTTAACTTTTGGTAGAAATTCTAAAAAACTTTTGAGAAGTTCCAAAAAAGTTTTGAGCATCAGCACCAACATTGGAATAACTGTGTAACGTCTCAAACTGACTGCCTAGAAGGAGAAAACACTCATTTGAGTGTGTACGTGTGGTGTATTGATTAAATTTGTCCCAGTTCTTTTACACTTTGTTCATCAGGTAGCATGTTCAAACTTTATAGTTTTAAGATCAAGTTACTAATAATGAGAATGTGATATCAAAATGTTTTTCTTTTGATCACGGTCATAACTAAAATATTTTAATTTTAAACATTTCAAGGATGGATTTATCAAGTATACTGTTACATGCTAAACTATTTAAAAGTAAGTTATACATAGACTGAGACATAGACAGAAATCCAAAAGGCAATGCCTTGGAATATTTTAAGGTTCAGGTCTGATCTGGTTTTTTTATCTACCCAAGAGAAGTAAATGATCTGCTATATGCTATTCTCCTTGTGGTCTGATAAATCCTCAGAAGTTATTACCATTACGTTAATGAGGTCAGAAAGAGAAAAATCGGTAACTTTTTTTAGTTGTTCCTTCCCATTTTCTATCTCTCTGCTACTTTGAGCAAGGAATCCAAAACTAACTAAATCATTGGCCAGGACATTTTTTTGGTGGTGAGGGTGGATAAGGATGCTTATTTGTATTGATTTCTTTTTTCCCTCAATTCTTAAATATTTTAGCTATTTTCCTGGACAGTGTGAGTGGATCTATTGCCCAGGGGATGCCATATCTTCAGTTGCTGCTTCTGAGAAGAGCACAGGAAAAATTTTCATTTATGATGGTCGAGGAGATAACCAGCCACTTCATATTTTTGACAAACTCCATACATCACCTCTTACTCAGATACGGCTGAATGCAGTTTACAAAGCAGTAGTGTCTTCTGATAAATCTGGGATGATTGAATACTGGACTGGGCCTCCTCATGAATATAAGTTCCCCAAAAATGTGAACTGGGAATATAAAACTGACACAGATTTATATGAATTTGCCAAGTGCAAGGCTTATCCAACCAGCATATGTTTTTCACCTGATGGGAAGAAAATAGCTACTATTGGTTCTGATAGAAAAGTTAGAATTTTCAGATTTTTAACTGGAAAACTCATGAGAGTCTTTGATGAATCACTAAGTGTAAGTGCAATATAAATTTAATGACTATTTCCTTTTCTGAATGTCTTTATTTTGTGCTATTTCTTAAAAGATATTTTTTCTGTATGTAGATGTTTACATGGATGGTTATTTTCTCTTAGCACATTGAAGATATTATTCAACTGTCTGCTGTCTTTCAGTGTTCTTCAGAACTCTCTTCCCTAGGTTTGTGATGTGATACCTTTTGAGCCAATTATCCTTATATTTATATGGCTGTGTTTTTAGTTTAGTTTTGTTTGTTTCATCCTCTTAAGCTCCTCAAAACTCTTTCTAGACTTTTTTCTTAGCCTTTTCTTAACTCTCTTCACTCCTGTCTGTTCGTATGACAACTCCCAAATTGATTTTTCCAGCTTTCTATTGCAAACAGAGCTGGTGCTATCCTTTGTTTTGTTTTTTGGGGGTTTTTTTTTTGGTTTTTTTTGGTTTTGTTTTGCTGTCTTCATGAATGGTACCAATATCCATTTGCTTGCACAAGCCAAAGAAACCTGAATCATCCTTAACTTCTTAACTCTTTTTCCTTACCCCTGTTTTTTAAATTAATCATGAATCCTGTCAATTTTACTTTCTAAATATGCTTTAAAGTTGTTCATTTCCTTTCAGCACAGCTGTCCATACTGTAGCTCATGATCTTTTGCCTAGACTATCTCATGGCCTACTGCCTATGTCCTGGATTCCTCCTAATCTGTTATCGACGCTGCACCCAGAGCAATTTTTTTTAAAGTATATATCTGATTGTGTCATTCTTTGAACCTTTTTGTGACTTCCTGTTCTTAGGATCAAGACCAAATTCATGGCCTGCCTTGTTGTGGCCTTTGCCTACCACTCTACCCTACTATAAATCACCTTTCTCCCTGCCTCTTACTCTAGCCATTTAGGCCTTCTTTCAGTTTCTTGACCATGTCTCCCGCCACAGGGCCTTTGCATATGCTGTTCCTGCTACCTGGAGTCACCCCTCCCCCATTCTTTCCATTACCAGTTGAACTTATCCTTCAAATCTTATTTAAAGGGTCACTTCCTGTGGGAATTCACTGTTCATCTAATCTAGGACAACTTTTTATTTTAAGATTTATTTACTTTAGAGAGAACACAAGAGAGCGTAAGCACACCCGCAAGCCTGAGTGGGGGTCAGAGGGAGAGAATCTTCAAGCAGACTCTGCCGTTGCTCAGTGTGAAGCCTGACTCAGGGCTTGATCACAACACCCATGAGTTTACAACCTGAGCCAATACGAAGAGTTGGATGCTTAACCAACTGAGCCAGGAGCCCCTGGGACAACTTTTTTGTGTGTGTGACTTAATATCACTCTGTTTATTTTCTTGTAGAGCATTTGGCATGGTCTTATTTTTGATTAATACATGTCAACCCCTCATAGATTAAACTCTATGCGATCTATGGTCCCTTATCTGTTTTGGTTCATATTTGTATCTCCAGCACTAAGAACAATACCTGACACATAATAACTGCTAACAAGAATTTGTTAAAGCATGTAGTTGTAGAATAAGAGTTTCCATCCATGCAAAGTTAACTGTTTTTTGTGGAAATTTGGGTTTCACTACCTGTTTCCCTGAAGTGTTCTCTAACTGCTAATGGTATGTTGAATCCTCTAAGAGTCTGTGGGTTGAACCTTTGTAGCAGTAATGTTTATTGTATGACAATGTCAATTCTACAGTCTTGGTAGTGACCAGTTTATATTAGATTCCCTGCATTAAGGTCTTAAATTGTGTTATTCTTATTAGTGACACTCTTGTTTGGTGGCAAGTAGCAATAAGTTGGGTGGTTATCGGCCTGAAGTAGTATGAATCCAGACAAATAGGAAGATCTGTTTGCTAGTCAAATCATCCTCATGATTCATTTTCTTGGTGGAAGAGAATAGCTTTCCACTATACTTTTAAGAAAAGGAGAAAAACTTCCTTTGTGATGTTTTCTTCTTTCGGTAGATGGTAACTAAATATTAGTTTAAATATAACTTAAAGTCTCTTTACCAGCTTGCAACTCCTTGAAGATTCCTTAGGAAAAGAAACATTAAAAAACACAGTCTCTGGATATAAATCTCTTAACATGAATACTCTGAGCTGTTCAGCCCACTCTATTTCTTCATCATTGTCTTCAACATTTGTTGAACTCAAAGGGCCGAGATGGTAAGAGTGGTAAGAGGAAGTCAGTAGTAAAGCTTATGACAGAAGTTGAGATTCAGAATGAGAGAGGTTACCAAAACAAAACAAAAACAAATGCCAAGTAATTTAGTTAGAATGCTAGTGGTAGTAAATGTGTGGAATCTCACAGTTAATGAGATATGCATATGCTGTATATGGCTACACAGATGAATATCACAGAGGCCCTGGTATTAAGGCTAGAATATGTAAAAAGATACCAAGGTACTTAATCAGGTCGGATTAACATTTATGAAATACTTATATGTGGGCAGAGGGCCATCTACAAATCTTAAGTCTTGAAAATGAATCCTCTCGGGGTGCCTGGGTGCTCAGTCAGTTAAGCGTCAGCCTTTGGCTCAGGTCATGATCCTAGGGTCCTGGGATCAAGCCCCACATTGGGCTCCCTGCTCAGTGGCAAGTTTGCTTCTCCCTCTTCCTCTCCCTCTGTGATCTCTCTCGCTCTCACTCTCAAATAAATAAGTAAAACCTTAAAAAAAAAAAAAAAAAAGAAAGAAAGAAAATGAATCTGTAACAAAATAATCAAGGGTCCCTCACTACAAAAATGTAGTCCAGCATCTAGGCTATTTCTAGCATACAAATAAGCAATTATCAGTCTCAGAGACTAGAGACAAGAAACCCTACAGACCAGGCTTTTTATCTGTCTTGTAAGACCTTTGCTTCTTGTGTTGCCTAGTACACATACCTTCTTTTGTTTTTTGGAGTTGTTTACATTGTTGTTCTTTCCATATCTAGAAAAACAGAATTTCCAGTTAATGCAAGCATGAAAAAAAATAAATTGAACATAAGCCTGGTTTCTTTTCATCTCCAATGGAGACCTACTTTTAAATTCTGCTGCTTGAGGCCTTAAATATCTGGAAAACTGAATGAAAGATCATATTTTGGGGGAAGCTTATAGTATGATAATACATAGTAATTGTGATGTGACCCTGTCTGAAATTGTTTCAAATATCTAAAGAAAAGAAAACCAAATATCAAAACTACAGAACACTCACAAAAATATTCATCTACACTAAGCCACATTTACCTAATGATAATCTGTGTTGTCCTTTCTGTAAAAATAACTTGAAACATTTTCTAAAATGTCATGAAATCTTTATAAATTAGTGAAATAATAAGAGTTCATTCATTCAACAAAAATTGAGTGCTTGTTATATCATGTCAGGCCCATGATCCCTGTACAGGGACCTTACAGTCTAGTTGCATTGTCCAGTATAGTGGCCACTAGCCGTATGTGGCTATTGAGCACTTGATTTGAAGCTAGTCCAAATTTAGACGGACTGAAAGTATAAAATACAGGATTTCAAAGACTTAATATAAGAAATATAGAACAAATATATCTCAATTTTTTTTTTAAGATTTTATTTTTAAGTAATCTCTACATCTATCATGGGCTTGAACTTACAACCCTGAGATCAAGAGTCACATCTTCTGCCATCTGAGCCAGCCAGGTGCTCCATCTCAATTTTTTAATATTGCTTAAAGTTTAAATGATTTTTTTTAAAGATTTATTTATTTATTTGACAGAGAGAGACACAGCGAGAGAGGAAACACAAGCATGGGGAGTGGGAGAGGGAGAAGCAGGCTTCCTGCTGATCAGGGAACCCGACGTGGGGCTCGATCCCAGGACCCTGGGACCATGACCTGAGCCGAAGGCAGACGCTTAACGACTGAGCCACCCAGGCGCCCCTAAAGTTTAAATGATTATATTTTGGAAATATTCGGTTGAATAAAACATTATTAAGAATAATTTCAGCTGTTTTTATTTTGTTTAAGTAGCTACTAGAAAATTTAAAATTATATATGTGGTTTCCATTATATTTCTATTGGAAGGTACTAGTCTGTGGCTTATAAAAGGCAGCAGATAGTTTCAATAGAGAAAACAGTAGTTATATTAACTTTTGTTTAATTAGAAGAACCAGTTAGCATAAATACTATTTTTTATGATTTAACTTATTAATGTCTTTTTATTTCCTGCTTATAGTATTTAGAATCCTCCTTAAGATGACATATAAGTACACAAACTTTCAATGGCTCTTAATGTGTTCTGTGCTTCTATTTAAATTCTCATTCTCTTTATCATGTAGCTTTTTTGTTAATAAATGGTTTGCTTCTTAGATGTTTACTGAACTGCAGCAGATGAGGCAACAGCTACCCGACATGGAATTTGGCCGACGAATGGCTGTAGAACGTGAGTTGGAGAAGGTGGATGCAGTAAGATTAATTAACATAGTTTTTGATGAAACTGGACACTTCGTGCTGTATGGAACAATGCTAGGCATTAAAGTTATAAATGTAGAAACAAACCGGTAAGCTTGATGTTTTTTAAAAGTGCATTCATTTATGGGGGATCATTTCCTCCGTCAGGAAAACAATGGGAGTTTTGTTTGTTCCAGGACAAGTGGAATGGTCCCAAATGTCTAAACTTAACCAAATGTTTTGACTGGATTTTTCTGTGGTCTTTTGGTTGTTTATAATCTTATGTAAAAAGTTTCCACTCATGTTTGTAAAAGAAATGGAAAAAAGATATGCATAGTTTCAAGTTGTTGGTTTGGTTTTTTTTTTTAACAAGTTTCAGTCTCTCTTTTGCTTATTGATTTAAATTAGCCTGGTTCATGTTAAATGTTGCCAAATATTTTAACCACAGAATTCAGCATTACATCCTGCTAGACATAAAATCAGAAGTTAAAATGCATGAAACCACAAAAGCCCTTTGTGCAAACAGTCCATTTGGTTTTAGTACAAAATAGCTACAGTCAGATACTATCACTGAATGTAAATGAAAAGAACTTAAAGTATATTTTAAAGAGAAAAAATCTAGTGCTGTACATTTTCACATGTAAACAAATTTATATTGTAGTTCTTGGCAGTATAGAATCTTTGAAGGCTTATAAAACGATTAAAATAATAGTGATAGGAATAGGTTAAAACTATATGACTAAATGATTGTATTTTTTTTAAGCTGAAAATTCCAGCCACCTACCAATTTAAAATCATTGCTTTTTGGGGGAGGGGGATGAGAAGCACTTTTTAAAAAAACTTTCGCTAGTTATTTTATACAAAGGTAAAGGATAAAGGCTAGTTGATTCCTACCTCTTAACTATAAAGTTTTTATAATTGGAGTTCATTCTGATAATTTTATTGTATAAAACATTGTATTTTCTAGGTGTGTGCGCATCTTAGGCAAGCAAGAAAATATTAGAGTGATGCAGTTGGCTTTGTTCCAGGGAATAGCCAAAAAACATCGTGCTGCAACTACTATAGAAATGAAAGCTTCTGAAAACCCTGTTCTTCAGAATATTCAAGCTGACCCAACAATAGTTTGTACATCTTTCAAAAAGAACAGATTTTATATGGTATGCGGAAATACTAGGAAATAGACCTTAATTCTTCCAATTTGGTTGGATTTTTATTTTCTTAGCTTGTACCTTCAACTGAAGAGAATGTTGGCAATAGTAGCAGACTTTCTAAACAACCAGAATACGATCTTAAAACATTAATATTGTAGAATATTTAACTAGGACTTGATTTTGTAGTTTTCCCTCCTGTTTTGAAAATTTTTCATCCTGGCTTCTACAACTGTTTGTGTTGTCTAAGATGTTAGGAAGTAAGCAGTTACAGTATTTTTGCATCCATAATAGTTTTGCTATGGGGTTTTAAAATTCTCCTGCAAAAGATTATTTTTCATCTTTTATTCTGAAACATAATTTATCTCCCCTGAACTTGCACACTTCCTTCTCTAAGCACATTTCTTTTTATTACCTTTTAACTCCCTTGTAATGGTGCTACCTTAAAAGTGTATATTCCTGAGAAATTTTTTTTTTCTACAGTAGTCCAAGTACTTTGCATGTTAACTAACATTGGGCTCAGAATCAAACTACCAAGCTATCTAAGAGTAGCAGTGTCCTAACTGTTAAGCCAAGTAGAAAAAATCTTAAGTGTAGAGACCTCTGCCCTACCATTCTATTCACACTGCAGAGACTTTCTAAGTCCCACATTTGGCTATTTCTCTGCCTAAAATCTTTTAATGGCTCCTCAACTATATTAGATGGCTCTTCTACCTGTCTTTCTTCATTTTTAGTTCATTTGCTACACTGACTGTACTGAACTTGATCCCATTTGCAATAATTGAATGTCCTTGTTTACCTCAAGGCGTTTGCACAGGCTGTTCCTTCTGCCAGTCACACACCTGTCCCCAGTCCCTACTTTCACTAGATCTCAGTTTGGAAGCCTTCTCTTGACATCAAGTCTGATTAGGTATGCTTGCTTGTGCAGTGTGTCACAGTTTTTGGAATAATTTCCTTTTTTTTTTTTTTTTTTAATTTCTGACCCTGTCATCTCCTCCTTAATATAAAATTCTCAAATACAGGACATTATGTTTTCTTCACTATTCACAAAGTTTGGTTAAGTCTCTGGCTCATTATAGTGTACTCATTCTTTCATCTGATATACTGTAAGCAGTTATGATGCTATTCAGGTTACCAGCATTTGATAAATGTAGGAAATAGCTGCTTATCCCAACCAAGCTTTTAACCTAAACTGGATACATTCTTTAAGATGAAAATTTTATTTATAATAATCAAAGTCTTTGCTAAAAATTAATATATATTCAAGGAAAAGAATTTTTCTTGTTTTTACCTGTAATTTAACTGTTTTGAAGGTAAAAGTTAATTGTAATAGGGAATTCTTGGTATATACTAAAAACAGATACTAATGTTCCATTCACTTTATCAAAAACTTTAACAAGTTATGTTTTCTTTTTCTTCCCTTAGAGTTTACTTTTATGTTGATTAAATCATACATGTTCCTTATAATCATTGAAGAAAAAGAAAAAAGTCACTCTGTGCATCTTTATACAGCTAACAAAATTATCTTTCATTTTATTAGACATACGTATTCGTAAGCAACAGTAAAATGGTGTACATATGTACAAATTTTTGATCCTTTTTTTCAAATCCAGTATCATGAAATAAAAGTAAAATTTTACAAAATTTGAACTTTAGTAGTTTAATACATGAGCTAAAAATTCATATAAATAAATAATACAACAGGGGTGCCTGGGTGGCTCAGTCGTTAAGTGTCTGCCTTCAGCTCAGGTCATGATCTCAGGGTCCTGGGATCGATCCCTGCATCGGGCTCCCTGCTTGGTGGGAAGCCTGCTTCTCCCTCTCCCACTCCCCCTGCTTGTGTTCCCTCTCTCGCTGTGTCTCTCTGTCAAATAAATAAATAAAATCTTTAAAAATCAATCAATCAATCATACAACAGACACACCATTCCTTTGAAAACTGGAGAGTAAGATGATAAGGCAACAACATCCTAACTTGGTTGTTTATTTGGAATTTATACAAGTAGATCAGGAATGACATTAGGCAAGACAGGGCCTGGGGCACTGGTTTTACTTCCTGGAACTCAACTGGTTATCAGGTAGGGCTTTCTTGGGAGAAAAATTTTCTACTTACTGAAAATCAAATAAAAAAAACAAAAAAACAAAAAACAGGCTTAGAGAAGTCCAAAGTTTTAACAACTGAAAGGTTTCTTTCAGTTTTCCCAATACCCTGAGGTATCCTGAAATTTCTACAACTTCACTCAAAATTTGCATTCTTTCTCCCAAGCTTCAGGGTTTAGATAGAACAGATGGGGCTTTGCAGGCAATAAAAAAGAAGGAAAGTCAAGATGCATTTCTGATTCATCTTTGAATCCTCAGCCTACCTAGCACCAGGTTCTGCTTTTGTAATAACAATTATTAATATGTATATAGTATCGTCTACATGTTAGGCACTGTTCTCTAAGCATTTTATATCCCTTCATTTAATCTTCACAGCAGGAACCTCTTTGAGGTAGTTATTATTATCCCCATTTATGAATGAAGAAATGGAAAAAATGAATTTACTTCCCCCAGATCATGTAACTAGTAAGTAGCAGAGCTGGAATTCAAACCCAGGAAATCTAAATAGTGAAAAGTAAGCAACAGGTGACAGGTTTTGACATACTAGCTGGCAGAAGCAGAGAGCTACCTCAAATAAAACTGCATCTTGTTAAATTTGTACCCAAAAAGAAATTAAATCCCATTTGAAATCATACATCTTCATTAAATGGATTTTTATATTAGACAAGTGTAAAAATAATTTAACTGCATTACACATCCTGTGATAGGAAGTGATTCCTGAAACAAGGATTTATTCTGATGTGAATTCTTTCTTTTCTCAAATACCATAAATAGAAATGAAATTTTCTTGTTGATAAATTTTAACCAGACGAAAATTTAATTCATTCACTCTCTTAATTTTCTTTTGAGTTTACCAAACGAGAACCGGAAGATACAAAAAGTGCAGATTCTGACAGAGATGTTTTTAATGAGAAACCTTCTAAAGAAGAAGTCATGGCAGCTACTCAAGCTGAAGGACCTAAACGAGTTTCAGATAGTGCCATTATCCACACAAGTATGGGAGACATTCACATCAAACTTTTTCCTGTTGAGTATGTACTATTTCTGTTGTCTTAAACACCAGTGTAAATGTGTTTATTTGAAGAAATTGTGCAACTTAAAATTATTTCAACTTGAGGAATTTTAAAGAATTGAAGTGTTTGATAGAACATCTACCTTTAGCTTTCTGGTAACTGTCCCTCTAGAAAATGGGAAAATTTTATACACATACTTCATAGGTTTATTATTATGAATACAAAACATATAGCTACAAAAGTGCTGAATGTAAACTATAAGTGATACACAAATATATTACCATTAGCTACACATCCCAACTAAATTTTGTGACTCAGTTGTTAGAACTGGCTTTATCCTCAAAGCAAATCCTTAAGGGGAGGATAATTTTTTCCTCCTGACATTTGCTAGACATCCACTACCTCTTATTTAGTCCCAGTGCTATCTGTATGTTTTAAAAATTCCAACAAAAAACATAAGGCCATTTAATTGAAAAAAGCAGAAGTGTATTCTGGACAGTTTAAAAGTTTGCAAGATGAACATGCAGTGCCATGTAGAATATCTGGCTATTCGTGATCCAAGAGATGATATCTTTTACTACACCTTTACTTAAAAGTACTTACTTATTTTGGATATGATTGTTTTATACGTACCTTGGTAATGAACAAAGAACTAGGCAGCTCTAGACACCGAGACCGTCTCATTTTAGGTACTCACAACCCATGCAACTATTAAGCCTATCTCCTGATGTACTTCGTGCAGTATTCTCTTGTATCTCCCTTCTATTCCCAGCTCTAGAGCTATTACATGATAATGTACCTTATTAAATCATCACATGAGATTAGTGAACATTATTTGGAAAGCTTCATACTTTGTGTGATTGTCATTTAAGGTTGATTAGATTTGGGAGATATCATTTCAGAGTAAGTCCTTGGTTAGGAATTGTGTCAGTGTACCATAACATAGTTTTTATAAGAAAATTGCCTTTCCCAGGAACTGAACCCACTATACAAGTTCAGTGAACATATGTATCTTAAGGTACTGTAGTTGTATTTTTTAATCTGCTAAATGACTTTGAAATTTAAATACTGTCAAACTCAAATATAATAAGCAGTCATGATCTAAAGATAATATACTAAACAATATGAATATACTATGGCTTATATGCTCTTTCAACTCTTGCTTATCCTAAGATTAGAAGAGGTTATGGAAAAAAAACTATCCTGAAAGTTTCAGAAGATACTGAAAACACCGTTAAGAAGCACAACTGCAAAGTAAACTGTCTTAAGATGCCCTGAATAGATTTCATATTTTTAACATGTGTCTTACTAGGTGCCCTAAGACAGTGGAAAACTTCTGTGTTCATAGCAGAAATGGTTATTATAATGGACATACATTTCACCGTATAATTAAGGTAAGTTATACAAAAAAATTTTTTTAAAGATTTATTTATTTGAGAGAGAGAGCACGAGCAGGGGAGAGAGGGATAGAAGGAGAGAATCTTGAAGCAGACTCCCCACTGAGTGCAAAGCCTGACTCAGGGCTTGATCCCACAAGCCTGAGATCATGACCTGAGCTGAAACCAGGAGTCAAACGCTTAACTGACTGAGCCACCTAGGCACCCCAAGTTGATACAAAATTTAAATGATTTCAGGAATAGTGTGTTTTTGCATAACCACAGGTTTAAACCTAAGGAATCTTCCTGTCTCACAATTATCAGTTTATTAGAAAGGAATAGGAAAGGGGGCCTGGGTGGCTCAGTCGGTTAAGCGTCTGCCTTTGGCTCAGGTCATGATCCCAGGGTCCAGGGATCAAGCCCCTCATCGGGCTTCCTGCTCCTCGGGTTATCTGCTTCTCCCTCCCCCTCTGCTTGCCACTCCCCCTGCTTGTGCGCGCTCTCTCTTTCTCTTTGTCAAATAAATAACATCCTAAAAAAAGAAAAGGACTATAGAAGCCAAAAAAAAAAAAAAAGGGTGGTCATATCAGATCTAGAATCAAGCACAGGAATAGTAACTTGGTATCTTTTTAGAAACACTGCATCAATATTTTGTCAGCAGCTAAAGCAGGGGTCAGATACTGAGTAAAAAGTCATGCTTAGATAAAACCAAAAGCTAAGGTTACTTGTACCTGGTGACTAGATAAGGTCTAGATCTAGAAGGTAAGATTTTAAATAATAGAAGAGACATGATGCCACTTAATCTTTGAGAACCACCATTAAAACCTGAAGAACAGAAAGAACTTGGCCCAGGATTTTGTTGAGCGGTGTTCCATAAAATAGATGGGGCAGTAATATAGTTCTTGGTAACTGGCAGGTCAGAAATGGCAGGGGAAATGACAGGAGAGGTAATCAGATTTTGGGGGTTCTGAAGGAATTAGTGAAATGACTCACCAGGCAATCCAGAGTCTTTAGAGAAAGGGAAGAGAGAAAAGTGGGGCAATTCTATAAAACCTAGCACACTATATGGGTCTGAAACTTCCTTACAGTATTAATTGGTTTTAATTAGATTATTGGGAAAGACAGTATATGTCTATAAATGAGGAGATCTTTGCAGTTTTGTTTCAATGAAATAAGGTCGTGTTTAAGCAATGGAAATACATCTTCTAAAGTAAAGTATAACTTACTGAGGTTTTAATAAAATCAGTTTATAGAGTGACAGTTAAGAAAAGTTAAGATTTTACTGAATGTAAAACACTCTTAAGGGGCGCCTGGGTGGCTCAGTTGGTTAAGCGACTGCCTTCGGCTCAGGTCATGATCCTGGAGTCCCGGGATCGAGTCCCGCATCGGGCTCCCTGCTCAGTGGGAAGTCTGCTTCTCCCTCTGACCCTCCCCCCTCTCATGTGCTCTCTCTCCCTCTCTATTTCTCTCTCTCTCTCAAATAAATAAATAAAATCTTTAAAAAAAATAAAAAATAAAACACTCTTAAACATAAGATTCCAAAGCATGCATATAGAAAAGGACAAGTGTAATGTTTTTTGTGTACTTCCTGTTAAGGGCTTCATGATTCAGACGGGAGATCCAACAGGAACTGGTATGGGAGGAGAAAGCATATGGGGAGGAGAATTTGAAGATGAGTTTCATTCAACATTACGACATGACAGACCATATACACTCAGCATGGCCAACGCTGGATCGAATACTAATGGATCTCAGTTTTTCATAACAGTAGTACCAACGGTAAGTAGAACAGCACTGTCTATAAGCCACAGATTCATAGATTATGATCTAAGAATGAATTCAGTGGAAGAGAGCTGCAGTATTGTCTACCATTATTTCTATCTGCCAGGTTATAGAAATGAAAACAATTTAAATGAGAAAGTGTAAAACAAATTGGATTTTATTTTGTAAAACAATACTTCTGTAACTCAGGACACTTGAGTTTAAGTCAACTTTGCCAATACTAGTTGTACAACAGAAAACAAATTATTTCACTTCTGGGGCTGTTTCCTTATCTTTAGAATGGGAGGAATTAGAGCAAATGAATTCTCAATTTTAATGCAGCTCATAATCAATGGCAGTGTAGATTTGATAAAATACAGCATAAGAATATTGAGCTCTCTTGCTGTGCAGTTACACAAAATTATACAAATTATTAAACTATGTTTTGGAATTAAGCACCATGCAATAAAGGAACAATATTTATAATTACTATCAGGCACAAAGTCTCATGTAATAGTCACAATACTTCTAGTATCACTATACCCAGTTTTAAAAACTAGATGAGGAAATGAACAGTGAGCCATGATTAACTTGCCACAGGTCAAGTAGGCAGCAGAGCCGGCATTTGAGCTCCCATCTCTCTAATACGAAAGCACGTGCTGCTTAAACAGTTCCAAACTGCCTCTTACTTATGCAGGTAGGATCCCTGCAGAGAACTTTTAAAGCCTTAGCCGTAATTCATTAAGCCATGCAGAGAAACTTAGCTTTAGCAAACATCTTCCGCTCCCTTTAGTCTGAAAGGTGCAGATATCTAATTAAACATTATATATACTATGCTTTTATATTTTTTCATGTAATTATGGAAATCACTCTTAAAAGCTGCTAAATGAAATTAACTCTACATCCTTTTATTTAAATTTTAAAAATGAAGCATAAATTTAAATTCTCTTTAATTTGCTCACCCAAAGGGTATAATCTAAGGAATCTGGGTTTACCAAGATCTTCCATTTCTCCTCCAATGCAGCCTTGGCTTGATAATAAGCACACAGTGTTTGGACGAGTGACTAAAGGAATGGAAGTTGTACAAAGGATCTCCAATGTCAAAGTCAATCCCAAAACAGATAAGCCCTATGAGGATGTCAGCATCATAAATATTACTGTCAAGTAAAATAAGGTTTGTTTCATTGTATGTGTAAGTAAAAAATACACATATATCAAACAGGGTTATTTTACATTAGGAAGTTCTTAGGACTTGCTGAACATACAAATCATGTTTCAAGGATGCAATTATTATGTTTTGTATTTTTCATTAAAGGTCCTTTTTTAAAACTCTGCCTTCGATTTTTCTTGCAGCATTTCTCATCCTAGGAGGTGATAAACTGAGATGGATTAAATTTGGGCAAACAGCACCCCTTATATGTAATTTGTCATGAGACTCAAAACCAGATTAAATAATGAGAATTGTATGCATAGGTTCCTTAGCTTTCTAAAAACATGCCACCTAATCTGCCCACGTTTCTTTAGATCCACTAAGAAAGGGTACCAGGATCTGATAGTAATATACCACTTCCTTTCTTTTCTTAGGTTTGTGTTTCATGCCAAATAGTTTTGCCTTTTAATCATTGTTAAAAATAGTTAAGTAGTGGTAAGTAAAATTTCAGGAATAGGAAGTTGTAGTTTATTAAAGATTTAGAAATAACTTATTCTGAGTTGCAGGTAAGTCACATTTAAATGAGTATTACACCTAGTGTTATAATAAATATAAGAATGAGAATAAATTAATACTTTAGTCCTTAGTTTTATATATAGGTTCATTTATTGTTTTCACATTATTTTCCTCATGTAGCTAAAGTCAAATTTTCTCTCCTCAAGTTATAGTATCTTTTCTTACCTTACTAAATATACCATCAAGAAACTATATATTAAGTAAAACCTTTAGTAGCTAATAATGGAGCAATTAGTAGTAATTTGAGCAGTAAAACAGTATGAGTTCAAAGTCTTCTGTTGATTTCATTTCTTCACTTTCCCTCCTGACTTCATAACTATTAAGAACCATGGCTTCTAGTTTCCAGACACTCTTGAAGTTAAAGGAGAACAAGAAGTTAAAGGAGGAACACGTTCAACAGACCTATTTAGGGAATCCACATTCTTATGTTTAAATTTAAACTTACACTTTTCCTTCTATTGATAAGCAGAATTACTTCCTTTATCCATTTTGTACCACAAACCTGTGAGATGGAAGAATGTGCCAAGTTGTGCTACTTTAATATCACGTCCTCCTTTTATAAGGTAGAACTTGGACATAAAATGACTTTTCACTGTGACGTTTACCTCTTCTTCCTATTTTAGGTGTCTAGACATCTCCCTAGCAATTTATTCATTCCTGAAAACTTAATCCTAAATTTTTGATAATACTGCCACCAAGTGGTGGTGATGCCCCATTTTGCCAAACAGTTCTTTTGCTTGAGTGAAAAATCCTATTTGATGAACGAATTTTTCCATTTCGTGTCATAAATTTAACATAATCAGTAGACTTAAAAGCATACATTGCCAGATGTCCCTTTTTTTAAAGCATGTTTTAAATTATTAGCAGGATACCAACTGATACTTACTCATTCATCCTCTTCATTATTTTTTTAGGCAAAGTACAACTGTCTTCTTCCCTATTACTACTTTGCAAATTCAAAGGTATCTCAATACTACAGAAAATGTATTTCTTTTAGCAATAATAGTTATAGGCTACACCTAAGTTTTCTCAGACATTTTCAAAAATAGTACTTAAAATTTAAAAAACGAGTTTCACTTTGTTTAATGAAAAATTTTAGTTCTATCAAAACATTAGCTATAATACTCATTTAAGTGCAGCTTACACTGCAAATACAGAATAAGTTATTTCTAAATCTTTAATAAACTACAACTCAAATTTGACATGCAAGTCATCCCCTACCCCATTTTGTTTTCTTTCTCTTAACCACAGCACAAATACAACTTTCTTAATTGGTTACTAGTTATACTAGTAGATGGTACACGAAACAGAATTTTTAGAATAATGATAGGACTTCTTTAAAATGATTTTAACATTTTATTGCTGTCTATGTGTAATGCAAATAATGGCTTCTGGTGATGATAAAGCATTCCAGAATTACAGACCAGGGCTACACACTTGTAAAACCTGCTTTACATAAACCATACAGTATATTTAGGCTAAATACAGAAATTCAGAGCTAGGAGGCAAATCCTAATAGACTGGATTTAAAACATCTCTCTCATTATTAAATTTGACATTTCCCAGAGGGAACTAGCAAAATCTTAACTAATGATTAGTGAAAGAATACAACCACAAATAGTAATAAGAGCCTGAGAAAAATATTTCTTAAAAAAAGAAACCACACACAAACACTATTATGTACATTATAATCAGGTCTAAGCACAATTTTTACATTGTGTTTAGTAATATGCTAAGAATGTGAATTACAAAGTTTAGCAAAATTGGTGAAATGAACTTAATAATTTACAAGGAAAACAAGTTTACATGTTAGTGTTAGACTTTTTTTTTTTTTTCCAATTACCTAGTAGAGAAAACAGGTCAAGGGCTCACAAACAAATGTTGTTTTTTATTTTTCACAGTTATTGTAATTATTAAATAATTTAATTCATAAGTGTTACTTATATGCACAAATTACACTTGTAACAGCATAACTTTTACTTGAGAAATAAAGGATGAACTATTTACTTATTTACATACTGCCCATAACACTGATGGACTTCTTTTTAATGCTTTGTTTTCTAAAAGTTTTGCTGTTTATTTTAAACAAACAAAAGTACAAACAAAAGAACCAAAACAGTGCCACCTAAGAGGGACATCTCCTAGCAGTTCAACTAATAAGACTTAGGATTATTCAGCTTCATCCTAAAGGGTGAAGAGCATATTAAAAAAAAACAAAACCCAATCTAGCTATGTTTAAATATAAATTGTACTGCCATAAGTGAGTATCCTTAAAAAATGAAAAACAGTAAAAAGCACAAAATTTTTAAACTTTTACAACACTGCATAATAAATGTGATGTAAACTTTCTGAACATTTCTCTTCCTTCCTTCTCAAGGCCTTACCATGAAGAGCCTTAATAATGTCTTATTGTCAAGATAAATATACTTATATTTTTGGGAAAGCATTTAAAGTAACTGATTCTCCACTGCTTAAATGACTTTTCTTAAGGTAAATGTAGTTTCCTACTTTTATGTAAGCCGACCCTGGTTCTATGTGTAACTTACTACATTTTACCTATAATCATCCCCACTAAGGATGCAGTATTATTTTAAAAAGAAACTCTAACTACTTTAAACATATTGAAAATAGAAGGACCAATTCAGAGCTGTGACCTAGGAGATAATACATACAGGTTCAACCCTGGAAATGGGTCTTTCATAAGTGAAGATTAACTACAACATAAATGACTTTCACAGTTTTATTATTAATTGTTCTTCAGTTTAATACTAATCTGACAGTCATACCTAATTAGATAACATTTCATCTGACTCACTGGGTTTTATACAAAAGGGCTTAGAGAAAGTTTCAATAAAACATTATAAAATATTAATTTTCTGTAGCTTATAGTTCTTAGCATTAAAGTTATTCTGTTATACTGAACAAAGAAGTAAATTAATCCTATTTCTCCAAGATGCAGTCTGGATTCTAATTCATTAAGTCACTGCTGTTTTGCTACAAATACTGCCAAAATCCAGTGAAAGGGCAAGATAAAGAAGAAGCTATGCTTCACTTGCTTCCCACAGAGGTTCCATTAGGCATTCAGTTGGTTATTCCTTTTTCATTGAAAGAATAAACCTTCACCTTACCCTTTCTCTGACTACTTCTTTGCCAATATATGGGTCACACATAATGTGAAAAACTTAATAAAAACGTATGTTTTTAAAAAATGTATATTCAAGAAGTCCCTATTTAATGCAATTTAATCTGCTCAAATATTTAAATTTTACTAGAGTAATTTTTTAAAAAGCAATATCGTACTGAATTCCCCAACCAAGATTCCTTTTAAATATACATCCTAAATAAACTATCTTTGAGATGTAGAATTTCTTATAACATATTATGTGCAAAATAACTCTTAACCACAAAACTTTAAATAACTTCTGCATTTAAAATCAAGCAACATCCAATACTCCAGCAGCCACAAGTTGCCTTGAGAGCCAATCTAACCCCTCATATAGTCCCATGCCACTTCGAGCATCGCAGCCCTGAATATACCAGCTACGGCCACAGCACAATTTATGCAGACTGAGAAGTTCAGTGATTTCTTCTACTGACAGAGCTCCAGCAACATCCTGAAAGATAGATACATATCAGAAATTTTTTTATAATCAGCCCATCAAAATTACCATTTATAAAGAATTCTGTTGGTACCATTCTAAAAGAAACCTAAAGTTAAAACCTAGATTCACCCTTCAGTAATTATTTTGTGATTAATAAGTATAGAGAAAAGTAGGGTTGTGATTAAGATCATTTATAACATAGTCTGTAAGAACCACTTTCAGTGAAATCAATATAGGCGATGCAACCTGAATGAAAGATACTGCCTGAGTCATAAGGCATCAACTTAAAAGAAAAAGGTTAACATGTGTATCACAAAAATGGCTTATACGTAGAATTTATATAATGAACAGTTATTAAACTCCCACTCCAAATACCCGAGCACCCCTACTTCCTAGAAGCAACCACCAGTTATTATTTCTTATATATTTGTCCAGATAATTTCCATGCACATTCATGCAAATAAACACAAACAGAAACATACTTCAGCTTTTTTTTTTATTTTTTACTTAATACATCTTAAAGATGTTATCTTTCCATTATCCGGACAAGAAGACCATCTACATTATTTTTAACATCTGAACTGCATTCCAGGATGTAGGTGCAACATAATTTTCTTAACCCATTGTATATTTAATATTTAGATTGAGGTTCTGTTTATGTGCTATTACAAACACATACATATACATATGTAACATTTTTAACTACATTCATGTGCAACATTATCTGCAGGATAAACTTAGGATATTTGTATGCGGAATACATTATTAGAGGTAGAATTGTGGGGTACAAGGGTATATGCATCTAAAATTTTGATAGGTATGGTACTGTCAAATTGCCCTCCAAGAAAATGTCTCTGTTTAATAATCACATCAACAGTATGTGTGAGTCTGAAGATTATGAAACATTTTTATCTTTAGCAATTTAAGTGGAAAATGATATTTCACTTTGCCTTATCTGTGTCTTTCAGTAAGTAAAGCAAAGTGTATCTGTGCTCTTAGTGGTTTTTTATTAGGAGGGAAATCCTTTATTCTTCATCCTACCCTTCCTTTTAATGACATATTAGCCCCTCTAATGCACTGAAAAGCATTCTCATCCTCCTAGAAGCATAGGCTCAAGATCTAGGAATACGTAGCTTCTCTCTGTCCTTTATCCTCCCCACTCGGACAACAAATTCTAACAAATCTACCTTCATAAAACTCTTTTCAATCTACTTCCACCCTTCTATTCCTTTAATTCAGGATCTTGTTAACTCTCACTTGAATTACTACAGCAATTTACTGTATCTGCCTGTCTCTAGTCCCTTCCCCCTGATTAATGCTATATCCTACCCCCAAATTACAGTCTTAAAACAGGTATGAGTCCAAAAACCTTTTGATGGTTTTCCTTTGTCATAGAATAAAACCTAAATTTCTCAGTCTAGACCTCATCTGTTATTCCAGATTTTCTTCATCCTCTACTTGCCCCTCACATATAGATCTGCTGATGCGCCTTTAAAACACTCATGCTTTTATTTTCTCTGCCTACAGTGTTCTTTCTTTCACATATTGACTCAACGTCCTATCCATAATTTCAACTCGTATCATAATTTCAACTCAAATCCCACTTTTTACACATCTTTCACAAGATGCCACCTTTAGAACTACTCTAATTTTCCAAGAGACGTTGTTAATTGAAATTACTTACCAGTTTTCTATGTATTACAATCTCATATACAGTCACTTACATGTTTTCAAACATATAAGAGTTTCTGGTAAGCATCAACCACCTTATTTCTTTCTATATACTCCAAGGTACCAAGTAGAGAACTTTCTATATATACTGTATTTAAAATACTCAGCACAAACTTCATAAGTATCTACTGAATTATCAGTTTTGAAATTACCTTATGTTACCTAATGACATAGGATGCACAAAACTACTAAATAAGTATTCTGAAATACAAACGTGTTACCTGTTTGTTAGCAAAAATCAGGAGCAAAGCATCTCGGAGTTCTTTTTCTGTTAACAACTTTGCAAGTTCACTATGTGCTTCACTAACTCTGTCTCTATGACTGCTATCAACAACAAATACAACAGCTACCAAAAAAAAAAAAAAAATAGAATTAGTCATTTGTTAACTTTCAGTAAATGGACCAAATATTTTAATGCTCTCATTATTTTATTATGGTTAGTCTACTATCTACTATGTTTTTCACAGAAACGCTGCCTACTGTAAGAGCATCTAGCAATACTTAACAGTATGACCTCAAGTAGTTCACCTAACTTTTTGGCTCTCTTCATTTCCCCATCTGTAACAGGATTTACAACACTTGCTCTACCAAACACAAAGTGCTGTGTATATGAGTTAGTATTTTTCTTAATTAATGAGAATATACCTCTCATGACTTCCATAATGATGCTACTTGTTCCTTTTTTTGTAAGTTTTTATTTTAATTACCCGATGCTCACCCTGACAAGTGCACTCCTTAATCCCCATCACCTTTTTCACCTGTATCCCCATATAACTCCCCTACGGTAACCATCAGTTCTCTATAGTTAAGAGTCTGTTTCTGGATTTCTCTCTTTTTTCCCCCTTTGCTCGTTTGTTTCTTAAATTACACCTGAGTGAAGCCATATGGTCTTTGTCTTTCTCTGACTTATTTCACTTAACATTATACTCTCTAGCTCCATCCATGCTATTGCAAATGGCAAGATTTCATTCTTTTTATGGCTGAGTAAATTCCATTACACACACACACACACACACACACACACACACCTTCTTTACCCATTCATCAATCAATGGACACTCCAGCTGTTTCCATAACTTGGCTATTGTAGATAATGCTGCTATAAACATCAGCGTGCATATATCCCTTTGAATTAGTGTTTCTGTATTCTTTGGGTAAATACCTAGTAGTCCAACTGCTGGATCATAGGGTAGTTCTAATCTTAACTTTCTGAGGAAGCTCCATACTGTTTTCCAGAGTGGCTGCACCAGTATGCATTCCCATCAACACTGGAAAAGGGCTCCTTTTTCTCCACATCCTCACCAAAACCTGTTATTTCTTATGCTGTTGACTTTATTCTGGCTGGTGTGAGGTGATATCTCACTGCAGTTTTGATTTGCATTTCCCTGATGGTAAGTGATGATGAGCATCTTTTCATGTGTCTGTTGGCCATCTGGATGTCTTCTTTGAAGAAATGTCTATTCATGTCTTCTGCCCATTTTTTAATTGGATTATTTGGTTTTTGGATCTTAAGTTGTGTAAGTTCTTTATGTATTTTGGATACTAACCCTTTATTGGATATATCATTTGCAAGTATCTTTTCCCATTCCATAGGTTGCCTTTTAGGTTTGTTGACTGTTTCCTTCACTGTGTAGAAGCTTTTTATTTTGACGTAGTCCCAGTAGTTCATTTTTCCTTTTGTTTCACTTGCCCCAAGGGACCTATCTAGAAAAAAGCTGCTAGGCCAATTTCAGAGAAATTATTACCTGTGCTCTTTTCTAGGATTTTTATGGCTGCAGGTCTAACATTTAGGTCTTTAATTTATTTTCAATTTATTTTCATGTACTGTGTAAGAAAGTGGTCCAGTTTCATTTTTTTGCATGTCGTTGTCCAGTTTTCCCAACACCATTTGTTGAAGAGACTGTCTTTCTCCAATTGGATATTCTTTCCTGCTTTATCAAAGATTAATTGACCATATAATTGTGGGTTTATTTCTGGGTTTTCCATTCTGTCCTATTGATCTGTATGTCTGTTTTTGTGCGAGTACCATACTGTTTTGATTACTACAGCTTTGTAATTTAACTTAGAAGTCCAGAATTGTGATGCTTCCAGCTTTGCTTTTCTTTTTCAGGATTCCTTTGGCTATTCATGGTCTTTTTAGGATTGTTTGTTCTAGCTCTGTTGAAAAATGCTGTTGGTATTTTGATAGGAATTGCATTAAATGTGTAGACTGCTTTGGGTAGTACAGACATTTTAACAATATTTGTTCTTTCATTTTTTTTAAGTTTCTTTTTTAAGACTTTATTATTCATTTGAGACAGAGAGAGCACAGACAGGGGAGAGGCAGGGGGAGAGACAGAAGCAGACTCCCCACTGAGCTGAGAGCCCGACGTGAGCCTTGATCCCAGGACCTGAAGATCATGACCTGAGCCGAAGGCAGATGCTCAATCATCTGAACCACCCAGGCGCCCCATATTTGTTCTTTCAATCCATGAGCATGGAATGTGTTTCCATTTCTTTGTATCATCTTAAATTTGTTTCATCGGTGTTTTATAGATTTCAGAGTACAGGTCTTTTATCTCTTTGGTTAGGTTTATACCAGGGTATCTTATTATTTTGGGTGCAATTGTAAATGGGATTATTAACTTCTCTTTCAGCTGCTTCACTATTGGTGTATAGAAATGCATCAGAATTCTGTAAATTGATTTTGTATCCTATGACTTTACTGAATTCATTTATCTAACAGTTTTTGGTGGAGTCTTTCAGGCTTTACACACACACACACACACACACACACACATATAGTATGTCATCTGCAAATAGTGAAAATTTTACTTCTCCTTGCCAATTTGGATGCTTTTCTTTTTTTGTCTGATTGCTGTGGCTAGCCCTTCCAGGACTATGCTGAAATTAAAGCAATGAGAGTGGACATCCTTGTCTTGTTCCTGACCTTAGGGGAAAGGCTCTCAGTTTTTCCCCATTGAGGATGATGTTAGCTGTGGGTTTTTCATAGATGGTTTTTATTATGTTGAGGTATGGTCCCTCTATACCTACTTTGTTGAGAATTTTTATCATAAACAGATGTTGTACTTTGTTAAATGCTTTTTTTTTTTTTTGCATCTATTGAAATGATCATATAGTTCTTACCCTTTCTCTTATCGATGTGATATATCATGTTGATTTGCAAATACTGAGACACACTTGCAGCCCAGGAATAAATCCTACTTGGTCATGGTGAATGATTTTTTTTATATTGTTGGATTCGGTTTGCTGGTATTTTATTGAGGATTTTTGTATCTTTGTTCAGAGAGATTGGCCTGTAGTTCTCTTTTTTGTGTATCTGTCTGGTTTTGATATCAGGGTAATGCTGGCCTCATGGAATGAATTTGGAAATTTTCCTTCCTTTTCTATTTTTTAGAATAGTTGAGAAGAATAGCTATTAACTCTTCTTTAAATGTTTGGTAGAGTTCACCTGTGAAGCCATCTGATCCTGGACTTTTGTTTGTTGGGAGTTTTGGGGTTTTTTTAAAAATTTTATTTATTTGAGAGAGAGAGAGAGAGCACGAACAGTGGGGAGGGGCAGAGGGAGAAGGAAAAGGAGACTACCCGTTGAGCGGGGAGCTGGTGCAGGGCTAGATCCCAGGACCCCTAGATCATGACCTGAGCCGAAGGGAGACACTTAACTGACTGAGCCTCCCAGGCACCCATTTGTTGGGAGTTCTTTGATTACTGCTTCAATTGCTTTGCTGGTAATCGGACTGTTCAAATTTTCTATTTCTTCTTGTTTCAGTTTTAGTAGTTTACGTTTCTAGGAATTTATCCATTTCTTCTAGGTTGTCCAATTTGTTGGCATATAGTTTTTCTTAATATTCTCTTATGACTGTTTGTATTTATGTGGTTTTTTGTTGTTACTTCTTTTCTCTCATTGGTGATTTTATTTGGTTCCTTTCTCTTTCTTTCTTGGTAAGTCTGGTTTATCAATTTTATTGATTTTTTTTTTTTCAAAGAACCAGCTCCTGATTTCATTGTTCTATTATATTTTTTTAGTTTCTGTATCATTTATTTCTGCTCTAATCTTATTATTTCTTTCCTTCTACTGGTTTTGCGCTGTGTATGTTTGTTCTTTTCCTAGCTCCTTTAGGTGTGAGGCTAAGTTGTTTGAGATTTTTCTTGCTTCTTGAGGTAGGCCTGTACTGGTATAAAGTTCCCTCTTAGAACAGCTTTTGCTGCATCCCAAAGGTTTTGAACCACTGTGTTTTCATTTTCATTTGTTTCCATGTACTTTTTGATTTCTTCTTTGATTTTTCAGATTGACCCATTCATTGTTTAGTAGCATGTTATTTAACCCCCACGTATTTGTGGTCTTTCCATATTTTTTCCTGTGGATGACTCTAGTTTCATAGCACTGTGGTCAGAAATGATGCATTGAGGGGCTCCTGGATGGCTCAGTTGATTAGGTGTCTGACTCTTGATTTCAGCTCAGGTCATGATCTCAGGGTCATGGGGTCGAGCCCTACATGGGGCTCTGCAGGAAGTCTGCTTGAGATTTTCTCTTTCCCTCTCCCTCTCCTTCTGCCCCTCCCCAACTCACACTCTCTAAGTAAATAAATCTTTTAAAAGAAAAAAAAAGTAAAGAAAAGATGCATTGATCTTTTTTAATTTGTTGAGGTTTCTTTTGTGGCCTGCGATGCTACTTGTTCTTTGATTACTACTTCCTTTGCCAAAAAATAATCTAAATAAATCACCATCTTTATCTCTCCAAAGTATTCTCTCTAGGTGCCTAGCACAGCACTTTCCACATATACTGTACTCAAAATACATAGCAGAAACTTCACAAGTATCTACTGAATTGATTCTCTTTTGAAATCTTTCTAGCTACCTTATGGTAGCTAAACATCCCAACTTTTCAACCATTCCTCATGTTCAAAATCCCATTTTTTTCCCTATTAATCACTGTATCAAAATCCTAATATAAAAATAATTATCTAGTTTCTCTGCTAGTTGGGAAGTATGATGATATATGAAACATGTGGCATGAACATAAATTTCATGTTGGGTATAGGCAAAAGCATAGAATGGGGCCTAAATATAAATAATAAATAAATGCTAGGTGGAATGTGTGATAAAACACAGTCTGGCCACAGCAAACCACTGCAGGTACTTATGGAGCTACTGAGAGATTATAATGAGATAAATATTTTACTGAATTGAAGAGAGCAGCAGATACATACACCAAGAATTCTACCCTTCATCACGATATTGCCAGTGATCACACTCATATGAATAGTAATAATGTACTTCAACTGTTAAGAGCAGCAGCGGTATGTCTTCTTAACTGCCTGATATAAAAGGTAAGTATGGTTTTAAGCTATAATTATGATTTCTTCATGAAATAAACCAAAGTACATATCCCAGTCTTTCCACCTTAACGTTTTTAATAAAATAAGCTTCACTGGTTAAATCAATTCCACAGAAAACTGGCATCCTAAAATTCTGAAAAATTAAGATATCATTTTTCACTCTTACCTTGGGTATTGAGGTAATAATGTTTCCACAATGGTCTTAATTTGTGTTTTCCACCTACATCCCAAATAGTGAACTTTAGATTTTTATATTCTACAGTTTCCACATTAAAACCTGTTTTTTCAAAAAAAAAATTACTTTAATACTGAACTTGTATTTATAATTAGTAACACACCAAACACAGGCGACTCACTGTTTAGAATTGTGAAAATATAAATTATCTTCATACAGCAATATCTACTGCTGCCCAACCAACTCCACTCCTAATAAACCTATATGGGGAATATATACTTTTAACAGCTATTAGTCCTCTAAACCTCCACCAGGATCCTGAGATCCTGAAACTCAAATACCTAACAGCTCTGCACCACTACCACTCTCTGACCCTAACCTTCACCAATCCTTTAATCCTTCAACTGTCCCACCAACATTTCTTAATATCCCACCATCCACATTTCAATCCCACAGCCCTGAACCTTGCATTTTTTCTCAGACATGTCAGTGTCTTAGAGCCAGTAAAGAGCCCACCACAGTGCCATACTGGCATAAAATAAGACCCCCAAGAACTCAGCTGTAAGCTAGGGTTTGTCTATAAAACATCCATTAAGGTAAAAAGCAGTACTTATACTTACCAATTGTTGGAATAGGCTGCATAAATTCATCCTGTTTTAACTTAAACAAAATAGTAGTTTTTCCAGCACCATCTAATCCTAACGTAACAACTCGAATTTCCATTTTTGGTCCAATGTGAACTCTATTGTCCTGTAATTTTTAAAAATTTAAATCTTATTTTGATATGGAGTTAAAATATATTAGCATTTATATTTTTATTTATAATACCTTTGTTAATTATTTCATCTCCTACTCATTCCTCTGATTCCATGGACAAATACCAACCTGTATTATTATAATTTTGTTGCATAAATCTAATACCTTAGATTTACAAACAAACGTTAAATAACCTATAAGCCTATGGTAACAGGTATAAATGTACAAAGATGTAATTTGTGACATTAATAACATAAAGTATGGGGGGGGAGCTATAAAAGAATAGAGGGTTTATATGCAAAAGAAGTTAAGTTGTTATCACTTTCCAATGAATGTTATAACAAGATGTTCTTTGTAATAGCAATGGTAAACACACAAAAATCCATAGAATATACACAAAAGGAAATGAGTCGGGAATCAAACCATGACACTATAAAAAATCACTGAGGCACAGAAGGCGGCAGTAAGACAAAAGGAAAGACAAAAAAGCTATAAGATATACAAAAAACAATAAACAGAATGGTAATAACAAGTCCTTACCTATTAATAATTACTTGAAATATAAATGGGTTTCATTCCCCAATGAAAAGACAGTTTGACTAAATGGATTAAAAAAACAAGATCTAACAATATGCTGTCTATAGGAGACTCACTTCATATTTAAGGACACAAGAAGGCTGAAAGTGAAGGAAAAGAAAAAGAGATTCCATATAAATCATACTCAAAAAAGAGCAGGGGTGGCTATCCTAGAATGAGACAAAATAAACTTTAAATCAGAAACTGTTATGAGACAAAAGTTCATTATATATTGATAAAAGGGTAGATTTACAAATAACATATAACAATTACAAATATTTGGATTTTTTTTTAAGATTTTATTTATTTATTTGACAGAGAGACAACAAGAGAGTGAACACAAGAGTGGGAGAGGGAGAAGCAGGCTTCCCACTGAACAGGGGCTCGGTCCCAGGACCCTGGGTCATGACCTGAGCCAAAGGCAGACGCTTAACGACTGAGCCACCCAGGCGCCCCTGGATTTTAAATATATGGATAAAAGTTCCAAAATGAGACCCAAAACTATAAAACTCTTAGAAGAAAACATAGTGCAAAATCTTCATGACAATGGATTTGGCAGTGATTTTTTTTTTTATATCACTCCAAAAACACAGCTGACAAACGCAGAAGTAGACAAATGGGACCATATCAATCTTAATCTTTTGTGAATCAAAGGACACTATCAACAAAGTGAAGAAGCAACCTACAAAATGGGACAAAGTATTTGCAAATCATATATCTAAGAATGGATTCCCTTCCAGAATATATAAAAAACTCCTACAGCTCAATGAAATAAAAAATCAAATAACTCAATTAAAAAACAGGCAAAGGACTTGTACAAAATTTCTCCAAAGAAGATACAAACTGGCCAATAAGCATATGAACTGAAGCTCAACTTCATTAATCTTCAAAGAAATGCAAACCAAAACCGCAATGAGGTATCACCTCACACCTATCAGGATGACTACTATCTAAAACAAACAAACAAAAATTAACATGTGTTGATGAAAATGTGGATAAATTGAAACCCTTGTGCACTGTTGGTGGGAATTACGATATGGTACAACCACTATGGAAAACAACATAACATTTCCTCAAAAAAATAAAAATAAAACTACCATATCCAGTAATCTCACTTCTGGATATATATGCAAAAGAAATGAAAGCAAGGTCTCAGAGAGATACGTGTACATCCATGTTCACAGCTACACTATTCATAATAGCCAAGATGTGGAAGTAACCCAAATGTCCATCAATGGATGAATGTATAAACAAAATGTGATATATACAAACAAGGCAATATTATTTAGCCTTAAAAAAGAAGAAAATTCTGTCACATGCCACAACATGGGTGAAATCTGAGGATATACTAATTGAGATCAGCCAGTCATAAAAAGACAAATACTGACTATATGGGCTCCACTTATACAAGGTATTTAGAATACTCAAATTCAAAGAAACAGAAAGTAGAATGGTAGTTACCAGGAGGTGATGAGAGAGGGGGAAAGGGGACTTATTGTTTATATGGTATGGAAGTTCAGTTTTGTTTTTTTTTTTTTAAAGATTTTATTTATTTATTTGACAGAGAGAGACACAGCGAGAGAGGGAACACAAGCAGGGGAGTGGGAGAGGGAGAAGCAGGCTTCCTGCGGAGCAGGGAGCCCGATGCGGGGCTTGATCCCAGGACCCGGGGATCATGACCTGAGCCGAAGGCAGACGCTTAACGACTGAGCCACCCAGGCGCCCCAGAAGTTCAGTTTTTCAAAATGCAAAATTCCTGGAGGTATACTGAATGTGAATATATTTAACAATACTGAACGGTACAATTAAAAATGGTTAAGATCAGGGTGCCTGGGTGGCTTAGTCAGTTAAGCGTCCAACTCTTTGATTTCAGCTCAGGTCATGATCTCAGGGTCATGAGACCAAGCCCTGCATCAGGCTCCCTCCATGCTGAGCATAGAGGCTGCTTGAGATTTTTCTCTCTCCCTCTGTTCCTCCCCTCCCCCAATGTTCACTTTCTCTTTCCAAAAAAAAAGGTTAAGATGGTGACTTTTATGTTTTTAGCACACACACACACAAAAATGTGATATATCTGCACAACAGAGTACCCCGAAGCTGTAAAAAAAAGAACAGAAAATGTCACTGAATACTGCTATGGAGTAATCTCCACGACGTACACTTATGTGAAAAGAACACAGTGGAGAAGTGTGTAATGTTTTCTACCTTTAAATGTGATGAGTGTACAAATATATAAATAAATGTATTTCTCTATATTTTTTTAAATGATGAATAAAACTAAGAAAAAATTCTTGATGGGTTTTCTATGGAGAAAGGAGGAAAAGTGTGGAGGGGTTAGGGATGGAAGGTGGACTTCTCTAAATGAACCCTGCTTTGTAGATTTGACTCTGGACCATGTAAATGTTTCACAGAATGATAAAATAAGATTAAGTTCTAAAAAAAACAGACCCTAAAAAGGGAAAAAAAATGAAAACAAATGAACCTTTTAAATTAGGGGCAATTCACTTTAAAAGAGACCAAAATATATCAACCAAGTACAGGCCTTATTTGGTTGGATTTTGTTTCCAGAAACAAAAAAATTTCTTAGCCATCTGGGAGATTTGAATAACTAACTGGATAATGGTTAATATTAGAGATTCATTATTAAATTTTTTAGGTTATGTTTTTAAAACAGTCCTTACCTTTTACAAATACACACAACAATATTTCATAGATGAAATGATATGCTGGGATTTGTTCCAAAATAACCTGAGAGACTGCAGGTAGAAAGGGGAATGGGGAAAAGGATAGATTGAAATAAAGTTTGTAATTGTTAAAGTGGGTGACAGGTACATGGAGATTCATTACACCACTTTCTATTTTCCACTGATAAAACTTTTTTTCAAAAAGAACCTATGAATTTCTTAGTTGTCTCTTCAAGCTGATTATCACGGAATGTAAAACAATTATGATTTATCAGAAGCCATGCCTAAAAATGAAGTACTATACATTACCTTTGTAAAAGTGACAGGAATACTGGCATCCAACTGAATGTGATCTGCAACCTCTGTAAACTGCTGTTGCTGTTTTTGCAATGTTTCCAGTAACCTTGTAATTTCCTGTTTTGCCAAAACAACTCTACAATCATCCTAGAAAAGAGAATATAGTTTTCCGGTAAACTTGCTACTTGCTCTCTCTCTCTCTCAAATAAATGAATAAATAAAGCTTTTTTAAATTTTTTTTTTTTAAGATTTTTATTTATTTATTTATTTGACAGGGAGAGACACAGCGAGAGAGGAAACACAAGCAGGGGGAACGGGAGAGAGAGAAGCAGGACACTGGGATCATGACCTGAGCCGAAGGCAGACGCTTAACGACTGAGCCACCCAGGTGCCCCAATAAATAAAGCTTTTTTTTTAAAAAAAGAGCCTTTCAGTAGTAGAATGGATAAATTGTGGTATATTCAGAAAGGCAACATTATACCACAATGAGAACAATCCACTGTTATACCTGATGATATGAATGTCACATACATAATGTCGAGTAAAAGAAGAAATGACAAGAAGACTTCATACTGTATGATTCCATGTTTATTAATTACCGAAAGAGACAAAAATTAGATATGCGTTAGAAGTCAGGGTAGTGGTTTATCCTCAGAGCGGAAGGCAGGTGATTATTAGAAGGGATTCTGAGGGGTTTCTAGGGGTGCTGGTAATGTTCTGTTACTTCATCTGGGTGCTAGTTACACAGGAATGCCCAGTCTGACAATTCAGCAAGCTGAACACTAATGCACACTGTATGTCCATTGTACTTTTTTAAAAAATCTAATATATATGTGTATTGGTTTTTAAAATTGACCTAAGGTCAAACTGAAAAGTCTCCCTTGCCCTCTAGATCTCCAGACTCTTTTCAAAGTCAAGTACTTTCTAGTTTCTCAAATATTAATCCAGAGATATTCTACACACATACCAATATATTCTTCCTAAGACAGAGATCTAACAATATGTAAGCCCCATGAGAGCAGAAGTGTTTACAGTTTTTGCTCACCGTTGCATATTTACATTAGTTGGTTATGAACTAATAAACTTTGCTTATTATTTGTATGTTGTTCCAGGTGCTCAGAACAAAACCCCTGCAATTCTTGCCTTCTACTCTCTCATGCCCCACATACAAACGACTCCTACTGGCTATCCAGAATCTGCACACTTCTCACTCCTACTAGCCAAGCCACTATTCTCTCTCATGGGGAATTCTACAACAGCCTCCAAACTCCTTCTTTCCTTTAACTCTTTCCCTCCATCTTGGCCCTCCTTCAATCTATTTTTTACACATCAAAGTCATCTTTTTAAGTAAGATCAAGTCATTCTTGTCAAAATTTCACAATGGCTTCTCCATTTCAATCAGTAAAACCTGAAGTCCTTCCAGTGACCCACAAAGCCTTCCTTACAGATAATTCCCTATTACTTCCAGATTTCAGCTTCTATTACCCTTTCCTTTACTTACTCTGTTTCACCCACAGTGGCTTCTTTTGCTGTTCTTCAAATACACCAGGCAGACTGCCCTAGGGTTTTTGCTCTAATTGTTTCCTCAGCTGGAGTATTCTTCCCCACATTACGGCTTGAACAAATTCCTTCACCTTCTTCCTTTTTGAGGCTTTGCTCAAATCTCACCTTCTCTTAATGATGCTTACCCTGACCATTTAATAATGCAGTCTGCTGGACCCTCATTTTTTTTGTCCTTAGTTCTTACCACTTTTTAACATGCTATATAATTTACTTATTTAGATATGGTTATGGTTTATTGTCTATCTTCTCCTTGCTAGAATGCTAATTCCACAAGATTATAGCTTTTTGTATGTTTTGTTTACCAAGAGAGTCCATGTATCTAGATTGTACCTGGCACGTGATAGGCACTCAAAACATATTTGCTAAATTAATAGACAAATCCTCACCACTTAGTATCATGCCTTGGACTTAGATGATGCATCATTTTTTTGGAGGGGAAGGATGATAAGCTTTCTTCTCAAAATTGGTAATAAATATGTGATGTTTTATCTATTCCTCTGCTTAATTATCTCTGTGGCAGGAACTTTTAAAAATACTGGTGGAGGGGAGGGCACCTGGGTGGCTCAATCAGTTGAATGTCTGTCTTCAGCTCAGCCAGGATCAAGCCCCATGTCAGGCTCCCTGCTCAGTGGGGAGTTTACTTCTCCCTCTCCCCCTGCTCCTTCTTTCATTCTCTCTCTCTCAAATAAATAAATAAAATCTTTAAAAAAAAAAAAAAAGTATATTGGTTGGGGTTACGGTTCTATGGCCACAAATCAAAGCAAAAGTTTGGGCACCTGACTGGCTCAGTTGGAAGAGCATGTAACTCTTGATCTCAGGGTTGTGAGTTCGAGCCCCATGATGGGTGTAAAGATTACTTAAATAAATAAAACTTAAGTTGATATGAATAATGACTGTAATACCCTGATTTCATTTGCATTAACACAGTGAGATATCATATCATTAACAATTAGCAATCACTCTGATGAAATGCTTCAGAAACTCTAAAATACCTCTAAATATTTCAGTAACTATGAACATACTTTTTAACATAATAAATATAAAAATACTTTGAAGTATTCAAGCAAATGAGATCTAGACATAATCCATTTCTGATTTTGCTGTGTAGCTTGATTACCCATCATGAGCTGAACAAGTATTTATTAAGCTCTTTCTATCCAGATACAAAGATAAACAAGATGCATCTGGTCAAACATCTAGAAGGATAAACAATGCCTATTATATCATTCAGGTTCAAATCAGGAGAGAATAACCATATCAGTTATGTGAGCAGAAAGAATTTAATATGAAGAACTGTTAACTGGGTGTAGTTACTAACTAGGTAACGGGAAGGGTAAAAAGAACTCTGAGGTATCATGGGGAAAGCAACTGTAAGAAACAGCAATCACTCCTAGGGCTGGGGGAATAAAAGGCACATGCTAGAATAATTAAAACTTAGAAACTTACAGGAAGGCCCCCATGGAGCCTAAACTCAGGTCTCTAAGGAAAGTGGTCTCCTCATGTGAGCAGTGAAATTCACAGGAACCCCAAGCAAATGGGAACCCCAAGGAAACCACCCCTACCTTCCAGCCTTCCTCTCATGTCTCCTCTTAGTGGAGCCTAAACTAACAAGAAGCCAGCTGGTAAAACACATATGTGGTTAGTGGAGTTCCAGTCCTAAAAATCACAGAGCAGAGGAAAGAAGACTAAGACTGAAGCTCAAAGACAACTTAATAAATGGCATATACATATTACAATTCAGTGTGATAAGGGCTAAACAACAGTTCAAGGCTGTTGTGTTTATAGCCTGGCCACACTCATATAAGTCTAATCAGGTATTTAAGAGAAAAAGCTCTACAGCAGTAGTAAGTTTAGCTCTACAATGATTTGCAATCAACACAATTACTAGTAATCTGTCAATCAAGATGAGATACACTACAGCTTACTGGGAATTCCTAGGGCAATAATTACCCTTACATCACCGGCTCATGAGAGCAGATCCAAACAGAAATGAGTAAGACTGACATTTTTGGCTAAATAACCTTAAATCTAATTTATTTTAAAAGTATATCATTTGAAAACTGGGTAAACAAATTGCTTATGATACCTCAACCATCAAAAAACATAGGATGGGGCGCCTGGGTGGCTCGGTCTGTTACGCATCTGCCTTCAGCTCAAGTCAAGATCTCAGGGTCCTGGGATCAAGCTGGCACTGGGCTCCCAGCTTAGCAGGGAGCCTGCTTCTCCCTCTCCTTCTGCCCCTCCACCCCGCTCATGCTCGCTCTCACTCACACACTCTCTCTCTCTCAAGTAAATAAAATCTTAAAAAAAAACCCAACAAAATATAGGATTACTGTGACATTAAAGTCAAGAACCAATGAATTAGAGCAGAGATAGGTATTACATGCTAGAAGGGCACCCAAGAAAAAACAGCAAGGAAGAGACAGTTTTAAAGAATAGCAAACATTTGAGCTAAACTTTGAAGAAGGATTTCCACTATCAGAAAAGGGAGATATAAGCCCACCAAGCAGAGAGAATAGTGCTTAGCAAAGGAGAGTTAAAGGGCTTGGCATGAGTGAAGAATGACAAGACATTAAAAAGCTTCTAGAACCCATGGTTTTATGGTGTGGAGGGCACATGAAGGAGAGGACACTGATATGATTGGTGGAGCAATTCAAGGTTAGAGACCTAAGCACAATGTTAATGCATGCAGTAACATATAATAATAAGAAGAAAATATTTATCAATAAAATAGACTAGTGGTAATTATCTGCTTAACCTTATAAACCCTCCTTCTTAAAGTTTGTCCTAACCATGTTTAACCTACCTACCTGTTGCAAAGTCTTTTCACAATGGAGACATGCTGTTGAAACCTGGGACAATAAAATAGTCATATCTTCTTGTTGCTGCCTGAGCCAAATCAGTTTTTCTCGAACATGAGCATCAACAACACTTAGAGCCATTTCTTCTTGACGACACAAAGTTTCATGTAGATCAGAAAAATAAGCTCGGACACATGACCGGGCATTCTCTGCAGTACCTGGCACCTAAGGAAATTAAAATTAGTTTAAAACAACCTTAAACATAACAAAGATTTTATATGTGAATTAATGAAATTTTAAATACCATCTATATCCTTAAAAATTCCAAAATTGCTATCTCAACACTTGATCTTTCTCCTTAACCACAGCCTTTGGATATCCAACTGTTTAAGTGACATCTGAAGCAAAATGGAATACCTATTCTCCCGTCTCTCCCACGGCCAAACCTAGTTTCCTCCATCTCAGTAACTGGCAATGCCATCTTCCATGTTGTTCAAGCTAAAAAAAACTGGAGTCACCCTTAATACTTCTCTTTCATATTCCATAACTAGTCCCTCAGAAAATTCTGACTTCAAAGTATATCCAAAATCTGATAAAGCTTCATCTCCTCCACCTCTACCAACCTGATCTATGACATTATCATCTCTCACCTGATTACAATAGTCTTCTAATTGGTCTCACTAGATCTACTCCTGCCCTCTACAGCGTATTCTCCACCCAGCAGCCAGACCAATCCTTTAAAATGTTAAGTCAAAAACAATTATTCTTCTGCCCAAAATTCTTCAATGGTTTCCCATTCCACTCAGAGTAAATGCCAAAATCCTTTTATGTGGGGTGTTCAAGGACAGAAGTCCTGAGAAAGCGACATCTGAAGATCTGAAGAAGGTAAGTGAGGAAACCACATCAGTATCTTGAAGAAGAGTATTCCTGACAGAAAGAAGAGCAAGTACCCAATAAGACCCTTTCTGATCTCAACTCCTGCTACAGTCTGTCATCCTACTCTAGCTGCATTTAGCCTCCCCACAGTTGTTTCGTTTGTTTTTATTGAAGAATAGTTGACATGCAATGTTATATTAGTTCCAGGTGTACAACATAGTGATCTGACAATTCTACACATTACTCAGTGCTCACCACAGTAAGTATAGTCACCATCTGTCACTTATTACAGTATTACTGACTATATTCCTTCCTATGCTGCACTTTTCATTTCTGTGACTTATGTATAATGGCAAGTCTGTACCTCTTAATCCCTAAAAATATAGAACACTTCGTAAATTTGTAAATCATTCTCACACAGGCGCCATGTTAATGACTTTTGCTGTATCATTCCAATTTTAGTATGTGCTACTGAAGTGAGCACTCCACAGTTTCTTAAGTGCATCAGGCACCTCAGGGCCTTTGCACTTGCTCTTCTCTCTGCCTGGAATGCTCTTCCCCCAAATATTAGCATAGGTCTCATTCTCATCTGCTTTCCCTTTTTGCTCAATGTTCCTTTTTCAGGGAGTCTGTCCACGAACACCCCATATAAAAGCGCACTCTCCCTTTCTCTTGTTTTTCTCCAAAGCACCTAATATACTTTTGCCATAAGTACTGACCCTTTTCCCATGTTAGAATATAAACTGCAAAGGCAGAACTTTTTGACTTATAAAGCAGTATCTCCTTAGCTAGAACAATGCTAAAAGAGCATCTAGCTCTTGTATGTGTTCAGTAAATATTCGCTGAATAAAATATTTCCACTCTAGCACAAAATGTCCAATAGAGCCTTCTGTGATAATGGAAACATTCTGTATCTGTGTGGTCTAATATGGTAGCCACTAGCTATATGTACTTGAATATACTTGAAATGCAGCTAGTGAAACTGAAAAACCAAATTTTGTATTTTATTTGATTTTTAAATAATTCAAACTTAAATAGCCATATGTGGGTAATGGCTACTACATTTGACAAGGCAGTACTAGTATTATTCCCCAATGACTTAGCTTTAAATTTGTTTGATTACCAAAGCAAAACATTGCATTTTTGTATGCCCCTGTATATTCCATCTGAAAATATTCCTTTCTCCTCCACAATTCAATTTTTTTTAAATTTTATTTATTTATTTGAGAGAGAGAGACAGAGATAGCGAGAGAGAGCACAAGCAGGGAGGAAAGGGAGAAGTAGGCCTCCAGCCGAGCAGGGAGCCCGATGCAGGGCTTGATCCCAGGACCCCGGGATCATGACCCGAGGCGAAGGCAGATGCCTAACCGACTGAGCCACCCAGGCGTCCCCACAATTCAATTTTAAAAAGCAAGCCCATAATTACCCCCTTAGTTCCTTCCTTCTCCTTACAGCTAAACTTCTTAAAAGTTAAACACACTCACTTCCCAACACCCACTTACTCTTCAATTCACTGGAGGTATCTTCCTTATTATTTCCCAGACATAATACATTCAATATCTTAATTAAACTTATTATCTTGGTCCCATTATCCCTCACAAAATTCTTCCTCCTCCCCCATTAATGCATGATATCACCATCCATTCCCTTGGGCAAGAAAGAAATCCAGGCATCATGCCTGACCCTTCAAGTTACTTACATAATCAATATTATCAATCACTAAGACCTACCTATTCTACTACTCTAAAATCTCAAGCCTATCTACCTCTCTCCATTCTCACTACTGTAGTATTATAGACCATAAACATCTCTCAACCAGATAATTTCAGCAACCTCCTAGTAATAGGTTTTCCTGCTTCCAATTCATCTTCTACATTGAAAAGCTACCTTTCTTAACGCAAATCTGATTATTTTATTCCTACGCTAACTTTTCAATTGCTCATCACTGCCCTTGGGATAAAGTCTAAACTCTTTAACATAGCTAACAAGGTCCTGCATGATTTGGCCCTTAACTCTCCAACATTTTTTTCTTGTCATGCTCCAGCCAATACTCAAAGATCCAACTGTAGTGAACTGAGTTGTTTCAATAATGCGTCCAATTCTCACTACCAGGCATTTAACCTATGCTTCCCTCAGTGGGACAATTCACTCTCTACCCCACTCTTCTCCCTGACTAAATTTCTTCAAATCTCAATTTAGTATCTTGTATTCTGGGAAGCTTTCCCTGACTCAGCTAAATTAATGCCCCTCTTATGCAATGCTAAGGCATCCTATACTTCCCCACAAAATAAAGTTACCACACTTAAAACTGGCTTTCTTCTACGATGGATTATAAATTCCATGAAGACAAAGCCTTTTTTAAAAACTTATTTTCAGTCACTAGTGCAGTACTAGCACAGTGTAATTGCTCAATAAATATAAGAAGATGAAAAGGTTAGAAGTAAAAAGAGTAAGAATGTAAAGAGAGAAGAAAAAAATTCCATACATGTTCTGTGTGGGCCATTCCAATTCCATCTTCCACTATTTGTTCTCCTCCTTCAATGTGCTGAACGATTCCAACTAATTTTCTGGAATAATCTGAAATCTCCTCAGTGAAGGTCCGTATGCAGTGAGCCATATCTAAAATTGATGCTCGGATCTGGTTAGCTTCTGGTTCCAATACTGAATGCTAAAGTGCAACAAAATTACAGAAAAGAACTCACAGTATTGACTAATGATATAAAATGCTATTTAAATCACTCCAATGATAAAAAAAAAAAAAAGCATCAGCCACAAGTGGCTTTTATAAGACATTTACAAAAAGCACAAGAAAATAAATACTAATTTACCTTCATCCCAAAACTATTTATCCTCCAAAGAAATAATTTAGAATTTGGGAGTCCATTTATTGCTTAATAACAGTCCAAGATGGGGTGCCTGGGTGGCTCAGTTGGTTAAGCATTCAACTCTTGATTTCAGCTCAAGTTGTGATCTCAGGGTTGTGAGATCCAGCACCCCCATCAGGCTCCACACTGGGCATGGAGCCTGCTTAAGATTCTCTCTCTCCCTTGGGGCACCTGGGTGGCAGAGTCCGTTAAACCTCTTACTCTTGGTTTCGGCTCAGGCTGTGATTTCAGGGTTGTAGGATCAAGCCCTGCATCAAGCCCCACGTCAAGCCCTGCATCTGGCTCCATGCTCAGCACAGAGTCTGCTAAAGTTTCTCTCTCTCTCTTCCTCTGCCCCTCCCCCCAACACGTTCTCTTTCTCTAAAATAAATAAATAAATCTTAAAAAAAAGATATTCTCTCTTCCTCTCCCCCATCACCCTCCTTCTCTCCCTCTCTCCCTCCCTCTAAAAAAAAAAAGAATCCAAGAGACTCACTACTTTATAATTTTACCATAAACAGCAGTTCATCAATAGACATAAATATTGTCAACACAATCCAGTGCATTATGAAAACATGCACACAAAGAAATTTTGTTTCCTACTGGAAAGCTATTTTTCAGTGAAGAAAGAATGCTAAGGCCTCTCTGAAATTTTTGGTAGGATATTCAAAAATTAAATCTCTCATTTATTTTCATGCCAAACTCAACTATTCATTACTGAACTCTTCTTCAATTCCTACTTGTCATAAAGAACAAAATCAATGGAAACAAATGGTAGGTTGGTAAACTAGGTAGAGTCATCCAGTCTAATTATATTCATACCTTGTGACCTTGATGTTTTCCATATTCTTTGCAGACACAGCACATAAGTGGGCTAGTTTGACAGCCTTCTTCCAGGCAAACAAACTCAATGGCATGTACCTGATGCTGAGAGCACATGGTTTTCTCATGAGGTTTATCAGCTAGAGGCACTCGTCTGTGTTTTGCTAATGTCTTTGTAGAATGAGTAACTTGAGAACACTCTGAGCACAAATGAGTTGCACATACAGTGCAATATACAGATGCAACATGAGCTTCATCTTCATCACAACGAATGATGCTCTGATAAACAAGAAATTAATGTCTTCAAACTGAACCTCAATCATTATAACATGACAAATTTTAAAATATAAAAGCCCATAATCTTTTTTTAACTGACCAAGCTTTACATATGAAAATATGCTGGTAATTAAGTAAAAAGGTCATTTATGACTCATCTAAGAAAATATTCATTTCTGTAGGTAAGTGAGAAGCTATTTCCAAAATTGACTATCAATATGTGCTATGAATTTGAGGCCAAAAATAAAACTGTTCTCATAGGTTCACAGTCAGTGTAAAGATATCTTCCATGAAAGCCCCTCATTTTATATAAAAGAAACTGAACAATACAGGCTAAAAATCTTTTTTTTTTTAAAGACTAAAAAAACTGATAATAAATACATCCCCACTGCTTAATTTTTTTTTAAGATTTTATTTTTAAGTAATGTCTAAACCCAATGTGGAACTTGAACTAACAACCCTGATGTCAAGAGTCCCATGCTCTACTGACTGAGACAGCCAGGTGCCCCGCGCGCCCCCCCCTTCCCCCTGACACTGCTTTAAATACTATTTATCATGGTGATGTATAGAAAAGAGAGAAATGCAAATGCTATTTTGAGAAGCAGGTGTATGCACAAGAATCATCTGCAAAGTTTTTAAAAACACAGATGCCCAGACTCTAACCTAGGAAATACTTATTCCAGTAGATTGTAGTAGAAGCTTGAGCTGTGTATTTTTTTCTAAAACTCAACAGGTGAGTTCACTGCACAATCCTGGGTGAAAAAGCACTGATTTAAGTAAATAAAAAATAAACAAATAAAACCTATGTTATATATAAGCTTTTAAGTATTATTTCTAATTTCATGAGTTACTAAAAAGCACCCAGGTTGAAAACCTTTACACGTCAGATAATCAAGAATGTTTTGAAACTTATGCTGAATATTAAAAGGCCATAAATGGAAAGGGAGCAATCTGGCATAAATTGTTCCAGAAATAAAAATTAGAAAACACAGCAATGGTGTTATTAAATATCACATTAAATTAAAAAAAGAACCCAAAGGTAAACATTTTTTATTTGCAATTATGAGAAGCAGGTACATGTAAAATTAAAAATTCGTATCTTGTTTTCCAGACATGACAAATAACTTACAAGGTCAACATTAGACAATATTCTAATGTCTTTTGAAAGATAAAAGATATAGCACATGAAAGAACTACAAAAATTTTAGAAAACAGTGCTCCCCGCAACTATATGGTCAACCAATCTTTAACAAAGCAGGAAAGAATATCCAATGGAAAAAACACAGTCTCTTCAACAAATGGTGTTGGGAAAACTGGATAGCAACATGCAGAAGAATGAAACTGGACCACTTTCTTACACCACATACAAAAATAAATTCAAAATGGATTAAAGACCTAAATGTGAGACAGGAAACCATCAAAATCCTAGAAAAGAACACAGGCAGCAACCTCTGGAATCTCAGCCACAGCAATTTGTTGCTAGACACATCTCCAGAGGGAAGGGAAACAAAAGAGAAACTGATAAAAAGCTTCTGCACAGCAAAGGAAACAATCAACAAAATTAAAAGGCAACCAAAGGAATGGGAGAAGATATTTGCAAATGACATATCAGATAAAGGGCTAGTATCCAAAATCTATAAAGAACTTATCAAATTCAACATCCCCAAAATAAAAAAAATCCAGTTAAGAACTGGCAGAAGACACAAACAGACATTTCTCAAAAGAAGACATATAAGTGGTAAACAGACACATGAATACTCAACATCACTCATCATCAGGGAACTACAAATCAAAACCATAATGAGATACCACCTCACATCAGTCAGAATAGCCAAAAGTAACAAATCAGGAAACAACAGATGTTAGTGAGATGCAGAGGAAGGGGAACCCTTTGCATTGTTGGTGGGAATACAAACTGGGGCAGCCACTCTGCAAAACAGTATGGAGGTTCCTCAAAAAGTTAAAAATAGAAGTACCCTACAACCCAGCAATTACACTACTAGATATTTTAAGGATACAAAAATAGTAATTTGAAGGGGCACATGCACCCCAATGTTTATAGCAGCACTATCCACAATAGCCAAAATATGGAAAAAGCACAAATGTCCATCGACAGATGAATGGATAAAGATGTGGTATGTATATACAATGGAATACTACTCAGCCATAAAAAATAATGAAATTTGCAATGACATGGATGGAACTAGAGGGTATTATGCTAAGCAAAATAAATCAGTCAGAGAAAGACAAATACCATATGATTTCACTCATGTGGAATCTAAGAAACAAAAAAGATGAACATGGGGGAAGGGAAAAAATACAATAAGATAAAAACAGAGAGGGAAGCAAACTATAAGAGATGCTTAACTATAGGGAACAACCTGAGATTGCTGGAGGGGGGGTTGGGGGGGATGGGTTAATGGGTGATGGGCATTAAGGAGGGCACGTGATGTAATGAGCACTGGGTGTTCTATGCAAGTGATGAATCACTAAATTTACCCCTGAAACTCATACTACACTACACGTTAACTAACTTGAATTTAAATAAAATCTCGAAGGAAAAAAATTAAAAAGAAAACAGTGCTCCAGTTTGAAATTCAACTCAGTGATTCACTTTACATAAAGAAATCATGATTTAGGGGCGCCTGGGTGGCTCAGTTGTTAGGCAACTGCCTTCAGCTCAGGTCATGGTCCCAGGGTCCTGGGATCGAGTCCCATATCGGGCTCTCTGCTCCGCGGGAAGCCTGCTTCTCCCTCTCCCACTCTCCCTTGCTTGTGTTACCTCTCTCACTGTGTCTCTCTCTGTCAAATAAATAAATAAAATCTTTAAAAAAAAAAAAAGAAATCATGATTTAATAAAAGAGAAGTAGAAATCAGATATTTTTTTCCTTAATACTAAACCTGTTATTTTAAAGTTGATCACCAACATCATTACTGTTATTTACTACAACTATTCTTATATCTAGTAGAGTAATATGAGCTATGTGGACAATTCTTCAAGCATTAAAAGTGTATTTTAAGGGGCGCCTGGCTGACTCAGTCCATTGAGCATGCGACTCTTGATCTCAGAGTCATGAGTCCAAGCCCCACATTGGGCATGGAGCTTACTTAATTGAAAAAATAAAAAATAAAAATGTATTTTAACCGGTGTTAATGAGCTTCGTTCTAATATTTACTGGACGATCGGCCTGTTGGATAAAGAGAGTATACTTACACACAATTTAAACTTTTCATGAAGATATTTAATAGTAGTGATTCCCTCAGGAGCTACTGCTATTTTTGAAGCATTTGGCCTCTATACTACCTGGCCTCTTTCAAGGAGTTCTCTTTCTTTGTGCTGTACTATTTATTGTTGATTCACTTTTGCACTCTCTGGTTTAATTTGTAGCTTATACCTTCTTCTTACCCTTCTGTAACCTTCTTCCTCTTTGACTTTATCCTCAGGTAGAAGTGAATTACAATAAGGAAATAAGTTTATACATAAAACATACTTTGGTGGGGGGGTGGGGTGGGAGGGATGGGGTGACTGGGTGATAGACACTGGGGAGGGTATGTGCTCTGGTAAGCGCTGTGAATTGTGCAGGACTGTTGAATCTCAGATCTGTACCTCTGAGACAAATAATGCAATATATGTTAAGAAAAAAAAAAGAAGAAGAAGAAGGTAGTGGGAGGGGAGGAATGAAGCGGGGGAAATCAGAGGAGTGGACGAACCATGAGAGACGATGGACTCTGAAAAACAAACTGAGGGTTCTAGAGGGGAGGGGGGTGGGAGGATGGGTTGGCCTGGTGGTGGGTATTGAGGAGGGCACGTTCTGCATGGAGCACTGGGTGTTGTGCATGAACAATGAATCATGGAACACTTCATCTAGAACTAATGATGTAATGTATGGGGATTAACAT
>NC_138375.1:96320713-96382034 GCF_054177405.1 Leptonychotes weddellii | reverse complement strand
ATGCTCATAATATTACACCAAGTTCTATCAATACCTCTCCAGATATCCCAATGGCTTCTTCTGCAGCTCCATACTGACCAATATGTCCATTCTGCAGTCGTTCCAAAAGCTCCAATAAAGCAAAATTTTTTTTCAATCCCCAAACACCTGAATCTCCTAGAATAAATATAAAAATAAAAACTAAATCTAAAAAAATGGAATATTAATCATTTTATCTCATACCTCAATAGTACTTTGTCACATATTTTAATCATTAATAATGTCTAAATCTTCAAATTCAAATTTTCCACATTATTTTTCTATGCTAGAACTACTGTCTTGTTAAAATTCTCTTTAAAAAACAAAAACTCCTCAGCATTGTAAGTAGAAACATACTTAAAGTTCTACTATTTTTCTATCATTTAACTTTATAAATCCTAGTTTGTCAATGACTTTTAATATATATTAAAACAAGTGCTTTACAGTATTTTTTACAGCAACCTACAGTAAGAAATACATTTGCCATTACAACACAGGAAACGTACATTTATTTATACATAAATAAATTTTTAAAAATATGTGTATATTTACAGCTGAAACAAAAGTTTCACACACCAGTATTCACTCTAACAATGTGTAACACACCCACATTTTTTGTTCTATTTCTTCTTTAAAATACCTACTCAGAGCCAATTAAACTGCTTTCATAACTACAAATAAGCTCTGATTCATGTTTGAAAACCACTGTATGAAACATACACTTAATCTAAAATAACTCCTCTCAGTAAAATGGAACTCGAACAGCTAAAGATAACCTCTTTCCCCATCTCTCATCTAACCTAGAAGCTGCAGCGATCAATGACTACACAAACTCCTTTTCATACAAATAAACCAAACAATTTTAAATCTTAAATACACACAATATATTTTCCTACCTAGATCTGTTACTTGTCGATCAAAAGGGCAACGGATTGCTCTTCCATGAAGAGGGAGGCGGGTAAGGCAGTCATGACAGACTGTGTGGCCACAAAGCAGAAGGCGAGGAACTTTGTCTCCTTGCAAAGAAAAGACATCTTCACAAACTCCACACTCCAGCACCTAATATTTGGAAAGGAAACATGTGCTCTTTAAATGATTTTAATAGCACACATACTTTAGGCTAAAAAAAACTCGATCTAATATATTAAATCAATCTCGTTAAATTATTCCTCCATGAAAAAATCTAGAGTGTAAAACTTTAAATCACCTTTTATCATTTCATCTGACAGACCCCATAAAAATTACATCATAGTGAAATCTCCTTGAAATGTCAACTGTTAGGGACCAAGATAATGTTGTAAATTAACATCATCTTTATCTTTTGAAAATTATGTCTTGATTCATTATATCTGAATCTGTAAAATATGCAATTCTACCAAAGTTGGGTTCTTAAACAATTTCTCTGCAATTACATAGCCCCCAAAAGACCATCATTAATTTGAACAGAAATCATTTGAAATATGTACTAGGGTGACAGTTACCCCTTGTAAACGACCAAGAACTTGTTCAGAACAGACTGTAAGTAATATTCAAGTATTTTCTAGTATCCATTTATATTACATAATGTAAAGTTACAAAAGCAGTCAGCTAAGACTTAAATTTCAATTCGTTGTTCTCAATTAATAAATATGCCCCTGGGTTAGAAAGTATGTTGTCTATATAATTCCAATTTCAGGCACATTACTTGCCCAAGGCCATGTGGTCAGTTAAAAGAAGTGACAAGAATCAGCATATTCTGATTCCCAAGCCCATGAAATTGTTTTATAATTAGTCAACAAACTATATTTTTACCAATGAAGCACTGTTGGTACCTTTATCTGCCAATATATTCAAAGTGTCATACAATTTTAATTTATTTTTTAAAAATACCCACACTGAACTGTTCAATTATATCACTAACTATGTTGGCCATCCATGACCTGCTACAATCTGGCCTCCATCCCACTGCTTCCCTGCCACCCCCTTTAGACTCTATTCTCAAACTATATCAAACAGTTTGTAGTTCCCAGAACATGACAAACTGTTTGTTGCCTCTTTTTTATGCTAATGCTGAGGAAATAGCTAAACAGACATTTTCCTAGTAGATTCTTTTTTTAACATTAATAAACAAATTTCTAAACAACCGTATCTCCCAGTGTACCCACAGCTCATTCCAACTGAAATGACCACACTACCCTTTGGGCCATCATGCACGGATAAGTGTTCATCTTAACACCCTAAACGTGTTAATTCCATTATTGGCTTCCAGCCTGTCTTTCCCTCTTAGATCAAAAAGCCCTCAGAAACAGGGCATTACAAACAACCCAGTACTAGTGTGCTTATATAAATAAAGTCTGACAAGATTAAAAATTAAAAACAGTTCAGCCCAACCACCATCCCCCAACAAATTCACATGCAATGTAAAAAACAGAAAATCCACAGTGGAAATCAGACTTAATCCATTAAAAATTTAATACTAACTCTGTAATTAATTTGGACTTAGTGCATGAAATACAAACATCTTTCACTGTAAATTGATAATTCATAATTGGCTTGCATCCCAGTATGGTTCAAAAGAGGCTTAAATGTAACACACAACTCACAAGAAAAGACATAAAAACAGCTCTTTAAGTATCTGAAAAGATGTTCAATCTCACTCAAAACACTTTGAAATGCACTTAAACCTAAACCAATATACATTTTTCAGATTAGATCAAACAGGTTGATAACCCTTTGTGTAACCCTTTATGTTGGTGAAGATGTGGGAAAACAGATATTCTTATACTTGCTGACTGCTGTGAAATATTTAATGACTAACATAGGCTTTATGAAAGGCAATTTGACAATACCTATCAAGAGTTTACATAGCTTAGTAATTCTATTTCCAGGAATTTATCTGACAAATATATCACACATGTGTGTCAAGATCTCTATGTTATTCCTTACAGCACCATTTGCACTTGCAAATGATTGGAAACAAAATAAATAGATAGCAATATAGACTGGGAAATAAACTATAGTATACTCATGTACTGCAAAACCATGTGGTTTGTTGAGAAAAAGGAAGTTTCTTATGTACACATACAGAATGATTTCATATGAATAAAGCAAAGTGAAAAATACATAGAATATTTAGCTTTTGCATAAAACTGGGGAAAGAGAACATACATTTGTATGTATATTTTTATACAGGCATACTATCTTTCTAGCAGGATACACAGGAAACTGATTACACTGGAATAGTGGCTCCCTATGAGGAAGGAAAATAGATGGGAAAAGTTACACATAAATTGTATTATACACAAACACTTAAATGTATCCTACATTTTTAAAAAAGGCAGGACAGAAGTTTCATTTAAATGGTCTCACTTAAATATCAGATTCATTCAATACAGAAAAGATATAACAGAATTAGATATAAAATAAATGCAACATTCTTATAATGTCCTCATTTCTGTAACACCATAATTATGACCCTAAACTCCAAACAATCAAATTAAATTTCAGTCCATTCATATCTTTTACCTCTGACCCCATAATTACACAAGATAAAAGAACTTAAGTTGCTACTACAGGTTTTTTCAAAAAGCACTAATAACATACCACAGATTATTATAAACTAAACACGGGTCCAAAAATAAACTTACTAGACTATTTCGTATCAACTCCGTAAACAAAAGAGTAAGAAATTCTTTCTTCAGTATTTATGAACACAAACTGTGGCTAACAGCACAAGGAATTAAACCCTAAATAAGAAAAAAGCTCTTAATTTTATCAACTTCACAAATATGCCAAAGAGAGCTTCAAATTTATTACATGTAAACCAAATTTTAATAAACCAGACCATATTTTATTTAAGTTTTTAATTTATTTTTTTAGTAATCTCTACCCCCAACATGGGGCTCAAACTCACGACCCTGAAATCAAGAGTAGCGCACTCCTCCAACAGAGACAGCCAGGCACCCTAACCAGACCATATTTTAAATGGACTAAGAAGACTCACTCTTCAAAAGAAACTTTCCTGATTCTTTTTTTTTCTGACTCTTTTTTTTTTAAGATTTTATTTATTAGTCAGAGAGAGAGAGAGAGCTCACGCACAAGTAGGGGGAGCGGCAGGCAGAGGAAGAGGGAGAAGCAGGCTCCCCGCTGAGCAGAGAGCCCCATGCGGGGCTCGATCCCAGGACCCTGGGATCATGACCTGAGCCAAAGGCAGACGCTTAACCAACTGAGCCACCCAGGTGTACCTTTCTGACTTTTTTGAACATAAATAATTTCATAATATCAGATTTTTGACTTTGAGTTTTCTAATGAAAAAACCCTCATTATCAACTTGTTCATTATTTTACCTTTTAGCATTATATACTTCAACTTTCACCCTCCAATGAATAATTTCTGCTTTCATCTATGAAAATGACAGAGTTGTTTTTTTAATTTATGCCACCATCCTCCTTACAAATTATGGCATAAGGATCTTGCCAAAAAGGACTACCCTACTGCACAACTGAGGCACATTTTACATGTGAAGATAAAAACAAAGTGAACCTCTAAATATCAAACTCTGTGCTGTAACAAATTTGAGTAATACAAGGCTTTTGTATATTTTTTGAGATTTTAAGACAACTAGGGTAACAAAAGTAGATACAGCAATAATATCCATTCTAATAACAACTTCTTGATTCAATCTAAATCACAAAATAATCTTTAGGTATTCTCTACTTAGGTAAAGCACAATTTAATAAATAAAACCTCAACCATGTAACATGCCTAATAACAGGGCTCCTCTTTATCTCAGATATGCTGTGTACCTTCAGAATAACTTCAATATAAAAAGGCCAGATGAATCAAAAGCCATCAATAATTGATAATATACCTGTGAGCAGAAATGTAGGATTTGTTGTCATATAAAACCAACACTAAGTGAAAAATCACAGGTGCCTATTACCCAAGATCTTAAAATAACTTCAGATATTATCTGGTATAGTGGTTCTCAACCTTGGTTGCACATTAAAATCACTTCTGGGAATGTTTAAAAAATATAGTGATGTCAAGTTAATCAGAACTTGGGGAGAAGGAACGTTATCAGTAGGGTTTTTTTTTTTTTAAGTCCTCAGTTACTCTAAATATGTAGCCAGTAATGAGAATTACCCATAACTCAGATTACAACAATCCTGAAAGTTATTCTACAAACCGATGAGATCAGTTCTCCCTTGCAGATCTTCCATATGTATATAGTGGAAGGGAAATGTGAATCCCACATATTTCAATTGATTTGTTAGTAAATACATTTTGAAGCATTTAAGCATGGTAGAATTTCAAACCTGAAGCATAGGGCAATTCGTATATCCTAACGTTAATGTTCAGCCATGCTGCTGCAGGGACACTTCTCAAAAGTGTTGACAGACTATACTAATAAAAGAGGAGGGGGCAGATCAGCCATTACTACATGTCTGGTTATAGAAGTAGTGCAATAATGAAAACCAGATTTTAAAGGCAGTCAACCCTGGATCCATGACACACTGTGTTAACGTAAACCTGAGTTTCTTCACCTGTCAAATGGTAATTATCATATACCTCATAAGTAGGTATCAAAGAGGTAAAATACTTAACATAATACCTTGCGATAACAATGGCTCAATTGAATAAAAAATAAACTTAATGCCTGTTAAGCTTAACAAAAAGGAGAAGACCTAAGCAAAGACCGGTCAAAGTCAGTCTCACAGGCCCATAAGCTCTTTTCACAAATGTCCCCATCGGCCAAGTAGAGGACTGGTATGAGCGGAAGACGAAGCAACTCCAAGCCCGAAGAGATAAAAATCGCGGAGGGGATGGCACGGCTTGTAAAGCCGAGAGGGGCGCAAAGGCCCAAAGAAGACGGCCCGGGCGCGGCCGCCAGAGCTCAGGGATGAACCGAAGGGAGGCCGATGGTGGAGAACAGATCACGCAATGTCCCTCACCTTCACTACGGCCGTCCCTCGGCTGCCCTGACGGCCACTGTCTAGTCCCGCTCCAGGCTTGTTTACAATCAGGGTTGCCATCCTACGAGGAGCGGTGCCGCAGAAAGAGCCGTCACGGCCTTCAGCTGAGGGGCGGGGTCGAGCCACCTACCCAGAGCGCTCCGCGTTCGCCGCCGGCGCACAGGCGCAGTAAGATGCGGAGCGCCGCTGGGTTGACCTCTGGGCTCCTCCTCCTGCCAGTCACTAGCTCTTTGGCTACACAGCCTTGTATATATGAGCGCTTTGCTATTTATAGTGGTATTATCCGGGAGTCTGCAACTGAGGGCAGGAACAAAATTAAAAGAAAAAAGAAGGGCTAAAGCAAGAAGTAAATTTTCGGGGTGAAACTCCCGCTTCAGTAACGATCTCTTCCTAATTGCCGAATAGACGTGGGAGCAAAGGGGGACTACATCTCCCTGCATGCAATGCGGTTTTGTTTAAACTACAAATCCCAGCATGCAAAATCCGTTTCTTTTACTCCGCATTGTACGGATCTGGGAAGCTACGTATTGTCACCGAGGAGTGGTTTCTTGAAGTCATGATGTGTGACTGTGGCTTGAAAATAGGGAAGTATGTTATGTATAGGTCTCTAAGAAGCAAGAGATGGCTTTGGTAAGAAGAAGCCGTTGAGTCCGTAAAGGACGGTGCTAAGAAGAGAATTTACGGCATCACCAGCGCAGAGAGCCTGTTGGGAGTGATTTGATCTTCCCGAACGTCCGCTTTTCTTTTTTCTTCCGGGCTGCATTGAACCTCTTCAGCTGCCGTAGGCAGTGGGTCGAGAGTGCCGGTCAAAATGGAAGTGAATCCCCCCAAACAGGAGCACCTGCTGGCCCTGAAAGGTAAACTTTTACGAACCTGACTCCCTTTAGTCTGTTCTCCTCTTCTCTCACTAATTCTCGAAGCCTTTGCCACATAGATCTGGTCCCTGGGATGTAGGCCTCGTTTTTCTTAAACACTGTTAGTGCCTGCCCTCCTGCTCTGTCCTTTGGCGCCGAGTGTAAGGAAGCAATTTCTTCTCTTTGCTTTTTAGGTTTGACAGCCTTCCTCTAGAATGGAATAGATACCTGGCAAATCACTCATTGTGTGATATGCTGCAGTTACCAGACTGGTTTTAGCCGCGGAAGCTAAGGTCCCTACCTTACCCGGGGAGAGCCCAGTGAACCAAGATGATTTACAATAGGCATCTACAGTGATTTTTCCTTGTCTATTGTGCCTTCATGTGGCACTGATAAAGTTACTAGGCTTCAGCTTCATCTGTAAAGTTAGTCTAGTATTGCAGTAAGCAGTGCCAAGGATTTAGAAATACATCGTACAACAACGTATAGTTTAGATTTGTTAAAACTTCAGTTTACTTCAAAGTTGTGGATATGGGAAAATTAATGCCAACTTTCGTTTTCTGCACACAGCAAAAATTTTTAATAAGTTTGATGATTTAATTATATAATTATTTGGGGGAAAACCAACAGGGCAGAGTTTTTCTGGAATTCTTACTGTTTTCTGAAAACCTTTTATTTAAAATGCTTTCAGCTTTATTTCATCTGTTTTCTACTTCCACGAACGCGCTTCTTCTTTCTTGGATGCTGTACTGTGTGGTTACCAGTAACTTCTTGGACTGAGCTGAGAAAAGGCTCAAGAGGCATTTGAATTCGGTTACACTGCACTTACCTTCCTTGTGGCATCCATTTTGAGGGACGCTTATCCCCTCTCCAGTTATGATGTAGGCATCACACATTCCAGAAGCTCACCAGTCCCATCTGTAACATAAAATCATATACTGATAGCTGAATTTAATAGGGTTGTCTCTGATCATAGAACTAAAAAACAATATTAAGTAATACAGCAACAGGACCTGTAAGCTTAGCCTGAGCAAATGAGCTAGACTAAAATGGGTTCTTCTGGAGAAAAAGGAAAAGTAACTGTCACGTTTTTTCTTAATCTTACATCAAGTATGTGGAATAGATTTTACTTAATATCTATCAGAAGTTTAAGAAACTTTTTCAGGGTCACAAAGCTAGTAAGTGATTGGAGGCAGTATTTCAACACAAGGCCTTCCTCCATCTTTCCAAGACTCCGTATTGCCTCCTAATGAAGGAAACAGCATTTTCAGAGAACATTCTCTCATCAATTATTTTGATGGGAATTTGGAACAGTTCTCTTAGCTCCTAGGTATGATTTTATGCAAGCTGGAAGCTATTAAACACACATTCCAGTGATGTGGAAGCTAATTGCCATTGGGTATTTTTAGTTTTCTATTTTTCTTTATTTTTCTGAAATAGAAGATAACCTGGGAGACTATTTTAGTGGCCTAAAAGGATAAGTCCTTTGAAATTCATGGATAATTTCAGTTTTATTAAAGCTCTTTGGTACCATTGTCCCCCCTTGTTAAACAAGAATTTTCACAAGCTTTGGGGCACCTGCCTGGCTCAGTCGGTGGAGCATGTGACTCTTGATCTCGGGGTGGTGAGTTCAAGCCTCACATTGGGTGTAGGGATTTCTTTAAAAAAATAAAATTATTAAAAAATTCTTCACAGATTTTAATTGTACTGATTGTTGGATGCCAAATATATCAATTTATGTGGTAATTTAAGTTTACTTTCTTATCTATAAATTATTAAGGAGCTCTCAGAACTTCATCATCCTCGGAGTACGACATTGACTACGTTCAAAAAATGAAAGAATTCTCAGTGCCATATCTTACAATGTGAAAGTGTAAGAAAGAGGAGAGAAAACATAAAAGCATTATTAATGCTTTTAAGAATATGCTCTCTATGTTTAGATTCATATTAAAATTATGGATGTTAAGGATCACAGTCATTTATGAATTTAAGTTGTCAAATCTGTTAATGGACGTTAACAGTAGGTGAAAAGAATCATTATGAGATTACTTCTGACTCTTCAGAATCAGTGGTCAAATGAGTATTGTGACATCATGACAGGAGTCCCCGTCCATGGTCATTCTAGCAATGGGAGAACCCCTTCAAAAAGTTCTCTAATGATTTGGGGGAGAAGAGATACAACCTCTCATTTTTTTTCCTACAGGAATTAGGATTTGAAAGAGTCTGCATTATGGCTCATGCAGCTTTGGACTTGGTTAGGGAGCCTAACTATATGCTGGAACTTATTATCAATGACTTCATTTGGGGCAACTTGAAGACTTCTTTACTCTAAGAGGGAAAAAAAAAAAAAAATAGGGAAGGTCTAGCCTTCTTGGTCCTCCTCCAAAGTGGAATTCAGTAGCCATGGTACTAAGGTCTTGATACTGTGGAATTCCCCCATTTATACAAAGGAGACTTCGTCACAAACCCATTCCTAGCCTGGTTAAAATCAGAGTTAAACTATTTTCATGTTACTAGTGTTTACTACTGCGAATGAAATAAAATCATTAAGTACTCTGTATATTTGGCAGAATTCATATAATTTTAAAGTATAAAATTATTTTTCTCAAGGCATTAAAAATTACAATGATTTTCATTGTCCTCAATTCAGATGTCTCAAATTTTTAAGTATTTCTACATTTTTGTTATCTTCAAATGAATCTAGTATTCTAAGAATCACTAATTTACCCTTTGTTTCTGCTATAGTCTTAATATTATTTACCTAATATATTAGTAACAATAGTTCCAAATCCTTTATATCTGTTGAGTTAGACTTGTTGACTCCTAGCAGTTTTAGGCTAGAAGTGATCTTATAAGGCATCTAATCAGATCCCTTATTTTGGTGAGATAAAGCATTTCCAGTTTTGTGGATTACATTCACATTTACCAATAGCACTTGGTAAAATATCATATTGGGATTGGTTTTGTTTTTCTTTTTCCCTATTTGTGTGTAGGCTATCCCTACCATATCTTACTCTTTGCAATACTTCCACTTTAGGTCCTGTTTCCCTCTGATTTGGAAAGAGAGTCTTAAAATTATAAATTACATTCTAGTGCTGAGGAGCGCATCTAAGAAATGTTTTCTTCATTAAGAGTAACTGGATTACTGCAGAATGACTACAGAAGTAATATTACATTATCGACCATATGAGAATGATCCCACACAACTGCCAAAAATCGCAGAGAAAGCAATTCAAGACTTTCCTACACGTCCGCTATCGAGATTTATTCCTTGGTGTTTGCATGATGGGTCCAAACTTCCACTCAAACCTAAAAGATCACCACCTGTGATTTCTGAAGAGGCAGCTGAAGATGTGAAACCGTACTTAACCATTTCAGAACGTGATGTTAAATCACAGAGTTACGATTGCACAGTAGATCTTTTGGAATTTCAACCTAATTTAAAAAAAAGGAAGCACTTAATCCGGTCACACTCACTGAATGAACAGACTAATTCTGGAACTCTAGATAAACATTCAGAAAAGGGAAGACAGCACAAGAAGAGGTTTTGGAGTGTTTCACTTCCCAACAGTAATTGTACTGAAAATATTTTTCCTTTGTCTAAAAAATTGCAAGATAGTTTAAAGGCACTGAATTTGCATTCACTTTATAGAGCAAGATGGACTATAGAGCATGCTATTTGTAACAACCAAACTCTGGAAGACATTTGGGCAAAACTCAATCAAATCATCAGGCACAATGAACTTCCATCTTGTAATGCTACATTTCAGAGACACTTAGGCCAAATATGGGTGTTCTGTGATATTACGTACTGTGAATATGTGGGAAGTCTTCTTAAAGGAAGGTTAGCTCTTGCTGGGAAAATGAATTTATTCGTGCATAAATATGGTGTTATTTTTAGTATGTAATGAATTTCACTGATTGTTAAAGAGAAGAATATTCTGAATGAACTGAGTATGATCTGAAATAATGAGATCGGGGGCGCCTGGGTGGCTCAGTCGTTAAGCGTCTGTCTTCGGCTCAGGTCATGATCCCAGAGTCCTGGGATCGAGCCCCACATCAGGCTCCCTGCTCAGCGGGAGCCCTGCTTCTCCCTCTCCCACTCCCTCTGCTTGTGTTCCCTCTCTCGCTGTCAGATAAATAAATAAAATCTTTAAAAAAAAAAAACTTATGAAATAATGAGATCAATCAATTTTTATGGGATTTTAACTTTTTAACTTTTTAATTTGACCCCTCACTAAGATAGCCTATTCATTCTTAATATTGTAAAAAAAAAAAAAAAAAAAAATTGTGTGGTAACTTGTATACAGTTGTTTTCCAGAAATAAATGGCCATCAGTTGAGTTCCTAGACATGTCTATTAACTCAAGAGCTTTCTGGGTTATACTTTTAGTAGTCTTCTAAAGGAATCATGCTAAGTTGTTATTTATACTGAGTTTAGAGATAAAATGTTCTATCCCTTTTGTTCTGTTACTTTTTCAGTGGTTGAATTAGATATTGCAGTGAATTACAGTGAATAGTTTGGATTTTGGTGAAACCCCCAAATGTAATTTTATAGTGTTTTTTCTTTACTCTTCTAAAGTGTAATGATTTTTTTAAAATAAAACCAGTTCATTGCAAATGCTATTCAAGTAGCATGAATATAGTTCAAATTGGGAAACTAGCCCAGATTCTACCAATGTTTCCAAAAATCTGTAACTGACGATATTTGATGTGGAATTTTGAAACAGAAGTACAAAATGTCTAATTTGCCTAAACTATAATGTATCTTTAAGGATATAACTTATTTTGAAGGGAAGTATCAAATGTGGATAAGAGATCGTTATTCTTTATTTAATCTATTACAAGTAGTTCAGTCTTGATGGTTAATGCTGATTGGTAGTTGACTGGTTCCTAGAGTTATTTTAAGTTTCCCATGAGCAGAATGTTATAAATTGAGTTTACACATCTCCTCATAAAAATACCCAAAGTGATTATACAATAAAGGTTGTTATGAGCAGTTTTTTAATCCAAGAATCATACTTTAATTCTTTATTTAAATTCAATTTAGTTAACATACACTGTATTATTAGTTACTGGGGTAGAATTTACTGATTCATCAGTTGCATGTAACATGCAGCTCATTATGTCAAGTGCCCTCCTTAATTCCCATCACCCAATTACCCCTTCCCCCCATTCACCTTCCCTTCAGCAACCCTCAGTTTGTATCCTGGAGTTCAGCATCTCTTACAGTTTGCCTCCCTCTCATTTTCAGTTTATTTTTCCTTCCCTTCCCCTATGTTCATCTGTTTTATTTCTTAAATTCCACATGAGTGAAATCATATGGTGTTTGTCTTTCTCTGACTGGCTTATTTTGCTTAGCATAATACCCTCTAGTTCCATCCACTTCATGGCAAGATTTCATTCATTTTGATGGCTGATTAATAATTCCATTTTATGTGTATACCACATCTTCTGTATCCAGTCACCTGTCAATGACTGTCTGGGCTCTTTCCATAGTTTGGCTATTGTGGACATTGCTGCTATAAACATTGGGGTGCAGTGCCCCTTTGAATCACTTGTCTGTGTATCCTTTGAATAACACCTAGTAGTACTATTGCTGGGTCATAGGGTGGCTCTATTTTTAACTTTTTTGGGGAACCTCCATATGTTTTCAAGAGTGGCTGCACCAGTTTGCGTTTCCACCAACAGTGTAAGAGAGTTCCCCTTCCTTTGCATCCTCACCAACATCTGTTGTTTCCTGAGTTGTTAATTTTAGCCAAGAATCACACTTTATTAAAAAGAGTTTGTCTTCACATGTGGCAGATTTAAAGTTTTCTCATTTGTATTGGATTGCTTTCTGCCTCTTTCAGAAGCAGTGAAAGGGTAATTCAGACCTGGAAAACTCAAGATTGAGTTTTACTGCAAATAGTGCTATGATTTCAAAAGGAGGAGAGATCCATTTCTCATCTATCTACACAATACTTAAGAAGTAATCAAGGCCCAAGAATTTAGAATCCACTGCTACTTTGAAGCTTTTTTAGAGTATTTAGAACCTTAGGACTGATGATTCTAGCACAAGCTAATAGTAGGGCTCAGCAATATTTCTCATTTCCACTGTTAAGTCATAGATGTGGAAGTAAATTGGGGACACAAGAATGCATACAGAAAGGTGGATCTGTGAGACCATTTGATAAAATACCGACGGCATTTTACTCTCTAGGAAAGTGGCAGCGATACCATAACTTTATTTTTCCCTGACAACCTCTCTACCTTCAGATAAATGTTAAATTCAACCAAAAAAAAGATGTGGAGGATATCATACGAATTTAACTTTCTTTACCAACTTATCAAATAGCTTAAAGACCATTTTTTGAGAATTTCAAAAATGAGCTCCTGCATAATGATCACTTTGATATAATTTGCTCAAAATGCCCAGAATTCACAGTTCACAAACTTGAAATCATTCAGGGACTAGACAGGCAAGACTGTAGAACGTAGTTAAGGACTTGGAACTTTAAGAAGATTCTCCTTCAATTTTTTTATGTTCTTTTCAAGCAAAATGTATACACAAATTGAACTTGGCCCAGGTCATTAGTTTGTAACCTCAGGTCTATCTCTTTCATAAATTATTGAAGACTTATAAAAGTTTTTTTAATAAGATAATAGGTGGAATCTGAATTTCATAAATGTGTTTTGTGAGTTCCAATGAAAATGGCACTACACATGACACTATTTGCTGTGTGTAGTGAATATTTGATTTGGCACTTGGCAGAAAATCCCATATTCTTTTTTGCGTCTTTAATTTTTGACAAAGAACCTGTTTTTTAACATTCAACCTGAATATAAGATTATCATTTAATAACCAGTGCTTTATTGGGGCACTTCAGTGGCTCAGTCAGCTAACCTCCAACTCTTGATTTTGGCTCAGGTCATGATCTCTGGGTTGTGGGATCAAGCCCTGCTTCAGGCTCCCTGCTCACTGGGGAGTCTGCTTCTGTCCCTCTCCCCTGAGCCCCACCGCCTTGTGCATCTATTCTCTCTATATATAAAGTAAATAAATCTTTAAAAAAAAAAAAAACAGTGCTTTCTTATAGTTCCTCTGCCAGGTTTCTTAAGCCTTGCTTTTGTTGGTAGTTGCTCTTTTCCAACTAACATTATGTGTAATATTTGAGGTCCATTAATTTGCTATAAGACAGGAAACATTGAGTTTTGTTTTGTTTTTTTGTAGTTTGCAAAGCAGTGCTCTCTTTTTTTTATTAACATATGATTTGTTTCAGGGGTACAGGTCTGTGATTCATCAGTCTTACAATACACAGTGCTCACCGCAACAATACTCTTCCCAGTGTCCATCACCCAGCCACCCCATCCCTCCCACCCCCCACCACTCCAGCAACCCTCAGTTTGTTTCCTGAGATTAAGAGTCTCTTATGGTTTGTCTCCCTCTCTGGTTTTTGTCTTGTTTCAATTTTTTCCTCTTTTCCCCTATGATCCTCTTCCTTGTTTCTCAAATTCCACATACCAGTGAGATCATATGATAGTTGTCTTTCTCTGATCGACTTATTTCGCTTAGCATAATACCGTAAAGTTCTATCCATGTCATTGCAAATGGCAAGATTTCATTTTTTTGATGACTGCATAATATTCCATTGTGTGTGTGTGTGTGTGTATACACACCACATATACCACATTGTAAGTATATATATATATACCACATATACCATATTGTGTGTGTGGTGTATATATAAATATATATATATACCACAATGAGTTTTAATATGAGATACTTTTACGTTACTAACTGGACTTTCCCAGTTTGTGTTTAAGAATCTGCAGTATGACGAACTGTGCTTTATAGTAGTTTTCTTTGAGTCCACAGGATGATAGTATTTCTTAGCAACTGCAGTCTCCCCCCACTGATTTTTCCCTCTGAAAATATGATGGAAACAGGTATTTTTAATACCAGTTTGGGAAGTTTTTATTTTTAATGGAGGGTTATTCTTTACCCACCTTCTATTATCTCATCCCCTAGAAAATCATAGAATCAGTAAAACTAAGCTTTATAAGACTTTTGTACATAATGGAAGTTTGAGCATATAATAAGCAAATAAGTTGGTTACACATTTGGGTGAACTCAAAAACACTTTGTTTTTTTTTAAGTTTTTATTTAATTTCCAGTTAGTTATCATACATTTAATATTAGTTTCAGGTGTACAAAAGAGTGATTCAGCACTTCCATACAACACCTGGTGCTCAATACAAGTGCACTCCTTAATCCTTTTCACCTGTTTAACCCATTCTCCCACCACCTCTGTATGGTAACCATTAGTTCTCTGTAGTTAAGGGTCCATTTCTTGATTTTTTTTTCCTTTTGCTGGTTTGTTTCTTAAATTCCACATATGAGTGAAATCACATGGTATTTTCAAGGACACTTTTTAAAAAGAGTGTTTTAGGATTCCCTTGAAGAGTGTATTTTTATTAAGATTAGGTTTCTTCTGGGGGTGCCTGGGTGGCTCAGTCAGTTAAGCATCTGCCTTCAGCTCAGGTCATGATCCCGGGGTCTGGGATTGAGCCCGCATCAGGCTCTGCGCCCAACTGGGAGTCTGCTTCTCCCTCTCCCTCTGCCGCTCCCCCCTGCTTGTGTGCTCTTTCTGTCTCTCTCTGTGTTAAATAAATAAAATCTTTTAAAAAAAAGATTCGGTTTCTTCTGAAATGAAAAAAAAAATGGGGAATAGAGAACACCACTTGGTGTTAAAAGTGAGCTTAGAGGGGTGCCTGGGTGGCTCAGTCAGTTAAGCGTCTGCCTTCAGCTCAGGTCATGATCCCAGAGTGCTGGGATCAAGCCCCTCCCCCCGCAGACAGGCTCCCTGCTCAGCGGGGAGCCTGCTTCTCCCTCTCCTCCCCGCTCATGCTCTCTCTTGCTATCTCTGTCTCTCTCGATATCTCTCTCTCTCTCCAATTGAAAAAGAAAAAAAAAGTGAGCTTAGAGTCTTAGATATTTAGATTGTGAAAAAAAAAAAACTGTCTCTTTATCGTTTCTAGAGCCCTTTATTATCCCCTTCAGATTGTACTTAATTTTAATCTTCCTTCCTAGTTAGAAGTAAGAGTGAAGTAGAAAGTTAGAAAACCTCCCTCAACCACTTCCAGGGCCTCGTCAATGACCTGGTTAATTGGTTAATACTCTGCTTGACATGGAGTCCTATTTTGAATTCCCATAGGATGTTTCTGATAAGGCATGACATTCCAGGCTTATGACTCCAGTCTTACAATTAATAATACAGAGATTTTGAACAAAGTGAATTTATCTGAGTTCAGATCTAATTCTGCCACCTATCTGCTGTAGTCTTTTATATGCAGATTACCTTCTCCAAGCATCATCCTTATGTATAAAAGGTAGATAATGGTACCAAATTTGTAGTCATGAGAATTTAATGTGTTGATACTTGTGAAGTATTTAGCATGTTGTCTAGCACTAGTAAATGTTCAGTATATATGTTATGCAAGTGACTTGAGAAATTTTAAGGTTAACATTTGTTGCCTGTTTCAATAGCCATCCATTTATATTTATATTATGTTTTTACTTTATTTTATTTTATTTTATTTTATTTAAGTAAGCTCTGTGCCCAGCGTAGGGCTTGAACTTAGGACTCTGAGACCAAGAGCCAGCCAGGCCCCCTCAACAGCCATCTATTTAATATAACATTGTTTAATGGCCTCAGTTCATAAAACTTAACATCTTCAAAATAATACCAGTTAATGAGGATTTGGGTGAGGTGCTAATTCTTTCATTCAGCAAAGATTTTAGAATATACTATGTGTCAGAAACTATGTCAAGCAACAAAGCGAGAAAACTGAATATAATACATTAAGAGCCTCAACCTCATGGAGCGTGGATCAGAGTGCTGTAAATAAGTACACATATCAGTTCATGACAAATATAAGGGACTATGAGAGAGACAAGGTGAACTGTTACTTCTTTTTTGGAAAAGATGACATTTAGCCTGAGACCAGGATGAGAAGGGCACTAAATTTGGTGTGAATGACATAGCTAGTTAGTAGTTAGGTGGTACACGTTTACATATGCTAATGATACCACTTATATTGTGAATTGACCATTTAGGTCAATAGTCTTTAAAGGTTTTTGGGTTTGATTTGAATGAACATTTTTAATAGAGTATAAAGAAATAGTCTATAATTAATTTTCTGAAATATTTCACAAGTTTATATGATTTTTAATGTTACATTTTTGTCTTTATTTTGATGTGATCAAAGGTCAGTCTTTAGAAATAATTGAAAAAGATTTTTTTTTAGTTAGAAAGTCTTATCCTTACTTGACTAGGTTTCATAAATTTTCACTTTTTAAAAGTTTTTGTGGCTTAATTTTTGCCTCTTAACTATTTGATACATAGGCAATTTATTTGATACTTCAATTGAATTTGTAAATTAAATTTTTTATTTTTCCCAGATAGCTAACCAGTGTGCTAGCTAGCACTTTATCATGTTAATTTTTTTTCTGCATCCTAATCTTTTTTTTAACTATCTAATATTAATCTGTGTGGTCTTGCGTTAATAAGCCAATTAGTTGATTATAGACTTAAATCTTTTAATATATGGTAAATCCATTTCTTCCTCATTTTTTCCCATTAATTTCCTTAGCTTATTTTTACTTGTTTTTCTAAATTTCAGACACATACTGTCATGTCTCAAGAACAAATCTTAGTTTCAGTTGGAATTTTACAAAGCTATACATTAAGTGATACTTTTGTAATTTCTTTACAGAATTAATATTACTTAAAGGTCCACTTACTGAACTTCCAGTGGCCAGGGATTAGAACCGAGAGAGAAAGCTCGTAAAGATTCGTTTTTTTGTAAAATTACTGTCTCATATTCAAGATGGTGAATCAAAATATTTTTCCCTTTCAGGAAGATATCTTGATATTGTTCATAGTCACTCAGGATTTTTCTTAAAGCCTTTTCTCATATACCTTAAGCTTTAAAATTCCTTTATTTTTCAGCTTTTCTATAATGTGGCATTCTACATTTACATTTAATTTTTACAATACATTAGGTTTTAAATAAATCATATGTAAGATTTTCTGTTGTAAATTAACATTTTTAGTAAATCATTGGTGTGTGATTTTGGGAATACTTACTATTATATTTAGGAAGCTTTAGGTTATATTTGATTTTAGTATAGAATTGATGGGTATCATACACTCAACTTGGAATGCTAGCCCAAAGCAGTATTAATATTTTCTTTTTTTTTTCTTAATTCACAGTGATGCGGTTAACTAAGCCTACTTTATTCACCAATATTCCAGTAACATGTGAAGAAAAAGACTTACCTGGTATGCTTTGTTCTGCTTGCACCTAGGGAAAAGTTGAAACCTGGATTGCCTATATTACCTTGGAATAAGCATAGTCTTGCCAGTCTTATACTAACTTTTTGCTGCATTCTTTGTTGTCTCTTTTTGTATGATGTAAGTAGTGGCCATCTAAGTGTAGGTCTTACTCATAATCTCTAAGTCAAGATACTGTTGATTTCCCATGGCAACAAGAAACTTTTAATTTTAGTAAGGATACATTCATAGTCATGATATTAAAATTTTATTTATCCTCACATGTTCCATCAACATGTGTATTAGCCATTCCCTTTATTTAAAATTATTGGAACTCTCTGTATTTTGTATCTGATGACCTTCTTTTTCCTTTGTTTCTGAAGTGTTCATTGTCCATGAAAGTAGAATTTTTTGGCATGCATTTTGTTGCAGTGAAGATTATAAATTAGATATTTGTAATATAATTTTTGTTAAGATTCTTTTTTTTTAAGTGTTTCTCCCAGCTGTTTCTTTATGGAGGTAAAACTTATTTACAAGATAGATGTTAGAATTTATATTTTTCTCTTTCTATAGGAGAGCTCTTTAACCAACTCATGAGAGATGATCCTTCAACTGTAAATGGTGCAGAAATTTTAATGTTGGGAGAAATGTTGACTTTACCACAGAATTTCGGGTAAGAATGAAATGTTGACATAAACTGTACTTAAAGCCATTACAAATTATGTTTTCATAAAATAATGAATGGAAAAATACTCATACATTTAAGTGGTTAAAAAAAAAAAGGTTTTACCAAAATTAAACTTTGTGATTCCGGGGTTTTTTTTTAATTAAAAAGAAAAAAGAAAAGGGGAGGGGCTCCTGGGTGACTCCGTCAGTTAAGTGTCCAAGTCTTCCTTTTGGCTCAGATCGTAATCTCAGGTTGGTGAGATCAAGCCCTTCATTGGGCTCACGCTGGATATGGACCCTACTTGGAATTCTCTCTCTCCCTTTCCCTCTGCCATCCCCTCCAAATCACCACCACCAGCCCCCTGCAAAAAAAAAAAAAAAAGATACATACCCAGCATAAGGTGTCAGACTTGTCAGCTCATTAGGAACTGTCAATTTTTATTCCTTCTCTTATTCTTAGCTTTTCTCTTATTCTAGGCTATTAATGAGGTAGAAGCCCTTGGTTTTACTCTGTTTGCAACTGAGAGAATTTAAGACCACATGGAATTTTTCAGGTTTTTATTTATTTATTTTTTTTTTTTTTTAAGATTTTATTTATTTGAGAGAGGGGGAGCACAGAGAGAGAGACAGAAGGAGAAGCAGACTCCCCGCTGAACAGAGAGCCTAAAGCAGGGCTCGATCCCAGGACCCTGAGATCATGACCTGAGCTGAAGGCAGACGCTTAACTGACTAAGCCATCTAGGCGCCCCGATTTTTCAGGTTTTTAAAAAAGGTTTACAGAATGTGGTCACTGACTGGTGTCTTGAAAGCTTGGAAATATATTCATATTAAAAAATTAACGTAAAATATATTTATAGATTTTTATATAATATATATTTATAAACAGGTATTTTATAAATCTTTACAAAAATATAAAGTAGTCATTATTTGTATTAGAATAACTTAGAAAAATAAAACAAATTGGTAAAAAATACTCAGATCAATTACTGGGGTCTCTACTAGATTTAGGGCATAAGCTATTTTAAAAATTGCCTTTTGTAGTCTCTTCAGTAATAAATCCTAAGACTTTTTTTTTTTTTTTTTTAAAGATTTTATTTATTTATTTGAGACAGAGAGAATGAGAGGGAGGAGGGTCAGAGGGAGAAGCAGACTCCCTGCCGAGCAGGGAGCCCGATGCGGGACTTGATCCCGGGACTCCAGGATCATGACCTGAGCCGAAGGCAGTTGCTTAACCAACTGAGCCACCCAGGCGCCCAAATTCTAAGACTTTTAACATGGATCTGATTTCGGTGACTTATGTCTAGAGAAACAGGCTGTTTGTACAGTAGTTGAGGGCCCAGATACATATCATGTTTTATAGGCTATATCAGTATTTTGAACTGTACTGGGTAATGAATGAGCAGCCTAAAGTACACAAAGGAATGCTGAAGCAGTATTTCACCTGATCACTATCCTTTACTAAATTCTTCTCCATTTTAAGATCTCAGTGGTGCTTATATAGAATATTTGTGTTAAGGGCACCTGGGTGGCTCAGATGGTTAAGCGTCTGCCTTCGGCTCAGGTCATGATCCCAGGGTCCTGGGATCGAGTCCCACATCGGGCTCCCTGCTTCTTGGGAGCCTGCTTCTCCCTCTGCCTCTCTCTCTCTGTCTCTCATGAATAAATAAATAAAATCTTTAAAAAAAAAAAATATTTGTGTTAAAACTTGAGTGGATTTTTGCCTAAAAGTTTATTTTATTTCACAGGAATATATTTTTGGGAGAGACCTTTTCCAGTTATATCAGCGTTCATAATGATAGCAATCAAGTTGTAAAAGATATATTAGTAAAAGTAAGTGGCATTCTTGTTTGGGATATATATATATTTTTTTAACTTTTTAATCTGTATTCCTGTGTTTTTGAAACATCATTAAAATGCATTTTGATACTGGACTTTTTCATTGTCATTAACAACAGGCATTAATTGAACACTTAAAGGTATAAGATAATATGCTGGGCACAGAATCATTTTTCCTTATCCTCAAAGGTTATGATCACTTGGGTGAGAAAGTATACCAAAGGTTTAAGTTTTTATTAATAATTTGTGATTAACATAAAATTTGGAAGAGGAGGAAAGATCACAGAGGATTGCATCAATCACGAAGACTTATTGGAGAAGGAACACAACAGGATCTTCAAAGAATGGTAGGACTTAGAGAAAAAGAGGAACATGATACTCAGGAGCAGAGGCATAGGCATCCATAAAGTGTTCTTGTAGCAGAGAACAGAATTCACTTGATAGAAGAAGTAGGTAAGGTACAGAGATGTGTAGTAGTCATAAAGTGGAGCATCTTGAAAGCCAGGTTATAGCTAAGGGTTTTAGCGTTTTTTTGTGTGTGTTTTTTTTAAGGCAGTGGGCAGTCAGTGGGGACTTTTGAGCAAAGGTATTCACACCGTGTTAGAAGACTGATACGAAAGCATTGATTGGGATAGTTTGTAGGAAATACACCAGTTAGAAGATTTTTGCAGTCATTTAGAAATCAAGAGGTAGAATATGCTAACTCAATTAAACAATCTGAAATTTATTCAGAAAGAGAAAGGGCATAAAGAAAGTAAAAATTTACTGTAGGTCAGGGGCGCCTGGGTGGCTCAGTCGTTGAGCGTCTGCCTTCGGCTCGGGTCGTGAACCCAGGCTCCTGGGATCGAGCCCCGCATCAGGCTCCCTGCTCGGCGGGAAGCCTGCTTCTCCCTCTCCGTCTGCCCTTGCTTGTGTTCCCTCTCTCGCTGTGTCTCTCTGTCAAATGAATAAAATCTTTAAAAAAAAAAAAAAAATTTACTCTAGGTTAGGGAGAAGTCATCAAAGCTATCTTCACATGATAACTTTATGTTACTAGAGCATTGCCAAAAGGGAAGTCCAATTAAAATGAGTTTTAAAATGATCAGCAAGTATTAGAATTGAAAAGGACCTCATAGAGCCAATATTCCAAATTTCATATATGACCCAACTACCAGAAACTGGATGCAAAATTTTTCATAGATGTTTGTATGTTTGTCATAATATGGATGGAGTTTCTGCCTTTTATTAAACTGCGGGTTGTCAGACTATAGCCTGCAGGCCAAATTTGGTCTCTTGCCTGTTTTTATAAGGCCTTGGAGCTAAGAATGTTTTCTACATTTTCAAATGATTCAAAAGAAACAATCTTACTTTGGATGTGAAAATTATATGAAATTCAAATGTCAGTGTCCATAAATAAAGTTTTATTGGCACACAGCCACAGTCATTCATTTATGTATTATCTGGGGCAGATATTAAGCTACAACTGGGGAGTTGCAGAGTTGTGAAGAAATTGTATTATGACCTGTAAAGTCCAAATTATTTGCTATCTGACCTTTTAAAGAAAAAGTTTGCCAACCTCTGCATTGATTATGAAAAGGTCTGACTGTGAGAACTTTGAGAACATACACTTTTTTCCTGGCATACAGTTGACATTCAGTAAATGATTAATTTATTTTCATAAGGTGAATAAATCAACAAGTACATAAGATTTAAGTCAATATTTAAAAGAGTAAATAATATAATAGCATACTTAGTATAAAATATCTATTTATATTTATGTTGGCTTTATTGAGATTTAATTTCCATAAAGGCAGTGGTATTTAATAATAGTAGCTAATGTTTATTGTGCAGTGCCCACCAAGAGTTATCTTAGTTTCTCAGATAAGACATTCAGATTCATGATTTACATATAAGCCGTTTTTGACATCAGAATAACTTAGGATATAGGTGAGGAAGCACAGCATGATACTGGTTTATATTTTTCTTTTTTATGTTGTCTATTAGCTTTTAGATGTCTCTATTATGGTTTCTTAAAAAAAGATTTAGGGGGTGCTTGGGTGGCTCAGTCAGTTAAGCGTCTGCCTTTGGTTAAGCATCTGCCTTGGGCTCAGGTCATGATCTCAGGGTCCTGGGATCGAGTCCCGCATCAGGCTCCCTGCACAGCGGCAAGTCGGCTTCTCCTTCTCCCTCTGTGATCTCTCTCGCTCTTGCTCTCTGTCAAATAAATAAATAAAATCTTTTAAAAATAAATAAGTAAAAGATTTAGATAATTTTCCTTCATTTTCAGTGCCTTGAAACAATGTATTTGGAGCATTTAGACTATCTGCTTTTTGTAGGGTTTAAAGAATTCTGTGAAATCATGTGAGCTTGTATGTCTAATGGGGGAAGTTTCTTAATAACATCTGCCCTTTTTTCCTGTGGAGATCAGTTTAAGCTTTTTGTGTCTAATGGTGTATAACAGTTTGTTAAACTGTTTTATTCTAGGAAATGATCCACTTTAGGTAGTATTTGCATACAGGTCTACAAAGTAGTCTCTGAAAAATTTCTTCTCTATTGGTATTTTTCCCCTGGTCATTTCTTATTTTGCATAATTTTGCTTCCTTTTTTTTTCCTCTCTTCGTTAAACTAGCTTTTGTTTTGTGTATTTTTTTTTCAAAACTATTTTCATTACATTTAATGTTTTTTTATTCTCTACGTCTTTGATTTTTGCTTTTAACAAGTTCCTTTCTTATGCTTCTGATTTTTTACTTTGTTCTTTTCTAGCTTTCTCAACTGGGGATTTAATTTTTATTCTTTTATTTCTGTTGATAAAAGAATTTTCTTCTGATTGCTTTAAGCATATCCTACAGATTCTAATATGTAGCATTTTCATTCTGATTACTTTTTAAAGAATTCTGTAATTTTATTTTTATTTCCTCTTCTACCCAAGAGTTGTTTAATAGGTTTTTCAGATAGAAAGGAGGTTTTTTTTTCTGGTTAATGATCTATAGTTTGTTTAATTGCATTGTGATAAATTTTGTTCTTGTTTTATTCCTGCTTACAGAACTTGATAGTGTTTTCTTTGTGACCTAATACTAATTTTTAATGAATATTCCATGTGTACTTAAGAAGAAGGTGTATTTTCTATTATCCATTGTAAAGCTAGATATGTAGATCCATAAGATTTACCTTACTAATGGTGTTGGTAGGTCTCCCATATCTTTACTTCCTTTTTTTTTTTTTTTTTTGGTCAACTTGATCTGTCTTGTACTGAAAGTGACATGTTAATCTCATATTATTAGTGTGCTTCTATTTGTATCTTAAACTTTGTGCTTTATGAAAGGCTATGCTCTTTGGTTCATAGATATTTATGCTTGTTATTCTTCATTTTGAATTGTGGCTTATAGCACTAAAAGTTTCCTCCTTTGCCAGTTTAATGCTTTTTGGCTCAAATCTTAGTTGGGGTGTCTGTATCACTACCCGGTTTTGTTTACTGTTTCCATTTGCCTGGTGTGCCTTTGTCCATCTTTTTATTTTTAGCCTTTCTCATTTTGTTTTTATTTATGTTTCTCTTATATTACACATAGTTGGGTCTTGCTTTGTGAGCCATATTGAATTTTTTTTTTTTTTAAAGATTTTATTTATTTATTTGACAGAGAGACACAGCGAGAGAGGGAACACAAGCAAGGGGAGTGGGAGAGGGAGAAGCAGGCTCCCCGCAGAGCAGGGAGCCCGATGTGGGACTCGATCTCAGGACCCTGGGATCATGACCTGAGCCGAAGGCAGTCGCTTAACCAACTGAGCCACCCAGGCGCCCCATATTGAATTTTTTTATTAGATGAATTAAGTCCATTCACGTTTATCTATAAGTTTATATGGTCAGTTTCAAATATGTCACACTGTTTTCTATTTAAATAGTAAGCGTATTATGTTACATCTGCTATGCCTTTTTTCTCCACGCAACGTGTTTTCATTCCTTATTTTTCAAATAATTTTTGTGTTTAGGGAAGTTTGTATTTTGTTTTACATTTTGCCTTTGTATTTATGCCTTTTATGATATATCCCCCCTTTGCTGTTTCTTACTTGGCTGCTTACTGTAGGGCTTTTAGTCTTTAATAGTGTCCTTTAACTCTTACCTATTGCTTAGACCACTTTCCTTTTCCCCCTTCTCGTATCTTCCCATTTTTATTTGCATATTGATTGGATCGAGATTTCTCAAGTAGATTGCTCCAGACATGCTTGTGGGGGTAATATCCTCAGAGCCTTGAAGTGTCCAAAAGTGTTTTTATACTTGAAGGACAGTTTGGCTGGATATAAAACCCTTCATTTACATTTTCCTTCCTTATGTTTTCTGAAAATGCTGCTCCTTTGTTACTTAGCTATATATGCTGTTTTTGAGAGGACTGATGCCAGTCATATTCTCTTGCCTTGTAAGTTATTTGGTAATTTTTCCTGGAGGCCCTGGGGATTTTTTTTTTCCTGTATGTTTTAGAATTGGTCGTTTGATGTCATTTCTCTGATAGCAAGTGGACCCTTTCAATATGTAGATTTAGATCTTTTATTTCTAGAAAGTTTTCATGGATTTTAATAGTAGTTGTATTCAGTTATTTCGTTTGTCATTTCACGTTTCTAATATGATTTGTGTCCTTTTTTTCTTTCCTGAATTCAATCAACTATTTACATTCTTCTCTAAAAAAAATTTTAGCCCCATGCTAAAACAACACCACCAACAAATTTAGCTTTGTTTTTAAAATTTCTCATTCTAGGTGTTTTTTTATATTTCATATGTTCTCTTGAGGGTATTTAATTCAGTTTGAGTATTTTACTATAGTTTTCTCTTAGTATACAGTAGTTAGTTCACTATTGGTTTTGGGTGGCAGTTTTTATCAGTGAATTGTCTCAGTTCTCATCTACTTTTATAGTATTTTTTGTATAGATGAAGACTGTTGGTAGCTTTGCATTCTGTGAAATGTAGTTTGGGTGCTTTGATATTCCTAATTCAAAAATACCCTCTTAAAGCATTGTGAACAAAGTGTGGTTTCTTTACTGGGTGGCTTTTGGGAAGGCTAATGGAGGAGGAAGGGGCTGTGTGTTCCTCAAATTTTCTTTTTTTTTTTTTAAGATTTTATTTGTCAGAGAGCGCACAAGCAGGGGGAGCGGCAGGCAGAGGGAGAAGCAGGCTCCCCTCTGAGCAGGGAGCCCGACGTGGGGCTCGATCCCAGGACCCTGGGATCATGCCCTGAGCTGAAGGCAGATGCTTAACCGACTGAGCTACCCAGGAGCCCCAAATTTTCTCTTTTCATGTGAATTGTAGTGTCCTAAATTTTTCCTCTTCCCTCCACAGTTTCCAAAAGGTGTCTCTCCTTTTAACTCTTTTTCAAAACCCTGACGTGTTTTCTTTCCTGTCAAACAACTGTTACGTCCCTTTCCTATAGACCGTGCTCTCATCTTCCAGTAATGCCCTTTCTCAGTATTTTCACGCTTAGAATAGACTTTGTCTTTCTGGAAGTGGTTTAGATCAGTGTTAGACTTATCTCTTCTCTTTCTCTTCAGCTCAACTTTTCCTGAACTTCTCTTATTCTTTGCAAAGGCTTATGGCAAGAGCATGAGAAATAGCTTGCAAAAATTTGGTATTTGTCTACTTACAGGTAATGTGAAGTTTGGACATTTGCTGCTTTCTACTTATACTAACACAAGGTTTAGTATAGTTTTATTTGTTTTTTGTTTTTGTTTTTGTTTTGTGGATGACTTGGGAGATCATAATTATACTGCTGCTATTACTTCAGCTACCCAGACTTCTGTCCTCAAACTTTTTTTTATAACTCCTGGAATTTTGAAATCAAGAAGAGAGATTGTGAATCTGTACTTTTTTTATTCTTTTACTGTCAGCTTAGTTTTGTTTTTGTTTTTTGTTTTTTTTAAGATTTTATTTCTTTATCTGACAGAGAGAGACAGCCAGAGAGGGAACACAAGCAGGGGGCGTGGGAGAGGGAGAAGCAGGCTTCCCGCCGAGCAGGGAGCCTGATGCGGGGCTCGATCCCAGGACCCTGAGCCGAAGACAGATGCTTAACCAACTGAGCCACCCAGGTGCCCCTCCCCCCCCGAAACTCTCTGTTTCCCGGGGTCCAGGGTCCCTAGTCTCTCATGGTTCATCTCCCTTTCCAACTCTTGATTTCAGCTCAGGTCTGGATCTCAGGGTTGTGAGGTCAGGCCCCTCTTGAGAGAAAAAAAAAAAAGTATTCCCCTATCCCAAGCCAGCCTTCTATTTCTCCACTACTATTTTCCCCAAACATTTAAATTCAACACAGGCAGGGATTTTGGTTCGTTTTGTTCACTGATATATCTCCAGCTCCTTGCAAAGCCCTGGCCTATAGTAGGTAATAAGAAAGTAAATGGTTGGTGCAGCATTATTTATAATAGCGAAAAAGAAAAAAAGATGCAAGTGTTCAGTCGTATATATATTAATACTGTAGTTGTGACACTTAAAAAAATGACACAGAGGAAAACATACTGGACAGAAAGCCCATGGGTTTGAGTGTTTTTTTTTTAACCCCCTCTTCTCTGGTTTCTAAAATGTTTAAGGAATTTTTAATCTTAGTTCCATTACTTCCTAGTTGTATAACCTTAGGGAAGTTGTTACTTCTCTGTGCCTTGGTTTTATTGTCTGTAAAATGGGAATAGTATGACTGCCTACTTAGGATTGTAGATATTAAATGAATAATGAGCTTAGAACAAGGCCTTGCACATAGAGAGTGCCCAATAAATTTGAGTTCCTGCTATTTTATAACTGAATATAACGACCAAAGAGATAGCACAAATAAATATCCCGCTTCACAGTGCCTAGCATTAAGAATGTTAGATTAGAATTAACTGCAGAAAACCTGTTAGTTTTTTAAAAACAAAGACTTAATAGAATCCAAGCTTTTATATAAAAACTTCCCCTAATCCTTATGACCTAGCATGATCTTTACTTTCTCTGAATTTTTCTTAACATTTGCCTCAAAGTTTCATCATAACATCATTCAGTATTCAACACGGATTTATTAATTACCTAGTATGGTGTCAGGCATCAGGTTGTAGTAGTGAGTAAGAGAAGACAAAAGAGGTTTGTGCCTCCATAGACCTTAGATTTTCGATAGGGTGGGCAGAAACAGGTATACAAAATACTAAAAATAAGTAACTAGAGATTGTGGTAAATGTTAAAAGGGAAGTTAAATTTGAATGTGACAGAAAGTGACTGAGATTAAGGGAGGATGCCATTTATGACAATTAGAGTGAGAAATGTTCGAAAAGAAATAAAGGGGGAATGTAATAGAAAGCAACTGGGTGTTATTTTAGAGAAGATAGTCCTTTCTTTGTTGGTGACCTTAATGCTGATCTCTAGTTCTACAAATAACATCTGATAGTAATTTATCTTTTAGTGTTATACAGTAGCACGTGTACACATCTATCTCTATTTGTCCCTGGGATATCCATCTGTATGTATGTTTTAAAACCATATATTCATATTGATGCCTCTGATTCCAACTCAACACCACAAGTTTCGTTGCAGCCTTCTCCCTTTCCTTATTTGCCCCTTTTTTTCTCCAAAGGTGAGAAGCTTCTCTCTTGTTATCCATAGTATTTTTTTTGTTTAGTCCCGGTATACACATAACTGTTGCAGAATTGCTAATCCATACCCCTGTGAACAAGCAAACACACTAGCTAGAGTACAATACTCGTGTGCCATTCTTTTTGTCTCTAGCTTTTGTTAGCCAAACTAACTTAGGTTAGTTCTTTTTTTCCCATTCCTCCTTCCCAGTGTGGTTGTGTTCATTTGGTACTATTTGTATTCCATTACCTATTCCCCCTACTTCCTGGCTGATTTTTATTTATTTAATTTGGGTGTGCATGTATGAAACATGAACATGGTTCTAAGCTACAGAGCTCTATAGAAAGATTGACACCAAGAAGTGTTGCTCCCCATCAACCTTGCTTCCTTGTTCCTGCTCCCCTATTTTCACTCATATCCAGTCACACCCTGTAGGTAACCAGTCTCATTTGGATTTTTTTTTAATCTCTTTTTTTCAAGGCTGATCTTCAGACAAGTTCTCAGCGTTTAAATCTTTCAGCCTCCAATGCTGCAGTGGCTGAACTTAAACCTGATTGTTGTATTGATGATGTCATACACCATGAAGTAAAGGAAATTGGAACACACATGTAAGGATTAATTTTACTAGTTCTCAAAGGCTTTTACTTATGTATGCCTTTATTTGAAATTTTCGCTTTATGTACATTTAGCATCAAGCCTAAGAATCTACTTAGGAAGGAATTTAATGTTATAAATTTACGTGCTTACCACAAACAACTTTAAACAAAATGTTTGTTTTATAGGGGAAAATATGTTAATTTATTTTCCTTTATTTCTGTTTTCGTGTTTGCATCAACAGACAATCTTATACAAAAAATAAAAAGCCACACAGATGTTTAAAACCCAGGTACCACTCTGACTGAAAGTACATTTATTATTTTTTGAAATGTTAGGAACTGACATTATAGTGTTTATTTTTAAATTACAACTTTTCAGGGCGCTCAGTTGGTTAAGCAACTGCCTTCGGCTCAGGTCATGATCCCAGGGTCCTGGGATCGAGTCCCACATCGGGCTCCCGGCTCAGCAGGAAGCCTGCTTCTCCCTCTCCCACTCCCCCTGCTTGTGTTCCTGCTCTCGCTGTCTCTGTCTCTGTCAAATAAATAAATAAAATCTTTAAAAAAAAAAAAAAAAAATTACAACTTTTCAGTTCTGTACAACTTTTCAGTTCTGTATTTAACTATGTATATACACTTTATCCTGAGAATTCAGAAATACAGGACCAAAGTAAGACAAGCTATGAGAAAAAAATCTCAAATTATGTATTCCTGGCCTATGTATATATTTCAGTGTGAATCTCTATTTTTCTTTGTCTGAGAGGCAAATATGAAAATTTCAGCCATTTAAAGTAATTTTAGACTTCATCTGCCTTACCATCCCCACATACAATCAATTTACAAAGTCCTGTTAGTTCTTACTAACTGTATGTCATTCTCCCCCCGTTCTTCATCTCCACCTATGTCACCATTTTTGCCTCTCTTCCGTGACTTGAAGAAGTATATAACATTAGCTGTTAATCAGTTCATTGTGGTGACATCTCTTTTGTAGGCACTTCTTGGTATATATTCTGTGGTTGGTATAAGCTTTGGAGTCAAAATTTAAAGAGTTCAAATTTCACCTCCATCATTTATTAATTACGTGGTCTTGGATAAGTCACTTAACTCTTCAGTGATCTACCACCACCCTTAGAAAATTCTTTGTATTGGCTTTACAAAGTTCTCTAGAACCTAATCCTTACCAGCCGCTTTAGTTCTTACCTTTTCTCACTCCTCCCTCCTTTATACTGAGTCGTATTGGAAGTCTCTTTCTTTTGCACTCCTCTATGACTTGAGATAAATTCTTCCCTTCCTAAGGAATGCCTCTGTTCTTTTTCTAGCTTACTTCCACTTCTTCATATCTCAGATTCACCATGACTTCTCGAAGACGCTTTCCTGACCTCCAAGACTAAATTAAATACCCCTTTTAATGTATTCTATAACATCCACAGCTTGTCATTTTTTCAGTCTTCTACTTAAAATTAATTACTTAGTGCCTGTCATTTCCATTAGAGTATGAGTTCCATGAAGTCGGCTGTATCCCCACGATCTACCAGAGAATAGTGGTCAGTATTTGTTGAAATAGAGTTTATTGAAATTTATTAAATTTTTTGTTATATTTATTATAATGATTAAATTTTATTAAAAATTTGTTAAGTTTATTGAAGTTTATTAAATGTGTAAAAACCTCCTTTCAGAGAAAATGAGTCTCTTTTGGAATTAAATAGCAAATAATGACATGGAACTCAAATCTAAATCTGGCTTCAAAAAACCCATACCCTGCTATACTGCTTCCTGCTGTGAGCACTTGAGAGCAGTTACTGTGTTTTTGATCAACTCTGTATCCCTAGTACCTGGCTTATGTACACTTAACTTATAAAGGAGAAACTGAAGTTCCTGTAATGTCACCACAGAGTGTAACCACTATTAAAATATTAATATACGATTTTTTAGTTTTTTTATGTGCGTTTATATAACAGATTTGTATAAATAATTTAAATAATATTTTTCAAAATTCTGATCAGATCAAGATGGTTTTATCTTTTTCAGTGCACTGTGAACATTTTCCCACTTGAATCAGTGTTCTTTGAAAACATTTTTAAGATAGTTTTATATTGTATTCTTGGACCATATACTTTAATTTGTTTACACCAATGTTGGACTTAAGATTATTTCTAGTCTCCTGCTGTTATAAATAACACAGTGATGAGCACCTTAGTATTTCCTGTGGTAGATTGCTTGTAGTGGGTTTACCATAGGGGCATATAAGCATTTTTAAGACTCTTACTTAAGGCTTGTTTTCTAAATCTCTTATAACCACTAGCAGTGTAGAGAGTCACTTTCTCTAAGCCCTCACCAATCATGGTAACACCTGTAAAGAATTTTTTCAAATCTTAAGAGGTAGAAAAATTGTATCTCGTTATTTTATTTCTTTGACTTCTTGTGAGGCTGAACATTTTCACATTTTTGTTAGCCATTTATGGTACTGTGATCTATCTATGTATCCTTTCCTCCTATTTTGAGCAAGACTCTAATGTTTTGCTTATGAGATTCATTTTGTTAGAAGTATTTTATCCCATTTTGTCTGCTTTTTGTTTTAATGTGGTTTTGATTTATTCAATTTATAAATTTATAAGACTTTTCCTTTCCATTGCCCATTTATATTAAAGTCTTTCCCCATCCTAGGATTTTTTTGAATTTGTATTTTTTTCTTCTAATTTATATGAACACTTAATTTGTACATAACAACTATTTGATTATTCTGGGATTTGTTTTGGAATATATTTCACCATGGCATATTTAATTTTGCTAATCAGAGCTTTCTTGTTCATGGAATTACATTTTTATCTGCTAAAACTCTTTTTTTCCTACTCTAGGCTCATTTGGCTTCACTTTTACACCATTGGTATTAATATTTTCCAAATTTGTGAGTAGAATTGAGGTGTATTAGATTTATTATTAAACAAAATCAAAGATGATTCAAAGATATCTTTCCATTTCAGCTTGGTGTGTGCAGTGAGCTATACAACTCAGGGTGGAGAAAAAATGTATTTTAGAAAATTCTTCAAATTTCAGGTATTAAATGTGCCAATGTAAATAGTTTTTAGATGCCTTTTTTCCCCCTATGAAGTTATTCCTATTAACTGCAGTGAAAACAGGCTCCAGATAAAGCAAGTAGCTTCATATGTTTGGATTTGTCATATTACTAGAAATCTGAAGTCAGACTAAATTAAGTAAAAGCAGAGAAATTATCATTGTCAGTGTAATATTTCACCTGCAGTTTTTTTTAAGTTTCTTTATTATTATTATTATTTTTTTGTAATCTCTGTACCCATCAAGGGGCTCGAACTCCCACCCCCAAGATCAAGAGTCGTACACTCTTCTGACTGAGCCAACCAGGCACCCCTCATTTATGGATTTTTATCCATAAAAAATTGTCCTGTTTTTATGCCTTGACATAACTCACAAGAATAAACAAGAGGGATAAAATGAGTGTAAAGTCCAGATAAATTAAGTGTAAATCATATCAAATTTCTAAAGAAATATTTAAATGAGAGATAATTGACTTGGGCTGAGTGGACCAAGCTTCCTTCCAGTATTCCATGAGTCCAAAGTTGTAGGTCGAGTTCTGTATTTATACACAGTGTTCACTCCATGATTAAAATAGTTGAAAACCACTGGTTTAACATAGGCAAGTATATGCAAGAAGGGATGAGATGATCATATATAACTAAATTAGATCTAGATATTATGCTATATATATTTTTCATACCTGTTAAGTGGAAGAAAAAGTACTATCAGTAGGAATGAATGAATGAATGAATGAATAAATAAATAAATAAATAAAATGTACCCAGATTTATTTTGGGGCACCTGGCTGGCTCATTAGGTGGAGCATGTGACTCTTGATCTTGGGGTCTTGAGTTCAAGCCCCATGGTAGGCGTAGAGATTACTTGAAGAAACAAAACTTTCTTAAAAAAAGGAAAAAATTTTGCTATTGCTTTGCTGTATCATTAAGATTTTGCATGCCTTTTAAAAGAAAATAAAAGATTTGTCCGCTTATTTTAATAAACATTTTTGTGGAATACATATAGAAAAATACATAAAATACATTTATTGAGTTTAGCAGAATATTATGAAGTAAACACACATGTAACTCATGTGACTGTCACCCAATTAAGAAATGATGGTTGTCTTTTAGAAATGTATTTGGGATTGTTGTTTGGTTTTCTTGTTGTTTTTGCAAAAATAATTGCATAGCTATTAAAAAAGCTTTTTACAATTAAAATTGGAAAATACCTTTGACAGATTTAAGCCCTGTGATTTAAAATAAATAAAAATAAATGGTCAAATGATAATCTCCTCTGATTGATATGCTTTATTCAACTAGGTTCTCAAACCGTTGGATGTGAAAACCAAATTTTACAATGCAGAGGTAAGTGTTCAGCACTTAATAGGAATTCAGATTAAACAATAAGATCTTATTTGACTAAAATTCTGATGTATTACATTTCATTTCATGTTGAAGTAAATTGCTGAGAGGACTGTGAATTATTTGTGAAAAATGAGCCTAAAATTCAATCAGAAGAGAATAATTTCATTGTAGATCTTTTAATCTGCTGTTTTTAAATTACATAGAATCAGTATATCTTGAATTTTATTCTAGTTAATTTCATGATGCTTTCACCCCCTTTCATTAAATGATTGCCCTAAACTTCCATTTAATGATTATTATTGCTGTCTAAAAACATCAGCAATTTGTTAAATATTTAGTGTGATTCTGATACCATAAAAATTGAAGTAGTCAATATAATCCTGCAAAAATGATTTAATATTCTTGGAAAATATTGATAAATAGAGCTCAGGAAATTAAATTCTTTGTCCTGGGAAATCAGTGTGTCAGGTGCAGTTTGGTTCTTAAGTTCGTTGAATGGTTAGAAATACTTTTTGGGAGAAACAAGTTTGGCAAAAATAGAAATATGGTAACTTTTAGAATAGAAGTTTATCCTCTATTCGAACAAAAGAGATAAAATAGACTTTGCCATAGAAGGAAGGTTTTATTGTTCGGATTTCTTTTTTAAAATTCTACTTAAAAAAAAATAAAATAAAAATTCTACTTTATCTTGGCTTCTAGAGTTCCACAAAAAGCAGATTTCCTAATGGGCCCCTTACTCCTCCTGCAAAAATCTCATCTTTCATACCACAGTGATAAATTCAGAAATATTAAAATATAGTATTTTAAAATAAAAATTCTGTCTTTATTACTCTAAACCAAATGATCAGAAATTTGTAGTACCATGTCAAATTTGGTATGTATTTTTACCATCACCATCTGAGTTTTTATTCAATGTAGTTTGTACTACAACTGGGCATACCAGGAGGTGTCTAAGATAAGGAATCTGACCTGCAGTAGAGCAGGAAAAAAGAAAAAAGTGCATAAAGTAATAAAACTACCTAGTATAGTATATATAGTGAATTTGAAGTACTATAGGAAGTCTGGGGCTGAGATTTTATAGTAGTCTTCAGAGAAGATGAGAAGGGGAACTGGAGCGGAGTCTGGAAATAATAGATGTTGAAAACATAAAAGTGTCAAAGCAGTGAAGGCATTCTAAACAGAATTACAAATGCACATGGAATATTGAGTACATAAGTGAAGAATATACATATTTCATGGGAGGATACAGTCTCATCAAGGGGATTACTAGATGTTTAGAGTTAACATTTCAGGGGGTAAGGGAGTTGCCATACTACATGTGTGTTCTGCCTTTTTTGTTTTACTGGATTACTTTTGATTAATTATAGTATAGCTATTCCGCTTATTGAATTTTAAGTGGTCTTAATTTATCATTTTGCTGGGAAAGAGTTCATCCATAGTATGAAGGAAGATAGGTAACTATTCTGCTAGAATACGTATGTTTGCAAATTAGAAGCCAGTAGGGCTGTAGGAGGTCTTTTTCTTATAATTGACTCCTAGGAAGGCACATACTAAACTATTTTACGTTTTCTTTGCTGCAAATGTGGTGGTACATTAAGATACTTGTCAAACAGTTTTATAACACTAATATTCAGAGTGATTTTTGCAGTTTTTTAAATTACTAATTATTCCATGAATAATATTATAAATGTGATATACTCCCCAAAAGGAAGGGGGAAAAACCCCACAATTCTACCACACCAAAAAAATAATGGACTTTTCATTAATTCATGTTCTCTTTCAGATTTTACTCACTTATGTTTAATACTGGTTTTTTAATCATAGTAACAGTTTGCTGCTTTTTTCAGTTAACATTATAAACAGAATCTGGAATCTTTGCCAACAAACATCAGCTAAAAAAATTTGTGAAATTCTGAACCTTTGAAAATAGAGATTTCTTTAAAAACCAGGAGCGAACAAATAGTATTTTTAGGGTCTCTAGGATATTCAGTATTACCTATTAGGCAAACAAATACTATTCAGCCTGTAGGACCAAGCAGATTCTATTGACCCCAACTAGAAAATTCAGGTAAATTATAGGAGTTCACAAACCACACTGATACCAGTAGGTGATGTTTATTACTCTGTGCCATAGCTCTTACACATTGACTTTTATTAGCCCCACATTGGTCGCAAACATGTTTTTTTACACTGTTCCTAATAATTCTAGTAATATGTGAACTGAAAGGAAGACAAGTTTTATGAGAAACTTTGTTGTAATCTTCTAAAATAGGAAAGAAGACTGGTGACATTAGCAACTAGGATTCAAACATTGGGTCACCTGCTGGGAATAGGGCTCCATACCAGGTACTAGAGAGAAATAAATATAAACTGGACATCTTCCCAATCCTCAGGGTACTTAGATCTAGTGGAGGAGACAAACATGAGAAAATTGCAATGTAAGCACCACCCCATAGATCATAAAGTATACTTAGACTCCGGGAACATCAGAGGTGAAAAAGTATTTTTAGCAATGGGTTGGACAAAAGAGGTAACATTTGAGATGAGCCTTGATAAATAAGTAGTCTTAGAAGTATATATGAAAAAAACAACCTATAAAATATATTAACAAGAAAAGAATAAACTCTCAGTTGTCTGATGTGGTCTAGCCCAGCATTTCCTGAAGAGTAATGCATGGAACTCTAATCACTGAAGATGCTCCTTGAAAAAATGCTTCCATTAGTAGATAAATTTAGGAGAAGCTGTACAGTACAGTGTATAACTACTCTGATTGTGGAGGAGAGTGTATAACCATCCTAAGTAATCCATGAAGAATTACAGTGTAGGTAAAGAATTTCTAGAACTAGAAAGGCATGCGATATACCTTTCTCACCCAAATGTGTCCTTGAATATTTGCTCCTGTTTAAATATTCACCTAGAATGTTCTCTGTTCATTTAACCATAGCAGTTTCACGTATTTAGAAAAATGATGTCATATTCCTTTGTTACTTTCTGTTTACTTCTTTGTTTTACTAATGCTGTCTTGTTTAGAAAATTTAAAAAAAATGCAGAAATGCATTTTATTTTAAAGTTAGTTATTCTTTTTCTTTAACATTTAATTCTGATTTTTCTAATTTTTCTTTTTTATTTTTCCATTAGAGTGACCTCAGTTCTGTGGTAATTTGATTTTTTATTATAAATTTATATGCTTTTCTTACTTACCACTTTTTGACTCTGCCTAATTAATCTCTCTTTACAAAACATAGTGGAAAAACAAAGTTAGTTGTGAATACCACCTATTGTGACTTTAAAAGATGTATGTAATTTGTACTTTTTATATTATATTGATTATCTTCCTCTCTGGGGAAAAATTAAATTGAAGATTAAATTATCATATTGAAACAATTATGCTCTCATTTTTAGTATTTTTCCTTTGGGTGTTTTTTAAAAGAGGCATGTTAACCTTGTTAAAAATAGCCTTGGGATTTTCAACATTTTCCTATAAGATTCTCTACTATAATTCTTTGAGGTAAACTCTCTAGTTGAAATTTATCTTCAAGTGCACAGTGGTTTTAGTTTTATGTCTGGGTCAGGTAAAGTTGGCCCTTTGACATTAGTAAACGGAAGAACCTCAAATGTCCCCAAGTTGGCTAAAGTCATATTTTCAAATTTCTATTTAATATAAGCAGCATTTGCTTATCATATATGACTTACATAACAACAACATCAACTGCTGTAGCACAGAATTCTTAATTTTTCAAGTGTCAAATTACTTTGTACTAACTGTTCAAACTAACTTAATTTTCCATTATGCTGCTTGTTTTTCTTTCATTTTATCTAAGCTCTTCCTAAATTTAAGCAGAAAATTGAATTTTTAAATTTGAAATGTGGGCTTGTGGTTATATTTTTAAAAGCAATGGATTGATGGGATATATTTACTTTTTTTTTTTTTTTGAGAAAAAGTAACAGGATAATGCCTTTAAGTGGCACATTCTTTTAGACTGATAAATCGTTGTATTTCAGTTTTCATTTGAGCACATGTGCCAAGAACTAAAGAATCTGTTTTAGTTTAGATGATAATACATTACACTATAACTTCATCATTACATTTTTGCAAATGATTTCCATTTTCCTGGATTTAATGTTTAAAATGTTTATTAGTGCCAGATTTCTTGGGTCATATTTTATTTTTTCTATTTCCGTATATATATTACTCTGAAACTTTTGAACAAAATAATTATTGAATATCCTTAGTGTGTCACTTTCTATATAGGTTTATTTCGAAAATGAACCAAGTTCTCTGTTACCCTTCAGTTATACACAAAAAAAGCCAAATCACATAAAAAGAAGGATGTTTAATATAAATAATCTAAATTTAATCCCTAAATTTTAGGAAATAAAAATTTTGTATAGAAGTACATAAATTACCCACTCATTAAAATATTGCTGAATAGCATTAGTTTTCAAATCTGTCTAAGGCTACAGAATACCTTATGTTTGATTTAGGAGCTCTATGACTGTCAAGTATAATTCACATACATTTTTTTAGCCCTAAGTATACATTTTAAATGAACCAAGAAATCACTAATGACCACTAACAAATTGCTTTAATTAAAAAGTTAAATCCTTTAAGATTATAGAATAGACTGATTATTCACTGTACTAGTGGTCCCTATACTTCCTAAACTGAAATAATATGACCATTGAAAACTATATTATGATAGAATATATAATATATATTATATATATAATGGAGACCCTAATTATATTAACATATCACTGAAATGATAGGTACATAGGTATATTCATCTTACTAAATGGCATTTTAACATTTTAATGACTTACTAGAAGAATTAGGGTATCTGTGAATGAAATTCCAGTAAAATAACAATTTTTGGATGTTGATACAAAAAATATTACAGTTATCCCCCATCCATTGTTTGACAAGTTATCAGTTAACTAACACTTGACTTTGCCCCTGTTAATTACGTTAGGATGAAGATTTCTTTTCTTGCATTAATTATGGTAACTTTGATTTGCAGGCATGAACTAATCACAGTTGTGGTTAATATTTTTTCTTCATATAGATCAGGTATTTTTGTTGAGGTAAATATTTTAAATACCATTACACTTTGGTGGATATTTTTTTCATATCCTCAGACTGATGAAGTATTTCTCGAAGCCCAGATTCAGAATATTACAACCTCACCCATGTTTATGGAGAAAGTTTCATTGGAACCATCGATAATGTACAATGTAGCAGAATTAAACTCAGTCAGCCAAGCTGGAGAATGGTAAATATGAATTACAAAGTGTTTCTTTTTAAGTATATGAACTTTCCTAACACTTTTATTCTTGGATGGTTTGTAATTTGTATTTTAATTAATAGACTTTATTTTTCTTAGGGAAGTTTTTTTTTTTAAGATTTTATTTATTTGAGAGAAAGTGAGAGAGACATGATCACAAGCAGGGGGTGATGGGTAGAGGGAAAAGCAGACTCCCCAATGAGCAGGGACCCCCCCCCAACCTACCCCCACCCCCCGCCATGCCACTGGATCCCAGAACACTGGGATCATGACCTGAGCCAAAGGCAAATGCTTAACTGACTGAGCCACCCAAGCGCCCTCTTAGGAAGTTTTATGTTCACAGAAAAATTGATCAGAAAACAAGAGTTCCCACATGCCCTTCCCTCTACTCATAGTCCCCTTATTATTTACATCTTGTTTTAATGTGGCACATTTGTTAAGTTGATGAACTAATATTGATAACTTTTATTCATTACAGTCCATAGTGTACATTCGGGGTTCACTCATGTCCTACATTTTGTGGGTTTTGACAAATGCAATGACATGTAATCACCATTACTGTCTTACACAAAATAGTCCCAGTGCCCTAAAACTCAACTGTGCTTCACCCATTCATTCCTCCCTCCACAGAAAAATACAAAGATCCTAGCCATTTGCATTTTATGTTTTGCTGTTGGAAGCACTGTCTTTTAATTTTTATAATTCAGTGAGGTAAATCTGAAACTGTTCATCCTTTCCTGCAAATGATAAAATTGAGGCATGGGAAGGAATGATGGAGAGGTTAGAAAGGATAAAGGTGAAGGGTGAGTTTTAAGAATATTCTGTCAGTGGGCGCCTGGGTAGCTCAGTTGGTTAAGCGACTGCTTTCGGCTCGGGTCATGATCCTGGAGTTCCTGAATCAAGTTCCGCATCGGGCTCCCTGCTCGGCAGGGAGCCTGCTTCTCCCTCTGACCCTCCCCCCTCTCATGTGCTCTCTCTCTCATTCTCTCTGTCTCAAATAAATAAATAAAATCTTTAAAAAAAAAAAAAAAGAATATTTGGTCAGCATTAAAAGGAGTGGGCATAGGAATAGATCTAGTTTTTTTACAAAAATAAAATACATATGTCTTTCTGTAGGTGATTTAAAAGAGGAAGAATAAATAAATATAAAGTTGACCTTAATATGGATAAGAAGGTAATAGCTGGAGAAAGTACCTGATTTCATTCATCAAGAATGAAACATTTACTTTTTATCTTATTATGATGGTTAAATTCAGTAAAGTTTGTAGCCTTCCAAATCCCCCCTGAGGAAAACAATAACTTTCTAGTCTTCCCCTGATCTTTTAGTTCATTAAAAAATGATCACTTCGTTTACAATGGTATGTTTCTTTTTCCAAACTATTTTCTTTGAATTATAGAGAAATGGGACAGAATACTTTAGGTTTTGATTTCTGTTGCATTTTTTTCAGGTAATTGATACATATCCAGTATTTTAGGTAATATATTGCATTCTATTATAAGGAACTTAAAGATTTTCCCTGTCACCTGAAAAATTTAAAGAAAAATAAATCCTCTCAGTTCAGGTCCTTTTTCATTTGTATTGAAACCACTGATCTGTTCTATTGAAGATATTTGGATGGTAAATCATTCAGTTCCTGTCCAAAGGAACAATCACAGCCATGGTTTTTCTTTTAAAAGACAGTAGAGAATTTTCTCCATCTCTCTCTCCACCCCTCTCAGTGTAACTACGTTTGGGTCAAGAGCGTATTTGCAGCCCATGGATACACGCCAGTATTTGTACTGCCTAAAACCCAAGAAGGAGTTTGCAGAAAAAGCAGGCATCATTAAAGGAGTAACAGTAATTGGAAAATTGGATATAGTGTGGAAAACAAATCTAGGTGAAAGGGGAAGATTACAGACCAGCCAACTTCAGCGAATGGTGAGTCTAGAAAAAACGTTGGAGGGGGTTTTGGTGTTTGGGGGTCAGATAGTTAGAACAGCTTAAATTTTCCTAGGTGCATCACTAAAAATCAGCGCTGTAAAAGGCATTAATATTATCCATAAATAAGAGATAAAAGACTAATAATTTTACTGGTCTCTAGGTAGAAACTTGGTATTGAGATGAATGAAAAATGTTCAAATGTTAATTTATCCATAATACATGGATTGTTACTCTACCAAATAGAAATTAAATTACTGCTCACCAATTTTTCCCTCCTGTGGTATCTCATGCTCACTGTTCATCTGACTTCCACTACGTTAAAGGTTTTTTTTGCAATGTCCTGAAACTCTTGGACTTACTACATTCACCAACTCAGTTCATACTTTTTTAAAGACTTTGAGAATCTGAGTCATCTGAAATTCAGAAAGTGAGTCCTGTTAAAGTTATCTTATAAGCATTACTTGAATATTTTACCTAATTTCTGCTCTTGAAGTAGGGATGGCTACAGTCCTTTCTCTTGTGCTAGTGAGAGTATGCTACAGAATGTTCCCTTTATACTGAATATTAAATATTGTGATATATTCTTTAAAAATTACTCTTCTTTTACTATTTCAGGTAATAAGTGGGGGCGGAAAAAAGATTATCACTGAGCCTATTTTAAAATATAGCCATTAGCTATCATCTTGCCATGGATATTCCAAGCTTTGATGTTTCTGTGGTCTTTTGTGGATGGACATGTTTGTTTGTTTGTTTTCCTGGATCTTTTCACAGCAATCTTACTCTGTCTGTTTAGGCAATAACCTTATGTTTTTAGAGTTACGTGTATGTATAAGCTATAGGATCTTTCGAAAGCATCCCTTTAAGATCAGACCTATTGAAGTTTCTTTACTATTTTACCTATTGATCCTTGCTGAACATGGAATAATCATCGCAAACACAGTCAGGGTCCATAGTGTTGTTCCACAGGCAATAGCAGCAAAATAAGTTAGAACAGAGAACAATAGAATGACTGGGAAGTATTTTCTCCAAACATCAGCTTGGAGACGTACCAGCTGTTGAGGAGTGAATGTGCTAGTGGGGTACCTTTATTAAAGTGGAAAGGTTTTATAATAGATGTATGTTAACTCTGTTGCTTTTTCTCTTAGGCTCCAGGTTATGGAGATGTTAGATTGTCTTTGGAGGCAATCCCAGATACCGTAAACCTAGAAGAACCTTTTCATATTACCTGTAAAATAACAAACTGCAGGTAATGGCAGTGTTTGTGGATGGGTGTCCTTTCCTCCCCGCCTACGTCAAAGAGAGTTAATGCCTTTTGAGTATGCTGTCTTAAGTTTCCTCTTGACGTAAGCCTTCTCTTATGTTGGTGTTGAATACTGTAAAGTCCTTCATCTGGTAGCTGTATACATTACATTTTTTGAGGTCCTACTTTATTGGGCATTTTCTGTATTTTATTTCATTCATGCATCGTTCCCTGTGAGGTAGGTACTAGCTATTCACATTTTATGCAAGAGAAAAACCAACTCAGAGGTGAAGTGACTTACTCAAGCTGAGAGAGCTAGAAAAGATGGGGCCAGAATTTGAAACCAGGTCTAATTGACTTCAGAGTCCATGCTCTTTTCATTGTTTACACTTCCTCACTCTTCAGATTACTAAAGCATGAATGAGTCACATTTTTATGGAATAATACATTATAGATTTAATGTAATAAGATAGATTTTTCTGAATTACACTTATACCTGAACTGTATCTTCAGCATTAAGAAAGTAAAAATTGGTTATGAACTTAATACAAGGGCTTGATCAATCATAGATAAAATAGGGCCTTGATAATAGAGTATAATCTAGCTGTTGGGATGCAAAGAGCACAGGGCTTTGAAGCCAGAAAAACCGAGAATTAAATTCCAGTCCTGTCACTTGTAGTGAAACTCATATTATTACTTGTTGGGGCATTTTGAAATTATTGCAATGATGAATCCCATCCCACATAATCTGAATATATAATCTTTTAAAATTCCATTTCCACTCCAACTTTATGATATAGGAAATATTTAGCCTTCAGAATTACAAAAATACCTTCCTCCCTCTGAAGCTAGCGACCTTCCCATGCAGTTAACCATTCCTTTCTCTGTCCTAGCAAATTTTTATATAGTTTTTTAGTGACATTCATATATTGCTATATAGTCCCTTCCTTACTAGATTATGCATTATTCAATAAAAGGGATCATGTCTTACCTGCCATTGGAAAAGCATTGCCTGCCACATCATGGAAGTTCACTAAACAGCAACATGTACAGGGTCAAGACCCTGTGTGTATAGGTGTGCTTTTGGATTTTTTGTTTGCTTACATTTTTTGAGGTGTAGCAAATCAATTAATGGCCAAAATAAGGAGCCAATTAGGAGGAAAAAGAGTTAAAACAATTGAAAGTTGCCAGAAATGGTGGTAGAGCAGAGGCCTATAATTTACTTTGAGCCTTGGTTATTTAAAAAAAAAAAAATGTGTATGCCGTCATTGAAAGTTTTTTTTAACATGTTTAAGCTAAACTGGTGATATCACTTATAAGCAGAAGCAGTCTTATCATGTGACCAGTGAACAAACCTGAATAATATTTACTTAGAAATCTTGTCATTTTCTGTGTTATCTGCATGGTAAAGGAACATAGGTTAAATAGCAGAAAGAATCAGTTTATCTTCTTCTTTCCTGTAGAGTACCTAACAGAAATAGAAAACATAACGAGATTAGACACAGATGTCTGGAAGTCTCCCAGAGAAATGGCAGAGCTGTTAACAGATCAGCACCAGGGAGCCAGGATTCAATAATAGAACCAGAAGGCTTATATCCAGTCAGGCAGATCAATCTCAGTGCCATTTTAAACCCTAGAAGATGCCATCTCCTTTTATTTTCCTGATTCTGTCTTCAGTGAAATAAAAATGACATTACAGCTTTTTATTTCTGATTCTGCTTTTTATTCTCATGGACACCCTGAAAACAAATTCACTGGCACTAGTGGAAGAAACACCAAGTACCGCTTTGTGAAAGGAACAAGATTTATTCCTGTCTTTCTGATTCCTCCAGCAGTGAAAGGACTATGGATCTGGTTTTGGAAATGTGCAATACCAATTCTCTCCACTGGTGTGGCATTTCAGGAAGACAGCTTGGAAAGCTGCATCCCAGTTCCTCTCTCTGCCTTGCCCTTACTCTGCTGTCTTCAGTACAGGGACTGCAGGTGCGTACTCTGTTCAGTCATTTCGGTATCTGGGGACTATTAACCCATGGGCATTGACTCCTTCCACATTTTCTCTGGTAATTACCAATGAATGAAAATTCATGCCTCTGTCTTTCTCTCAATAGAGTGTCTCCGGCTTAAGACTAACAGACACGTTCTTAAAGAGAACATATGAATATGATGACATCGCACAGGTCTGTGTGGTATCTTCGGCCATTAAAGTGGAGAGCTGAAGATTTCCAGTGTTATGCTTTTCATTGAATTTCACAGAACTCTCTGTATTTTTGTCACCTTTGTGAAATGATGAAGTCTACCACAAAAATAAGTACCTGTTATTTAAATTTCTTTCCTGCCAAAGTTAAAATACTAAATATTTGTTTTGAAAAGAACCATCTACGGATTTTATCTTGTGAGTTATATTCTGAATGGACATTTGTACATTTTCTACACTCAGCCTATTCCATTTTTAGATAACCATTAGACTTTGTTCTCCAAAAGCTCTGTATTTGAGGCTCTTTGTCCCTAGCAAGTATCTGGAACGGGGAGTTAGCAAACATTTTATGTAAAGGGCCAGATACAAAATATTTGTCTTCGCAGGAAATGTGGTTTCTGTTGAAAATACTCAACTCTGCTGTCGTAGTGGGTCAGCAGCCAGGAGGCAAAAAGAGCAGGCAGTGTTTACAGAAACAGGCAACTGGCCAGATTTGGCCTGTAGGCCGTCGTTTGCTGACCTTGGTCCAAAAGATACAGTTGTTTAAAACTTTCGATTCTTACAATACTTTATTTAAAATTTTCCAATTAACCCCAGTTTTTTTCCTAACTCCTCAGCAGAAAAAGCTTAAGACAATGAGAGTAGGATATTGCTAACACAGTATGAGTTCTCCTCAGTTTTCAGTTATTCTGTTTGTATGTACCTATGTTTGTGGTTACATATTAACACACATGTCTAAATTTCAGTTACTAACAGCAGATCAGAATTGGTTTAATTTCTTGGATTGTTGATTACTCTGTTAACTTTTAACTAAGAATCCTGATAATTTTCTAATTCTAAGCCAAAAAGTCCTGGGTTTTTTTTCACATTGAAAAATAAGCCCCTTATTTTCATAAGGCATGTTTAAAGGATTTCCACCTCTGCTATTTGATTTTGAACTCTACATCATGTATTAATACTATAAAACTGTCTCTGTATGTAATCACAGTGATTTACTTATTCCAGGAACAAAAGAGTAAGAAAGTTAAGATTGTAAACAAGTTTGCAACATGAATACATAAGTTTCGATATTTTGTAAGGAAACCAAAAGCTTATGCTGTTAAATAAAAACTTATTTTGGTAAGTTGAAATTCAAGGATGTAAATATAATTGCTTAAATGTTAGAGTGCATTAAGTCAAATACAAAAATTGGTTTTTCTTAAATGCATAATTATTTATTGCCATGACAAATTATTTGGTCCAGAGTAAAGCTATATTCAGAATGAGATTTGCCCCTTAAGTTGCACTAATAATGAAATACCTGTGCAAAATAAAGTGGAAGCAGTATAAAGCTGAAGTCTGTGTTTCTTCCAGAATGAGTAAGGATGATTAAATGATAAGACTATATATCCACTGCACTGTGTATTTCGATTGTTTTTTTAAGCATCTTCTCATGCCTGAACCTTCTGTTTCATTGTTCCAAATTTTAAAAGTAACATATAATGGTCACTTGGCATCTGCTATATAATTTGATTTAATTACAAAGTCTCTTTTATGATACACATTGTCCATTCTTTAAATAAAGGTTAGATAATGTCATCTTAGGATCTGTTTAAACCATATTATAAAAATTAGATAAACAGTTTGTCACATTAAATGAAAATGTCATTTGCATAAAAAGGACTTTTTAAGTTTTCCATAGCATCATGACAGCCACAGCTATTACAGTGAAGTGTGGTTAACAGAAGCCAGTCATTCCTAAGTAGAATATATATAAAGATTGACTTTCATGTCCTCTTGTTCAGGACAAGCCAGCATAGTATTTGGGGCATCCCTTATAATTTTAAGAGTAGCTAGCACAATCAAACTGCACAAAACTTCCTTGAAATAATTTGCAGTGATTCCAAAGTGATGAAGGTATACCTAGATTGAATTTGTTATAGGTGGTATATCAACCAAGAAACAAACTAGAAAGTTGAAATGGAAGGAATATACCAGCTCTTTATGTAAAAAGAATGGCTTACCTTAACTATAGATACTAGCAAATCAAGACATTGTTTTAAAGTGTTTTTTCTTATAATGTGTTATAACAATTTTGGTATCAGAGTAAATCGCTAAATAAAATGAGTTGGAAAGTGTTTCCTCTTCTTCTGTTTTCTGAAAGAGATAGTGTAGAATTGATAGTATTTCTCCTGTCAGTGTTTGGTAGAATTTACCATTGAAATCATCTGGGCCCGTAGCTTGCTCTTCTGGAGGATATCTGTTTCTTCACTGAGCTTTGGTAATTTTTATCTTACAGGGAATTAATCTGTTTCATGTAAGTTGTGCAGTATATGGACCTAGAGTTGGTCATTGTATTTTCTGATTATCCCTGTAAAGTCCGGAAGGCTGTGGTGATATCCCCTTTCACTTCTGGCACTGTTGATTTGTATTTTCTTTATTTTCCTAGTCAGTCACCTAGAGGCTTACCAATTTTATTGATATAAAAGCATTTTAATGCACTCAAGATAGTTTTGATAGAAACTTTTTCTTACCACTGGATAAGAGTAGCTATTTTTTTTTTTTTTTAATTAAGCAAGCTCTATGTCCAGCGTGGAGCCTGAACTCATGAACTCATGACCCTGAGATCAAGAGTCACATGCTCTACCTACTGAGCCAGTCAGGTGCCCCAAGAGTAGCTAATTTTTAATTGTGGATCACCTTTCACTTTTTTTTTTTCCAGAACAGCCCTACCTTTCATGTGAATAGTCAGTACTTCATTCTGTATAACACTTGAACACTAGAACCTGAATTTAACTTTATAAAAAATTAAGTTGGCATAGATGGAATATAGGAGATTTCATTCAGAGGGCCTAAAATTTTAAGTCCTGTTCTTCTCTGGCCAGAACTATAGATTTATATGGGTCTTCCTTGTAGCGTGAATATAGGCAGTCATGTATTTGCTGGTCTGAAGAGAAGTCTCTAACTTAACCGTTCCTCTAAATTAGAGTCCTTGGACCTACATCAGAACCACCTGGTATACTATTTAAAATGGTGATTCCTAGGCCTTACTACAGGACACATTAAAATTGCATTTTTAATGAATTCTTACAATGAAATTACAGAACCACTGTTCTAATCTCACAAGGGAAAGAAAGGAAAAGTTGGTTTTTAAACTTACAGATACCAGGTCTTCTGAGGACAGTAGTTATAGTAAAGCCCTCATCATCATGAGTATTACTAACTTAATTTTGTATTACTTTTTCAGTTGTCTCTCACAACACTTGTGAAATTGTGTGTTCACCCAACTTTACCAATTCCGTAATTAACAAAAGAAATTCCAGTTAGAATGGTCTTTCCATCACTGTAGTTAAAGCCATGCCATTAATACTTAATGCCACATTTCTTCATTAACTACTATGAATTCTGATTTCAGTGAAATATTTTAAGTCCCCTGTTATGTTTACATTGCATCAAATTAGGATTAAGCATAAAAGCAACATGCCAAGCCAAATTACAGCAAAGGTCTACATGAACAAGCAATGTTAGAAGCTTTTCTTAATCCATCAAATAATTAGTGAGTTTTTAAAAAATCAGTATTTATATGCACATAATTAAATGCCACTTAGAAAATCCTTAACTTGAGGGTCAAACCACTGGCTTATTTAAATGTAAATATATTTGAGAGTTTCCATGGTAAGGGCACCACTGGAGAAATTGTGTACATTAAACGGAATAGTTATACAAAGGACCTAAAGAACCATTAAGGATTTCTAAATGTATTTTATTATGTTCTTAGAGTAATTGGCCATGCTAATGTTATCAAGACCAAACTGCAGGCAAGATGAGTTAAGAACTATGCAGAAAACCTGAACAGCCTACCTTCACTCTCTGTACATTCACAGCATCTATTTTCCTTTTCAAAAAACAACCCCTGTGCCAAATGCTGCTTTCCACCAGCTCTCAGTATTCCCTGTTACCCATCAGAACAAGCAGCATTAAAGATAGTACTGGCCCTGTGATCTATATTCAGTCCTGAGAGCACTTTCCAAATGAAATCTAGACAATAAATTTCTTCTCTCCAGACACGCTGTTCAGTGGCCAGGATATTTCTCCTAAACCAGCATGAGAAACCTTTCCTCTTCATCATCTCCATCTTTCAAAGAAGTTTGCTTACGGGAATCTGGAGCTGGAGAGCTCACCAATAAACAGCCTTACTGTTCAATAAATGAACTCTGCTATTAGGTCTAACATACAAATACGATGATGAGGATTTGAAAATGGAACCCTGTCCAGTACTACACTGGCACTCCACAGGGCTACTGATCATTTGTTTGCAAAGGAGTCACGTTATGTTCAAGTCTTTATGCTAAACCTATCGTCTAGATAAATTGATTCTTTAGGTGTCTTTGTTTTGGCCACTATCTACAGCAAACACGTAAGAGCCATAATCATTTGTGCTCTGGGCCAGGGTCCCTGGTCAAGTCACGAATGTTCTTCAGTACTGCCGCTGAATGATCTGCTCCGGATGTGATTTCTAAGTTGCTCTATAAGTTCAGGATTCTGTTGCTGTATCTGCTGAGCAAACTGCTGTCCCCTGTAGTGAAGAGGCAAAGTGATATGAATTAGGGAACTTGTAGTCATATCATACCCATGCAAAGAGAACTGCAGAGGATGTGGGTATTACTCAAAGGGAACTTTTTCTATAAAAACAGATCTTAGATCTGTTTATAGAAGCCTGATTTTAGTATCTTCCAGTTACAAATAACCTCTATATAGCATTATTACAGTGCAGTGTTCTTCATAAGAAACAAAACAACCATGGTAAAAAAAGTGACTTCCTGAAATCAGGGTGAAATCCACCCCCACTAGGGCTTAACCACAAATAAACAAAGGGCTGAACAGTACATACTTTCGTTGTAGGTGCTCAAATACAATGCAAGGAATTTTTCTTGTCATCAGGTATGATAGGTGCCATACCCATTCTCATCACCTATATGTCACCTGACATAACTGATTTTTACAAAGGCAAAGAATCTTAATTCCTCCATGTGTATTCTTCAACTGCAAGTGTTACATATCACTAGAATCATGCCACATAAAGATCACTCTAAAAATGGCAATCTTGTAAGTGGGTTACATGGTTGCGATCACAAAAAGCAAACGGTCCTTGTGTCTTCATATAAAATTTCCAGTGGCAACATGACACACAGATTCAAAAATCAGTTCAAAATGCAGAGTATCTTAAGCAACTTGGGTAGAAGTGAAGGTAGTGTGCTCAAATAATGAGAAGATCAAGGAGTTCCTTTGGTGATGACATGTACTGAAAAAGTGCAAATAAAATAGTTTCCTAAGTTGTCGGGACATTAATATATGGAATACATGATTTTTAAATATATGAGTCTACCTAAATTAATACATACTTTAAGCATATATTTGACTTTCATCTATATCCTTGAGTAGCTATTCAAATCTGCCGAAAAACTTTTTCATGGGTACAGATCTTCTGAATTCCTGCCCTTCAATCTGAAAATTCCATGTTATAAATTTCTTTAGACTGAGGCCACTGATACTAACAGTCAAAAAATTTTTAAAAGAAAGCCCTGGTCCCTTCACTTCAGAGACAAGCTGTAAAACATAAACTTTTTTACTATTTCTATCTTAAGTAACACTTACGCTTGGATGAGGCTAGACAGGTCAGTTAGTCCTCCAACTCCAGCAGCAGGTCCCCCAATAGCATTTGTCATCATGCCTGACATTCTAGAATAGGCAAGAAATACATCAATGAGATGGGCATATATTCTTAACAAGTAGGATACTGGCTAAGGAGAAGTCAGTTAAATATACCCGCGCTGTGTAGGAAGGCCAAATGTGAATGGCTCTAAGTTCTAATTGGCTGGAATTCATCTACCGTTTACCACTTATCATGTGGAGCCGATGTGCTCAAATTAGGAGCCTGGCAGATGGGAGGGGAAAATATACTTACAGCTGCTGAACTTGAGGATTCTGCATTAAACTTGCTGCCTGGAATTTAAAAATGGCATCTCCCATTAAAGGCAGTCAATATTTAAGAGTCTTTAATAAAGATTAAAAAAAAAAACAAAACCAGGAATGAAAGCTAAACCACACATGTTCTAACATTCTTTAGAGTTTTAGTGTACTTTTTTTGAGAGAGAGCACTCGTGCATGAAACAGGAGTGGTGGGGAGGGGACGAGAATCCCAAGCAGGCTCTGCACCCGATGAGGGGCTCTATCTCATGACCCTGAGATCATGACTGGGGCCAAAACCAAGAGCGGGACACTTAACCAACTGAGCCACCCAGGCGCCCCTAGTTTTAGTGTACTTTTAAACAAAGTGAATGAATGTAAAAAAAGGAAGTACTAGGAAAAATGGCATTGAAAATACATTGCAAATGGGACGCCTGGGTGGCTCGGTTGGTTAAGCGTCTGCCTTTGGCTCAGGTCACTTGTAAAACTTTCTATTTTGAAAGCATATCAATCTTTTTTTTTTTTTTTTTGCCTCAAATGTTCTTGTAAATTTTACTCTAAATCTTTGTAGACAGTAATTTTGATTTACTGACCCTAAATGAGGTGTTGGGAAAAGCCATCCCTCGCTTCATTGCCATAAAGAGAACTGTTTGACTTCCTTGCAAGCAATTCAGTAACTTTCCTCAAGTCTTTGTTAGGCCTGGTGCCTCTGCACCAACACACAAGCACTATGGTCTTTACACAGAAAAAGCAGGATTTACGAGCTATAAATATAAAGCCTTTTGTTTCGCAATCCTTTTAATCTGATTCTGCAAAAGCAGTTCATCCTCTTCTAGATTCTAGGACCTAGAAGAAATACAGAGCAGATCCTAGGGCTTTTCTGGTCACTTTTAAGTAAGCAGTCCTCTGGTTGCTTTTTTGTCTTTTGGGTTTTTTTTGAGAAAGTGAGAGGATGAGTGGAGGGGCAGAGGGAGAGGGAGAAGCAGGCCTCCCGCTGAGCAGGGAGCCCAATGCGGGGCTCGATCCCAGGACCCTGGGATCATGACCTGAGCTGAAGGCAGATGCTCAACCAACTGAGCGACCCAGGCGGCCCCCTCTAGTTGCTTTAAGTTGGAAATGACCTCTGGTTCAGTACTGCACATCTTGCTCACTGTAATAACCAAATACATAAAACTTCATTTACAGGCAAAGCGTTTCCCCTCCCCGGCCTGGGCCTACTTCACATGGGCCAGTTGCACCAGAAGAGAGAGGCACAACTGCCCGCTCTTCTTCACCACAGTGTTTCTCTGCCTCTCCCCCCAGCTGGCTGGGCAAGAGTCCTGGCCCTCGAGGAAGCCACAGAGTCAGGGCTACAGGAAAGTTATTTGATCACTGGTCGTATCTCAGTGGTTTTGCATTGGTGCTCTTTGGATGTGCAGATTGTTCACTCGGGACCTCTCTTGGGGCTCTTTCTAAGGGCCTTCAGAAACTTCTCCCACTCCTGCCCCTCCGGCCAGTTCTCATCTATCCTCTGAGAAGGATAATTGACTCTCTGCATGGACACTGTGACTTTCCCTTTAGTCCCAAGTTCTTTGCAGTCCTCCTCTAGAGACTCTGTGTTGGGGTCCTGTCACCTTCCAGGAGGCCTTTCCAGGCAGATCGCACTGGACTATCTTATGAGCAAGTGTGCTCACCCTGGTCCACAGAAAACACCCCTCCACTCCACTGGCGTCAGTGCAGTTACTTGCTAAACCACACAGGCTCCTTTAGCCAGCAGGTCAGACACCAGCCTACTGGGGGCCATCTGGAAAGCTCTCAGGAGTGGGCCAGAAAAGCCCTTTCTCTGGGGGCTTGAGAGGAGGGCAGGCCCCCTTCACTCCCTCACACATGGAGAAAGGCTCTGTAACTCCAATAGCTTTCTCCAAAAATCCTCTTACTGTCTATCAACCTGACTCTTTTTTACAAGTCACACAGTATGTTTTTAACTGCCACCTTTTGCAACACTACACTTTGGTACTTAGCATCTTGAGGGCTAAGACAAATCTGAAACTAGAAGAAATCCATTTTCACATCTTACTACAATAGCATAACCTGAGGCCTGGAAATGGCTAGCAATGCTAAAAATGTCACAAAACCTACAAAGAGCCATATAAATGCTGGCATGCACACAAGAAGACTAACTTAAATGTGATGGGCTCAATCCTGAGACTTGAGAAGAGTTACTGAATTATTTGCAAATCAAATAATTATCTCTCTGATAATAAAAGCAAGTAGTGGCTTTCCCAACACCTCAGTTTGAGTGAGTGATTCAAAAATTAACCACTGTCTACAAAGATCTCAACTACCAACTGTAAACCGCCAATTGCTACAAACCTACTAATTGTTTAAAAGACTTCTTTATCTCACTGAGAATGAGCCATCTGTGCATTTCAATTCAAAGATTCCGTGGATGCATGACACATTTTTTGAAAGAACCAAAGATGAATTCAAGTGGTACTGCCGCCTTCCAAGGGCATGGCATGTGGTGGAACGAATCGTTCTCAACCAGAAATAATCACTCAAGGAGCTTTATATGCCCAGGTAACATCCCAATCCACTAAATCAGAGTTTCCACAAACTGGACCAGAGTATGTGCATTTTCAAAAAGATCCATGGGTCATTTTGTTGTTTTTGCAGGATGGAAAACATACATCTGAGGATTATACTAAAAGTTCAAATAAACTCTTAGGATAGAAAGGAAGCAGACCATGAGAGGAGAGCTTAGGGTACCACAACAGTCCAACTACTCAGACTTGAATTATTAGAGATCTTCCTAGGGCTGCTTTCATGGAAAAGAGTTGTTTTTGACCTTTTGTAGATATGCAGACCCCTTTGCCACTTGGATGAAAAATATGGTTCTCTCCATAGAAAAGTGCATATGTGCACATGTATAAAAATTTTTTATACATTTTCAGGGAATCCGTGGGCTTCCTAAAGTCTCTCCATGGCTTTCTCACAAAGAGGTACATAGGCAGGTTAAAAACCTGAGCCAGAGTGCTGTATCCCCACTCCACCACCACCACCACAAAAGCTTTCGTATTGGTTTCTAAAAGTTTGGGAACCACAAAGCTCTGTGGAAAACAGACCCAGCAGAGCAGAAAAGGAAATATACTCACCATACTAATGAAGGCTGGATTATTTATTAAGCTAGCCATGTCAAAGCTCAATCCAGTTCCTGTCTGTAAAACAATTATATCTGAGAATTAGTCCAACCACTATAATTTGATTATAATAAATTGAGGATGACAGAAAATATTTCCCTCATCTGTCATTAATAACTTACAGGACTGGATACCTCTCTTAACTTCTGTTCTGCTATTTTCAGATTTGACTTATAAGAATCATTTTCAGGGTCAAGATCTAATGCCTTTTGGTAACTTGTAACTGCTTCTTCAAATTTATTTATGGCAGTGAGGGCCAGTCTGAAAAGAATAAAATATAAGAGTTTAAGATATACGTTTGAAAAACATCAGGACATCACCAACAGTCAAACGTCTGTCTTGGTAATCAATTCGAATCCAGACTACGCTTACTTGATTCACTGTACTATGTGATTCAGAGGAATATCACTAAAATTCCTTCTAATTCCAAGATTCTGTAAGTCTGGACTCTCCATTCTGCTTGCTGACAACCTTAGCTGTCCCATAAGTCATGAATTTAATGCTTAGAAATGACACTTACCTACCCTTTCAATTTTAAGCCTAGTATGTGAAGTAATTGCCTTATGAATGATAAAGCTCCACAAAGATGTGAGCTGACTCACAACCTGTGGCCATTATAACTCATGATGCTAAAACCATTTTAGGGACTCTGAATTAGATGTGTGCTTCCTAATGCCCCATTTTCTTCCCTCTTCCTAACAAAGACACTGAGCCACAATAAATATCAATTTGCCATTAAAAAAATAAAAAACAAAAATGGGCGTTGGGGTATCAGTGGACTACTCGTGAAGAGGACATCTTAGGTGTGAAGTAGATAAAATTAGCATCTTTACAACTCAACACATTTTTATCCCAGGCACAGATCAAAGAGTTTGTTATTAAATTTTGTTTTCCTCTCCCTAGTTAGAATTGATTTATCAGAAAATTACTTCAGAACTATACACTAATGGTATATACGGATAGATAGTATTGAGGTTTGTTTATAGTATAGCGTTGTTTTTAACAAATTATTCCACTTCTTTCTTGGATGACTTACCTCCCAGACTTCTGATCAAGACAGAATACAGTGTCTAACCACAGAAAAATTCTCAAAACCTAATTCGTTTTCTTCCAGTCAACAATGAAAGATATTTTTTCAGAGTCCTCAATGAATCAACAGTCAATAAATACTTATTAAAACCCTACTGCGTACCAGATACTATTTTGTAGTTCACAATGAGAAAGATAAAGCCCTTGAGTTTAAGAAAATTCCATCCTAACTGGAAAGATAAGTAATAAACATGCAAATAAAATCATAATGTTAAAGAGAGGGGGAGCTCCTCAAAGACAGCCACAATGAAAAGACGTGAGTGATGAGTAGATAGCAGTCACGTGAAAGTCAAAGGAGGAGCATTCTAAACAGAAGACATGGTAAACACAATGGCCCTGCGAACGATGTGTTTGGTATACTTAAGGAACGGGACAAAAGCTGATGAGGAGGGAGCACAGAAAATAAAGTGTGGAAAGATGATGTCAGAGAATAATCAGATGCCAGATCATATAAGACCACGGTTTGGAGTCTGGATTTTATTCTCGTCGCAATGGAGTGACAGATCTGATTTATGCTTTAGAACATTCACTCTGGGGGGTGCCTGGGTGGCTGTCGGTTAAGCCTCTGACTTGTGACTTTGGCTCAGGTCATGATCTCAGGGTTGTGAGACTGAGCCCTATGTTAGGCTGCGTGCTGGGTGTGGAGCTTAAGATTCTCTCTCCCTCTGCCCCCTCACCCTTCTCTTCTCTCTCTCTCTCTCCCCATCTCTTAAAAAAAAAAAAAAAATAGAAGAAAAGAACATTCTGGCTTTTCTGCAGATGAATCAACATGGGTATGGGTAAAATGGTGGCAAGGGGGACCAGTTATGAAGCTACTGCAGTAGCCTATGTAAGAGATAATAATTTGGGCTAGGGTTAGAAACAAGATAGCATTCAATGCTTGAGGTGAAGATATATATGGAAACCAGAATTGACAGGACTTGCTGATAGATTAGTTGTGTCAGGCATAATAAGACTGAAGGATGACTCCTAGGCTTTTGACCTTTTGGCACTGGTAGGTGAATGATGGTACCATTTACTGAGCTGGGAAAGATTTAAGAAGGGAACAAAAGTTCTTTTGGGGGCATGTTAAGCTTTAAATGCCTATCAAACATCTAAGTGGAGATGAAAAGTAGTTGAATATATGAGTACGGAGTTCAGACATATAACCTAAGAGCTGCATCATCATATACAGTTGAGACTCGTTAACAACAGAAGTTATATTCTATAAAGTCACCACAAACAATAAATTAGCAAATAATGAACAATTGCTCCTAGAGGAAATATAGGGTTGGGCTCCTGTGAGTTTTTGGTCACAACATTTTCATCAACAGATCAAAACCTAACCTTATTTTATGTGTGTTTCTTTTTAAAGAAACCTTATTTAATACATATTAATGATTCATTGGCACTGAACTAACAGCCAACAGCACTAACTCATGTCTCATAAAAAATTATCTATATTTTCTTTATAAGGCGCATCATAGCCTTCTTGTGATTAGGAACACTAGACAACACTTCAGCCTACATTTGGGGGCCATTGTAAACGGAAATCAACCACAAAAGGCATGAAAATGCAAAAAAAAAAAAAAAAAGAAAGAAAGAAAAAACAGCTCCAGAAAGACTGAAAACGACGCTCATTTACAGCATGAGAACTAAAACAAAAAGGCAGAGCATCATCTTACCAGACCTCTGCTGAGAACTGGCATGACAGTGACTCAAATTTTTCACCCTTCTGTGAAAGACCACAAAAGCACAGTGATTACTGATTTGGAGGTTACAAGAAAATTTCAGCATGTAGGCAAATTCTATATACAGAATCCATGAATAATGAGTACTGACTGTAGATGGAATTTAAAAGCATGGGACAGGTTGGAATCAGAAGAGAGAACAGAAAAATGGCAGCAGCAGAGGAGAGAGCCCTGAAGTCCTCCGTCGTTTAGAGGTGGTACAGAGGGAAGAACCAGCAGGGGAGACTGGGAAAGAGCATCCAGTGAAGCAGAAGGAGAACCAGGAAGTGTGAAGTCACAGAAGAGGAGAGAATGAAGTATTTCAAGTATCAGTTAATCATGCCAGGGCGCCTGGGTGACTCAGTTGGAAGAGCATGCGACTGCTCTTGGGGTCATGAGTTTGGGCCCCACATTGGGTAGAGAAATTACTTAAATAAATAAACTTTAAAAGAAAAAAAAAAAAGTTAATCATGCCAGATACTAAAACACAGGGCAGGGTAAGGACAGAGACGTGAACACTGGCCCTGGGAAAATACGGACAACCGGGGACTGTGAACAGGGCTGTCAACAGAGTGACAGAGATGAAAGCCCTATCAGAGCAAGCGGAAGGCAAATGAGACATGAGGGAGATGAGACAGCAAACACAGGCAGCTATGGCAGCGATTCAGAGAAAGAAGAGCTGGGAAGGGGCCTCTCTGGGAAAAGGACAGTTCCAATGGGTGATTTTCTATGACCTTTCCACATGGAGTCATTGTCACTGATAGAGGTAGGAAGTCTGGTGTTGCAGAAGATAAAGGAGAGGATTCCAAGCATAAAGTCCTGGGGAAGGTACAAAGGGATGAGATATATGGCATGAGTGAAGGCAAGTCTTAGAAAAGAACCCTTCCATTTGAACAGGAACAAAAGGCAATCTGTGAGGATACAAATGCAGGTGGACTGGTTGATTCAGAAGCAGGAAGAGTAGTTACTTTTCTTCTAAATGCATCTATTTTTCTCAATTAATTACAAGGCAAACATGAGCTGAGAGTCACCATGGAGCATGCGGTGGAAATTTGAAGAGAGAAGAGAAGGTGGGAAGAAAGTGGTAAGGTGAATGTGGAAGGAAGTATAGTAGGATTGTCCACCAAAATACTGAGTACTCATTTGAGATCTGTGGCCTTGAACATGAAGTGAGTCTACTCAGTATGGTTGTATGATTTTCTCCAACAACCAACCATTCATCATACAACAGGTCACCTCTATCCAAGTCAAAGAAGTTGCAGTCATTTCCTCTCTCAATGGTATATTGATCTTCCTTGCAATATTTAAGCAGGAAATTGGAAACCAAACCATTAAGAACAGCAAATCTGATACTCCCTGGTATTTCTTTGAACATTTTGCCAGAACTTACCCCATTCTCCCATATGCCTTGCTGTATTTTGAATCAATTGCTATTGCTTTCTCACAATCCTTTATTGCATCTGTGTAGTGACCTAATTTACTCTGAGCAGCAGCCCTAAGAGAAAGAGAAGAGATTTTTATTATAAGCAGCCCTCAAGGCACTAATTTAGATGGTCAGGTACTAATAAAACTACATTTTCCTTGTCCCAATTTGTATATCACTGCCAGGAAATATCTAAATCAAACTAAGATAATTCTATAATCAAACAAAAAGATAATTCAAAAGTAAATCTCAGAGAAAATATGCAGGCTGCCTTTCACTGTTTGCTTTGCTAGAGAAAAGACAAATAAGTGAATCATACCAGTGATCTACCTTTATTGCTTTTCTAATTTGCCCAAACAGAAAAATGAAAGCACCAGGACATGTGGGATTACTAAGGAAGTGTGCAGAATGATGGCTACCCAGTGTTATGCTGTAAAATGGTCACTTTACTAGTAGGGTTAAGATCATCATCGGGCAAGTCTAAGATCAAAATTTAACCTAAATCTGGCTGCAAATGAAGGATGGCAATGCATTCCATCCACTTAGCACAGAATCTCAGAGCGATTAAATACTATTGAATCCTTTCCAGTTACTTCTTTTATTTTTTTTATTATGTTAATCACCATACATTACATCATTAGTTTTTGATGTAGTGTTCCATGATTCATTGTTTGCGTATAACACCGAGTGCTCCATTCAATACGTGCCCTCCTTAATACCCATCACCAGGCTAACCCATCCCCCCACGCCCCTCCCCTCTAGGACCCTCAGTTTGTTTCTCAGAGTCCATAGTCTCTCATGGTTCGTTCTCCTCTGATTTCCCCCCTCCAGTTACTTCTAATGGAACTCTCCTGGAATAACTTGATTCCAGGGTGTGATGGTATAATGAAGCTACTTTCTATTCCTCCACACAATCCTGATAGTAGATAGCCTCTGTTTCCCTGCTGTCACGCTCACTTCAACCCTCAGGGCCATTCTAAACAAGCAAAATGACTGTCCTACATGCAAGCTCTTCAAACTAAAACATTCCACCATTTCTCCTGCCCTCCATCCCACTCCCACCACTGCTCCATTCACTCTTCTCCAGACTAAATATTTCTACTTACTCATTCAACTAATACATCTACTGAGGTCTAGCTAATGCACAGATACTTTTCTAGGCATAGAGCAGTAATCAGAATAATATTCCTGGCCTCAACAGTGCTTAGGTTCCTGGGAGGGGTGGAGGTAGCTGGCAGGCTATAAAGGAAAGATGGTGGTCAGTCCAGTTTTCTGTCAATTTTTCTTCATATAGCATGACTGAGACTCTCTTTCCAAATTAAGATTATAAAATTTTTTTAAAAAATAAACATACAGTCTCCTTTCTTTCAGTGAAAAAAAATTTAGTGTCAAAGTCCAGAATTCAACAAACCTGATTTGGTAGTTCATATGAAAAAGAGGCATGGGTTTATTTGAACATCCAACACACACTAACCAGCATGAGAAGGATGGCCATTAAAAATGACCATTAAAAGAAGAGATATAGAATGTATAACTTCCAAATAATTAGAAAGAAAAAAATGAAGTAAAAATAACTCAATACCGTAGAAGGCAAAAAAAAAAAAGAGCAGGGAAGGGGGAAGGGAGAGGCAGCCAAATAATATCATAGTAGAAAACCAATTCAAACATAAAAGCAACTACAAAGTAACCTAGATAAAAATCAGTTTCTCAAATTGTATACATACCACCTAAAACATAATCACACACAGGTTAAAGAAAGGGCTAGAAAAAGATAATCAGGCCAACTGAAAACAAAAAAGCTGATGTAGGAACACAAATATAAAACACGAAGCAAAAAGCACTATTGAGGATAAAGAGAGTCATTATTACTGACATTATTTCTGACCATCCTGTCTGTTTAATTTTATGGAAAACATTTACATGGCTCAGAAATCAAACTTATATGAAAAGTCTCCCTCTCATAGATGATGGGTGGGCATGAGGTAGATGGGATAAAAATGGGCATAAGACTTCAAAAAGGATGAAAAAGCAAACTTTCAAACTGAGTAAAAGAGAAACAAATGATGCTAACTGTAGATCAAAAAGAATTCAAGTAACTTTCAAGTAGTATTCTGAGTATATATCTTTAATGAGACGGATTCTAAGGAGAAAAGAAATTGTGAAATTTACTTAGTAGGCTTGCTAGTGGCATAATATTGGTATTATACTATCAACTGAAGAATACTGAAGGGTAGACCTAATGAGTAAACATACTCGTGGTGTTGGAAAGCAGGATTTTCACTCTGGAAGAAAAGAAATCCACATAAAATGGGGGAAGGTGACAATGGAATACAAATTGAAGGTATCTGCATAAACCGATGATTTTTCAAAAATTGTATTTCCTAGCTCTGTTCACTGAAGAAGCAATAACACTTCAGTAGCAATGATCATGTCTTGCGACCAGACCTTGGTTTCTAAATACTATTCTCCACTATCAGGAATAGGGGCTACTTGTAGAAACAGCTGAGCTCAGGTCTAGGGCAAAGTATGTACAGGACAATTGTGGAATACCTTGTTGTCTCAGGAAGTAAGAAAATGTTAAAAACAAAGTTATATAAAAGGACACATAGCAAGTTTAAAGGGGCTCTCACTAGCCAAATATGGGATAAATTTAAGTGCCAAAAATAATAATTATAGCAATTTCTTATAACACATTGAATAGTGATTTTAAAAATTCATTAGTCCATAATGATACTCAAAAAAGTTGGGGTAGGGGAAAGGAGGAGGAAAGTGGAAAAGGGGGGAGTGGAAAGAAAGTTCTTCTTTACAGAAATATGTGAGAAAATAAATGTAAAAGAAATGATAAAATTAGAAAATCACCAATTTGTAACCATCAGTGTTTTAATGATTCAAGGAAAGATCATGAACGTATGGTAAAACACTGAGTAAAAGATTGCTGGGGAATGGGATATTCACATGATCTGACCCTACAGATAATTTTTAATTATAAAAGGAATAACAGAGATGATGGTCACCACCCGAAGATATCAAACTTAGAATCACCACTAATGGACACTTTGAAATTATGTGCCTCCTATTTTAATGCAATAAATGGTACACATAATTATTTATGTGGGCTTAATACCACACTTCAACCTAAAATTAATCCTGAGGAAACAATCACACAAATCCAGATTATGGCACATGCTATAAAATCACTGGTCGGAACTCTTCAAAAATGTCTATGTCATAAAAATATAAATAAAAAACCAGTAATATTTTCTAGATTAAGAGACAAAAGTAACATCTCAAAACGCAACACACAAACATTGATTGGCTTCTGGATCAAAGACATAGCTATCGAAAGTATTCTAGGGACAAATGAAGAAATGTCAATGCTAATTTTCCTACATGTGAATGGTATGATAATTATGCAGAGTATATTCTCATTCTTAGGAGATATAACTGAAGGATTTAGGACCAGCAAGAAAATTTTATACACCCACTCACAACACCCCCACAGAGAGACAGAAAGAGAGAGAAAGTAAACATGGCAAAATGTTAGCTATTTTTGACTCTAGGGTAAGCATATATAGATGTTCATGTATTACTCTTTCAGTAAGTTGAAATAGGTTTTAAATAGTTTTAAATTTATTCTCCTAAATATATATTATATAACAAATTTATGATATTATTTATAATACGTATTTATGTATATATGTATAAAACATGCTGACATATAACTGCTTCACTATTAGAAGTCTTTCAAGTAGAGGCAATTCTCCCTCCTAAAATTCATGGTATCAGTTCAACTCAAACTTTTGTTGAAAACTATAATATGCTAAACCCTGAAATCCAAACCAAATACACAGAGATGAAGAGGACACATCTCTGCCCTCCAATCTTTCACAATCTAATAGAGAAAAACAGATGTAAATAAATAATAGTGTGATAAGTGCAACAATGGAGTCAAAAGAAGTATCAACAAAGTATCAAAGGAAGAGGCAACATGAGTTGAGTATAGTTAACCCTGTGCAGAGCTAATAGAACTTCCTGTGATAAATAAGTTCTTCATCTGTGCTATCCCGTACAGCAGCCCCTTGTCCGCATGTGGCGAAAGAGCCCTTGAGGGGCGCCTGGGTGGCTCAGTTGGT